>NC_138294.1:82186606-82441606 GCF_965601325.2 Salmo salar | reverse complement strand
TACACACACCTTGTCCATGATGTAGAGGCCTATGGGATATTCATTGACGAGGTAAGGGAGGAGGATGGTAAATGTGATCAGCATAACAAACCAATACCAATTCACATACCTTTGTATGCCTCTTCGTCTGTATACCTGCAGACACAGACACAAAAGTGAGCAGTTCAGTCATCTGCACACAATACAGCTAGACTTCAACATACTCTTATAGCCTGCATATTCTTACCTCTTTGTTGATTGATATCCATTGAATGGTGTCCATTTTCTGTTTTAGAAAGATTTGCACAAATATGAAAAGATAGATGGTATCATCATTAAACAAGATCAATTTAGATCATACAAGGGACAAACCTTCCCTTAAATTGAGGAGATCTTAACATATTTCAGTTAAGTGCCTGCACCTGCTGTCCTTTCAAATCCAAATGTTTCAGTTGGGAAGTTAGGCTCCTGCAAGGACCCCCACCAACTATTCTCTGCTGCCAATGACTGGAACGAACTGCAAAAATCTCTGAAGCTGGAGACTCATATCTCCCTCACTAGCTTTAAGCACCAGCTGTCAGAGCAGCTCACAGATCACTGCACCTGTACATAGCCCATCTGTAAACAGCCCATCTATCTACCTACCTCATCCCCATACTGTATTTATTTATTTATCTTGCTCCTTTGCACCCCAGTATCTCTACTTGCACATTCATCTTCTGCACATCTACATTACTTCGCCACCATGGCCTATCTACTTACCTCATTTGCACTCACTGTATATAGACTTTTGTTTTCTTTTGTTCTACTGTATTATTGACTGTATGTTTTGTTTATTCCATGTGTAACTCTGTGTTGTTGTATGTGTCGAATTGCTATGCTTTATCTTGGCCAGGTCGCAATTGTAAATGAGAACTTGTTCTCAACTAGCCTACCTGGTTAAATAAAGGTGAAATAAAAATATAAAAAAATATAAACAACTAAGGAGGTTCCTCGATGAACCCCACCTCCTATGGGGTTCTTGGAAGAAACGTTTGGGGGCCATTTTCAGTGCCAAGAACCCTAAGGTTCTTCAAAGAACTTTGAGGATCTTAGAAGAACCCTTGTTGAACCACATATTTTTAGAGTGTATCGTTTTGACAATATCACAACATTATTTTTGTGCTAGTTTGCTGTACCTGCACCAAAATTCCAGTACTTTTCCTTCATAGCTTGTTCTTCATCTTCTTTTGAAATCTTCTTTCAGCATTTTAACTTCCATGACTGGTCAAAACTGGTTTTCTCATGGCTCTGTTATCCCTCTGCAGCAGCAATGTGTTTGAAACATCGAATTGCAATACATATCGTATTGGCACATAAATATCATGATAATATCATATTGTGAGGTCCCTGGCAATTCCCAGCCCTACCCAACAGTGCAGTAATCAATATCAAAATAGCAAAACGAATCAAAATAAAAGATAAAACATGTATGTAGTAAAGAAAACACAAATAAGATAGGAAGCTATGTACTGCTAAATGACTTATAAATGCAGCTCTCTACCCTCTTCTCCCATGTACCAATCACACCCAGGTTCCCATGTTCTCCCTGTGTCCTTGGTGAGAGGGTAGTGAGAGGGTAGTGTAGGGTAGTGAGAGGGTAGTGAGAGGGTAGTGAGAGGGGGGAAAGAGAGTAGTGATAGTGAGAGGGTAGTGAGAGGGTAGTGAGAGGGGGGGAAAGAGAGTAGTGATAGTGAGAGGGTAGTGAGAGGGTAGTGATAGTGAGAGGGTAGTAAGAGGGTTGTGATAGTGATAGGGTAGTAAGAGGGTTGTGAGAGGGTAGTGAGAGGGTAGTGATAGTGACAGGGTAGTGATAGTGATAGGGTAGTGAGAGAGATAGGGTAGTGATAGTGATAGGGTAGTGATAGTGACAGGGTAGTGATACTGATAGGGTAGTGAGAGGGTAGGGGGAGTGATAGGGTAGTGAGAGGGTAGGGGTAGTGAGAGGGTAGTGATAGGGTAGTGAGGGTGTAGTGAGAGGGTAGTGAGGGAGTAGTGAGAGGGTAGTGAGAGGGTAGTGAGGGAGTAGTGAGAGGGTAGTGAGGGAGTAGTGAGAGGGTAGTGAGAGGGTAGGGTAGTGAGGGAGTAGTGAGAGGGTAGTGGTAGTGATAGGATAGTGAGAGTACATTTTTTATTTTAGCCATTTAGCAGATGCTTTTATCCAGAGCGACTTACAGTAGTGAATGCATTCATTTCATTTCAAGCATTTCTTTATACTGGCCCCCCGTGGGAATCTAACCCACAACCCTGGCGTTGCACACACCATGCTGGCGTTGCAAACACCATGCTCTACCAACTGAGCCACAGGGAAGCCAGAGAGGGAAGTGAGAGGGTAGTAAGAGGATAGTGAGAGGGTAGTGAGAGGGTAGTGAGAGGATAGTGAGAGGGTAGTGAGAGGGTAGTGGTAGGGTAGTGAGAGGGTAGTGGTAGGGTAGTGAGGGGGAAGTTAAAGGGTAGTGAGAGGATAGTAAGAGGGTAGTCGTAGGGTAGTGAGAGGGTAGTGAGGGAGTAGTGAGAGGGTAGTGAGGGAGTAGTGAGAGGGTAGTGAGAGGGTAGTGAGAGGGTAGTGAGAGGAGTAGTGAGAGGAGTAGTGAGAGGGTAGTGATAGGGTAGTGAGAGGGTAGTGAGGGAGTAGTGAGAGGGTAGTGAGGGAGTAGTGAGAGGGTAGTGAGAGGGTAGTGAGAGGGTAGTGATAGGGTAGTGAGGGAGTAGTGAGAGGGTAGGGTAGTGAGGGAGTAGTGAGAGGGTAGTGAGAGGGTAGTGAGAGGGTAGTGAGAGGGTAGTGAGAGGGTAGTGAGGGAGTAGTGAGAGGGTAGTGAGAGGGTAGTGAGAGGGTAGTGAAAGGGTAGTGAGAGGGTAGTGATAGGGTAGTGAGGGAGTAGTAAGAGGGTAGGGGTAGTGAGAGGGTAGTGATAGAAATAGGGTAGTGATAGTGAGAGGGTAGTAAGAGGGTATTGATGGAGTAGTGAGAGGGTAGGGGTAGTGAGAAGGTAGTGATAGGGTAGTGGTAGTGAGAGGGTAGTGATAGAAATAGGGTAGTGATAGTGAGAGGGTATTGATGGAGTAGTGAGAGGGTAGGGGTAGTGAGAAGGTAGTGGTAGTGAGAGGGTAGTGATAGAAATAGGGTAGTGATAGTGAGAGGGTATTGATGGAGTAGTGAGAGGATAGTGGTAGTGATAGGATAGTGAGAGTACATTTTTTATTTTAGCCATTTAGCAGATGCTTTTATCCAGAGCGACTTACAGTAGTGAATGCATACATTTCATTTCAAGCATTTCTTTATACTGGCCCCCCGTGGGAATCTAACCCACAACCCTGGCGTTGCACACACCATGCTGGCGTTGCAAACACCATGCTCTACCAACTGAGCCACAGGGAAGCCAGAGAGGGAAGTGAGAGGGTTGTAAGAGGATAGTGAGAGGGTAGTGAGAGGGTAGTGGTAGGGTAGTGAGAGGATAGTGAGAGGGAAGTGAGAGGGTAGTGGTAGGGTAGTGAGGGGGAAGTGAGAGGGTAGTAAGAGGATAGTGAGAGGGTAGTGAGAGGGTAGTGGTAGGGTAGTGAGAGGATAGTGAGAGGGAAGTGAGAGGGTAGTGGTAGGGTAGTGAGGGGGAAGTGAAAGGGTAGTGAGAGGGTAGTCGTAGGGTAGTGAGAGGGTAGTGGTAGGGTAGTGAGAGGATAGTGAGAGGGAAGTGAGAGGGTAGTGGTAGGGTAGTGAGAGGGTAGTCGTAGGGTAGTGAGAGGGTAGTGGTACGGTAGTGAGAGGGTAGTGGTAGGGTAGTAAGAGGATAGTGAGAGGGTAGTGAGAGGGTAGTCGTAGGGTAGTGAGAGGGTAGTGGTAGGGTAGTGAGAGGATAGTGAGAGGGAAGTGAGAGGGTAGTGGTAGGGTAGTGAGAGGGTAGTCGTAGGGTAGTGAGAGGGTAGTGGTACGGTAGTGAGAGGATAGTGAGAGGGTAGTGAGAGGATAGTGAGAGGGAAGTGAGAGGGTAGTGGTAGGGTAGTGAGGGGGAAGTGAAAGGGTAGTGAGAGGATAGTAAGAGGGAAGTGAGAGGGTAGTGAGAGGATAGTGAGAGGGTAGTGAGAGGGTAGCATCGCTGCCTCCTTCAGGCTTGAGGGAAAGGGGAAGTAGAAGGAATGGAAGAGTCATATTTCCCATCATCACCAGCCAGGGTCAATGTGCAGTGCAGAACTTTCAACACTCAGGTCTTGCCAAAATACTCAAAGTCCAGTGCGCCTAACTCCCTCTCCCCTCCTCCCTCTCCTCCCCACTACTAGTAGCTCCCAAGCACTGAGGGGAGTACAGTGGTTTCACCCTACAGCCTTGCCCAACCAGAGAGCAGAGACGAGAAAGAGCAGAGATCCCCCGCCTCTAGCTGAGCTTGGTGTGGGCTAGCCCGTGTTGGGATGGTGTGGGCTTGGTGTGGGCTAGCCCGTGTTGGGATGGTGTGGGCTTGGTGTGGGCTAGCCCGTGTTGGCTTGGTGTTGGCTTGGTGTGGGCTAGCCCATGTTGGCTTGGTGTTGGCTTGGTGTGGGCTAGCCCATGTTGGCTTAGTGTGGGCTAGCCCATGTTGGATTGGTGTTGGCTTGGTGTGGGCTAGCCCATGTTGGCTTGGTGTTGGCTTGGTGTGGGCTAGCCCATGTTGGCTTGGTGTTGGCTTGGTGTGGGCTAGCCCGTGTTGGGATGGTTTGGGCTTGGTGTGGGCTAGCCCATGTTGGCTTAGTGTGGGCTAGCCCATGTTGGCTTGGTGTTGGCTTGGTGTGGGCTAGCCCATGTTGGCTTGGTGTTGGCTTGTTGTGGGCTAGCCCATGTTGGCTTGGTGTGGGCTTGGTGTGGGCTAGCCCATGTTGGCTTAGTGTGGGCTAGCCCATGTTGGCTTGGTGTTGGCTTGGTGTGGGCTAGCCCATGTTGGCTTGGTGTTGGCTTGGTGTGGGCTAGCCCATGTTGGCTTGGTGTTGGCTTGGTGTGGGCTAGCCCGTGTTGGGATGGTGTGGGCTTGGTGTGGGCTAGCCCATGTTGGCTTGGTGTTGGCTTGGTGTGGGCTAGCCCATGTTGGCTTGGTGTTGGCTTGTTGTGGGCTAGCCCATGTTGGCTTGGTGTGGGCTTGGTGTGGGCTAGCCCATGTTGGCTTAGTGTGGGCTAGCCCATGTTGGCTTGGTGTTGGCTTGGTGTGGGCTAGCCCATGTTGGCTTGGTGTTGGCTTGGTGTGGGCTAGCCCATGTTGGCTTGGTGTTGGCTTGGTGTGGGCTAGCCCATGTTGGCTTGGTGTTGGCTTGGTGTGGGCTAGCCCGTGTTGGGATGGTGTGGGCTTGGTGTGTGCTAGCCCATATTGGCTTGGTGTTGGCTTGGTTTGGGCTAGCCCATGTTGGGATGGTGTGGGCTTGGTGTGGCCTAGCCCATGTTGGGATGGTGTGAGCTTGGTGTGGGCTAGCCCGTGTTGGGATGGTGTGAGCTTGGTGTGGGCTAGCCCGTGTTGGGATGGTGTGAGCTTGGTGTGGGCTAGCCCGTGTTGGGATGGTGTGAGCTTGGTGTGGGCTAGCCCGTGTTGGGATGGTGTGAGCTTGGTGTGGGCTAGCCCGTGTTGGGATGGTGTGAGCTTGGTGTGGGCTAGCCCGTGTTGGGATGGTGTGGGCTTGGTGTGGGCTAGCCCGTGTTGGGATGGTGTGGGCTAGCCCGTGTTGGGATGGTGTGGGCTAGCCCGTGTTGGGATGGTGTGGGCTAGCCCGTGTTGGGATGGTGTGGGCTAGCCCATGTTGGGATGGTGTGGGCTAGCCCATGTTGGAATGGTGTGGGCTTGGTGTGGGCTAGCCCGTGTTGGGATGGTGTGGGCTTGGTGTGGGCTAGCCCATGTTGGGATGGTGTGGGCTTGGTGTGGGCTAGCCCGTGTTGGGATGGTGAGCCGGCAAGGTAAAAATCTCTCGGTTATGAGAGCAATGCTCTAATCACTAAGCTACCTGCCGCCCCAGGATGGGGATGAGGTAGTTGGGTGTGCTATTTACAGAATAGCTGTGTACAGATACAGTGATCGGTAAGCTGCTCTGACAGCTGATGCTTATAGTTAGAAAGGGAGATATAAGACTCCAGCTTCAGTGATTTTTGCAATTCGTTCCAGTCATTGGCAGCAGAGAACTGGAAGGAAAGGCGGCCAAAGGAATTGTTGGCTTTAGGGATGACCAGTGAAATATACCTGCTGGAGCACGTGCTACAGGTGGGTGTTGCTATGGTGACCAGTGGGCTGACATAAGGCGGAGCTTTACCTAGCATAGACTTATAGATGACCTGGAGCCAGTGGGTTTGGCGACGAATATGTAGTGAGGGCCAGCCAACGAGAGCATACAGGTCGCAGTGGTGGATAGTATATGGGGCTTTGATGATAAAACGGATCGCACTGTGATAGACTACATCCAGTTTGCTGAGTAGAGTGTTGGAGGCTATTTTGCAAATGACATCGCAAAAGTCAAGGATCGGCAGGATAGTCAGTTTTACGAGTGTATGTTGGGCAGCATGAGTGAAAGAGGCTTTGTTGCGAAATAGGAAGCCGATTCTAGATTTAATTTTGGATTGGAGATGCTTAATGTGAGTCTAGAAGGAGAGTTTACAGTCTAACCAGACGCCTAGGTATTTGTAGTTGTCCACATATTCTAAGTCAGAACCATCCAGAGTAGTGATGCTAGTCGGGCGGGCGGGTGCAGGCAGCAAACGGTTGAAGAGCAGGCACTTAGTTTTACTAGCATTTAAAAGCAGTTGGAGGCCACGGAAGGAGTGTTGTTTGGCATTGAAGCTTGTTTGGAGGTTTGGTAGGACAGTGTCCAAAGAAGGGCCAGAAGTATACAGAATGGTGTCATCTGCGTTGAGGTGGATCAGAGAATCACCAGCAGCAAGAGCAACATCATTGATATATACAGAGAAAAAAGTCGGCCCGAGAATTGAACCCTGTGACAGCCCCATAAAGACTGCCAGAGGTCCGGACAAAAGGCCCTCCAATTTGACACACTGAACTCTATCTGAGAAGTAGTCATTTGAGAAGCCAAGGCTATCGATGGAGGTTATGATATTGTTTAGGACCATGAGCGTGGCTGAGGTGCACCCATGACAAACTCTGAAACCAGATTGCATAGTGGAGAAGGTACAGTGGGATTAGAAATGGTCGGTGATTGTTTGTTAACTTGGCTTTCGAAGATTTTAGAAAGGCAGGGCAGGATAGATATAGGTCTATAACAGTTTGGGTCTAGAGTGTCTCCCCCTTTGAAGAGGGGGTTGAGCACGGCAGCTTTCCAATCTTTGGGGAGCTCAGACGATAGGAAAGAAAGGTTGAATAGGCTAGTAATAGGGGTTGGAACAATTTCGGCGGGTAATTTTAGAAAGAGAGGGTCCAGATTGTCTAGCCCAGCTGATTTGTAGGGATCCAGATTTTGCAGCTTTCTCAGAACATCGTCTGGATTTGGGTGAAGGGGAAGCGGGGGGGGGGGGGGGGGGGGGCTTTGGCAAGTTGCTGCAGGGGGTGCTGAGATGTTGGGCGGGGTAGGGGTAGCCAGGTGGAAAGCATGGCCAGCCGTAGAAAAATGCTTATTGAAATTATCGATTTTCTGTGGTGACAGTGTTTCCTAGCCTCAGTGCACTGGGCAGCTGGGAGGAGGTGCTCTTATTCTCCATGGACTTTACAGTGTCCCAAAACTTTTTGGAATTAGTGCTACAGGATGCAAATTTCTGTTTGAAAAAGCTAGCCTTAGCTATCCTGACTGTGTATATAACAGAGGAGGAGTAGGATAAGGGTACGGCTAAAGGCTGTAAGAACTGGTCATCTAGTGCATTCGGAACAGAGAGTAAAAGGAGCAGATTTCTGGGCGTGGAAGAATATATTCATGGCATAATGTACAGACAAGGGTATGGTAGGATGTGAGTACAGTGGAGGTAAACCTAGGTATTGAGTGACGATGAGAGAGGTTTTGTCTCTAGAGGCACCATTTAAGCCAAGTGAGGTCACTGCATGTGTGGGGGGTGGAACAAAAGGGCTAGCTAAGGCGTATTGAGCAGGGCTGGAGGCTCTACAGTGAAATAAGACAATAATCACTAACCAAAACAGCAATAGACAAGGCATATTGAAATTAGGGAGAGGCATGTGTAGCCGAATGATCATAGGGTCCAGTGAGTAGCTAGGCGAGCTGGAGACACGGCAATTCTGACAGCTAGCGGGCCAGGGCTAGCAGGCTAGCAGATGGGCCTCCGAGTGACGTCGCAACGGGAGAGCCTGTTGGAACCACCTCGGACGGTTACGTCGGCAGACCAGTCATGATGGATCGGTGGGGCTCCGTGTCAGCAGTAAAAGGGTCCAGGCCAATTGGTAAAATAGGTATTGTAGCCCAAGAATTGGCTGATGGACCTCTTCGGCTAGCCGGGAGATGGGCGTAGCTTGAGGCTAGCTCCAGGCTAACTGGTGCTTGCTTTGGGACAGAGACGTTAACCAGGAGTAGCCACTCGGGTAGCAGCTAGCTAGCTGCGATGACCTGGTGTAAAAGTTCAGAGCTTGCGGTAGGAATCCGGAGATGTGGTAGAAAAAAAGCAGTCCGATATGCTCTGGATTGATATTGCGCTGTGCAGACTGGCAGGAATTGACCAGGCTGAGGCTGGCTGATATCCAAGTTAACTGTGATGACCACTAGCAGTGGTAACTGATTACTAGCTAGTAGCTAGTTAGCTGGCTAGCTTCTGATGGGGGTTCTGATGTGGGACTGCTATCGGCTTGTTGTGGGATAGCCAGCGTTGGGGTGGTGTGGGCTTGGTGTGGGCTAGCCAGCGTTGGGGTGGTGTGGGCTTGTTGTGGGCTAGCCAGCGTTGGGGTGGTGTGGGCTTGGTGTGGGCTTGCACGTGCCCAGTCCCAGGAACACGCTACACACTCAATGACACACAAACACGCTACACACACACACTACACACACACACACTGACACACACAGGCCCAGATCCACACCCGTGATTTCCACATACCTCTCAATCACATGCTAATTACTCCCACTTGTGTAAATATCTCTGCTGGTGGTTTGACTGCAGTGTGAGACATAGACCTGAGGTGTACTCCCTGAGGCCAGGCAGAGAGAGAGGAAGAGAGAGAGAGAAAGAGCGAGGGAGGAAGAGAGAGAAAGAGAGAGAGAGAGAGAGAGCACTACAGCTGACAGAAAAATGTTCATGAGAAGGAAAAGCCATTACACTCTGGAGCAGTGGAAACGTGTTCTCTGGAGTGATGAATCATGCTTCACCATCTGGCAGTCCGACTGATGAATCTGGGTTTGAGAACACTAGCTGCCTGAATGCATAGTGCCAACTGTAAAGTTTGGTGGAGGAGGTGTAATGGTCTGGGGCTGTTTTTCATGGTTCGGGCTAGGCCCCTTAGTTCCAATGAAGGGAAATCTTAACGCTACAGCATACAATGACATTCCTAGACAATTCTGTGCTTCCAACTTTGTGGCAACAGTTTGGGGAAGGCCGTTTCCTGTTTCAGTATGACTATGCTCCAAAGCAAGGTCCATACAGAAATGGTTTATCGAGATCAGTGTGGAAGAACTTGATTGGCCTGTAGAGAGCCTTGACCTCAACCCCATCGAACACCTTTGGGATGAATTAGAACGCCGACTACGAGTCAGGCCTAACCGCCCAACATCAGTGCCCGAACTCACTAATGCTCTTGTTGCTGAATGGAAGCAAGTCCCCGCAGCAATGTTCCAACATCTAGTGGAAAGCCTTCCCAGAAGAGTGGAGGCTGATATAGCAGCAAAGGGGGGACCAAGTCCATATTAATGCCTATGATTTTGGAATGAGATGGTCGACGAGCAGGTGTCCACATACTTTTGTTCATGTTGTGTACGTCATAATGACCCTATTATTAAAACTTGATCGCTGTTACACAGTGTGCGGCATCCCCTTTAAGAGGGTCAGGAGAGGGCAGAACTTGAAGACAGGACACACACACAGACAGATAGTACACCACATGCCCACAAACACATGCAGGAACCTTGTTTAACTAATCAAAATGTGACCTACACGTTTGATTGGTTACAATAGCAAACAGGGCAGCCTCTGACACAGTGCTGCGGCAGACAAAAAAGGGGACCCTTGAACACACACACACACACACACACACACACACACACACACACACACACACACACACACACACACACACACACACACACACACACACACACACACACACACACACACACACACACACTGGAAACAAACCCTTTGTCTGTCTCTCGGAACAGCTGGCTTTCATCACATCTGCATGTGTCAGCATGGAGACTATAGGCATGGGAATGTGTGTGTGTGTTTACAGTTTGATGACTGATGAAAGAGGGGCATGGGAAGATTGGGTCACACCCTGCTTGCCTCATTACTATCATCAGCGAAGCAACATTGAAAAGACTGACAGGGAAACACACACACACACACACACCACTCTCACTGCTACGCTCTTCCAGTGCTTTAATGACAAACAAACAGAGAATCCCAGGGAGTAATAACAGTCAATCAGGAAATAACTAAAGAGAAAAGGAGTGTTAGCCATTTTAGCGTTTGCTGTTTCCCCCTGAAAACTGAAGCCTCATCAGAAACAGAATGTTCCTTGGAACCAAACAGAGTTTTAACAATGGCTAACTCAAACCAAGAAAACAAAGGACCAGTACCACAAAGGGCCTGCTAGAACGCCCAGAGAATTAGGAAGAAACATTGAGCATGTAAGGCAGCTATTGGGAACTAAAGTAAACAGTTAGAGCCAGTTCAGAAGGAACACAGAAGAACTGTATATCTGCAAGCCCCAGAGGTTTCTCCTCTTTCCTCTGTTCCGTGTCTTTTCTCTTGTCCGAAACCAGGCTCAATGTTCGGCCGCATAGCTCTTCCCATCTCCTAGCAACGGGCACAAAAAGGCTTACCATGAAGAACAGAAAGATGTTTTCTTTTTTTTAGCAGCCGGAATTCTTTTTCCAGGGTTTTTGGCTCTGCCACGCCTGATGCTGACACAGCAAGTAGAGAAACCAGGGAAGTTTTCTCCACTAAAAGGAACAAAATCATCCAACAACTCCCACAAAAACAGTAGTGCAGCAAGCAGCACATTAACATTCAACATGAGATCCACAGAAGTGGAACCCATTTCCTCTGTGCGATCATGATGTTTCATGTGGTGCAGCAGCATTCATTTAACTGTGAACCCCACTATTGAAAACAGAAAGTCCATAAGGTCCCAAAAAGCTTGTTCTGCTCCAGGACAGCAGAGTGAGAGAGAGGGGAGGAGAGAGAAAGAGAGAGCGAGAGAGAGAGAAGGAGAGAGAAAGAGAGAGCGAGAGAGAGGGAAGGGGAGAGAAAGAGAGAGCGAGAGCGAGAGAGAGGGAAGGAGAGAGAAAGAGAGAGCGAGAGAGGGGAGGAGAGAGAAAGAGAGAGCGAGAGAGAGGGAAGGGGAGAGAAAGAGAGAGCGAGAGAGAGGGAAGGAGAGAGAAAGAGAGAGTGAGAGAGAGGGAAGGGGAGAGAAAGAGAGAGTGAGAGAGAGGGAAGGGGAGAGAAAGAGAGAGTGAGAGAGAGGGGAGGGGAGAGAAAGAGAGAGTGAGAGAGAGGGAAGGGGAGATAGAGAAAGAGAGAGTGAGAGAGAGGGAAGGAGAGAGAAAGAGAGAGCGAGAGAGGGGAGGAGAGTGAAAGAGAGAGTGAGAGAGAGGGAAGGGGAGAGAAAGAGAGAGTGAGAGAGAGAGAGGGGAGGGGAGGGGAGAGAAAGAGAGAGTGAGAGAGAGGGAAGGGGAGAGAGAGAAAGAGAGAGTGAGAGAGAGGGAAGGGGAGAGAAAGAGAGAGCGAGAGAGAGGGAAGGGAGACAGAGAGAGAAAGAGAGAGAGGGGAGGGGAGAGAGAGGGGAGAGGGGAGAGAGAGAAAGGGGAGAGAGAGAAAATAGAGAGGGGACGGCAGAGAGAGAGACAGGAGAGAAGAGCGAGAGAGAGAGAGAGAGAGAGAGAGAGAGAGAGAGAGAGAGAGAGAGAGAGAGAGCGATTGAATTGAAAGACAGACAGCAAGAGAGAAAGGAGGGAGGAGAGAGAAGAGAAAGAGAGACAGAGAGACAGAGAGAGAGAGAAAGAGAGAGAGAGAGAGGATAAAGCCCCTTGAAGTGAATTGAGAGGAGAGAGAGAGTGAGAGAGAAGGAAGGGGGGGAGAGCACTGTGAGGCTCTGTTGGGGGGGTGAGTTGCTGTATTTCACCAGCTGATCTCCACAGCTTCCACAAACTTGACATTGGTTTCAGCCACTTACTAACAGACATAAATATTAGGCCTAATTCATTCTGGGAGGCAGAAACAAAAGAGTACATTTATCTGTGCAAAACTAGAGACTAAAAGAAAACAACATGTTTCCCAGTAGGCTTTCAACAGTCATCCAACAACCCTGGGATCACCTTGTGCTGGATTCAAGTGTATTCATACACAGCTAGAAAATTGGAGTGAGTACAGGAGGTCGTCTCAGTTTCCTGTTGACACGTACAACAGGAACAGCAGCGCTACAAAGAACTCTGAGACACTCCTCCTGCCTCACACACATGGAGAAGGTCATAGTAGTGAGGTCATTTACACGGAGGTCACCGCAGAGACTTAGCAAGACATCTCTGCCTCCTTGGATATTTTAAGTTCATTTTGGGTCATTTCCATGTAAAGGAAACCCATGAGTACCAATGTGAAGTTCATAGGAGGATGTCAAATGAAAGCTAAGAGTCTATATTTTTTTTATTAAAGCGACAAAAGCGAAGAGTCTATATATTTTTTTAATTAAGGTGGCATATATACCTTTTTCAACTACTTTCTATCCGAAAAATGTTGAATAAGTGAAGGCTTTGATTTCTGGTCAAACAGACGGAAAAGGGGTCTTAGAAATCATCAACTAGAAAAAATCTTAAGACGGTATTAGAAATAGAAAATATTTGAATTAAAGACCCCTGCCAACTAATATTACATTTTGATTTTAGTCATTTAGAAGACGCTCTTATCCAGAGTGAATTACAGGAGCGATTAAGCTCAAGGACACATCAACAGATTATTCACCTAGTCAGCTCAGGGATTCAAATATCAACACAGTTTTGAAAAATAAATTGTAAGTTTAAGAAACATTGACTTGTGTGTTGAAATTCCGTTACCAAAAACAGACATATCTTTAAGATACTGTATGTTCAAGATAATGAAAGTTCACAAAAGTAACAAGTAAAGGTAGACCTATCAATTCCGTATACTGTTTTTACTGATATCAATTTTGTTTATGAATTAAAACTCAATAATGGAATTTCGGTAATTGTATTGCCTACAATGGGAAATCACAGTAGTCACAAATCACAGTTGGGTTCACAAGTTTGGACAGCACAGTACAGTACAGCACAGTAAAGCACAGTATAGTACAATAAAGAAAAGTATAGTTCAGTACAGTACTGTAGAGCACACTAGACTCTATTGTACTGAACTATACTCTACTGTACTGAACTACACTCTACTGTACTCTACTGTTCTGTACTCTACTAAGCTATACTGTGCTGTACTTTGATGTCCAAACTTGTAAAACATAAACGTCTATGATTGGTTCAGATTTGGTCCAGTTCAGACCAACCAGATTTGGTCTTGTTTGGGGGCAGAGCTCATTACAATAATAGCCAGAGTGTAGAATAATACCCAAATATGCAAATGTATACCTTTATGTAACTATTCAGGATACATCACCATGAAGAGAATGACATTCATATCCATAATTGTGCATTTCTGTATAGTAAGGATCAGCGACCCATGACGAAATTCCATTACCGAAATTCCATTACCGGGTGTAAATCCACTTCACCTTCTGTAGTTTAAGCAATTTTTTCAAAGTCAATGTGTCATGTCATAGCTGACACCCTATTCTTTCTGCAAACATCTTTGAATCTTAAAACGGAGTAGATCCTGAACTGAGTTTTTGGAAAACGTGGACACATAAAATAATGTGGAAGATTTTACCCAAATTCTGTTACCAAACTTTGCATCTGCACAGTTACTCTAGTAAATGTGTTTTTGTAAAATTGTCTGTATAAATTGTTAAAAGTTGTCATTGTGCATAGAGTTGTGTGATTTTTTTAAGTGAAAAATCTAAATCTCTGCGCAATTCTGCAACGATGGAATCTACGTTGTAGATATGGAAATGATGAATGTATTTTTGTTAAGATGAGAATGTGATTTTAGGAGCCATAATAGATAATTTGTCTCCTATAAACTTGGCACAGTAAGTAGTCACGCCACGAGTGAGGTCAGAGAGCATGTCAGCCTGACGGAACTATCCCTTTCGACCAGAGTGCATAAAAGGATTGGTAAAGAAATTAACATTTAGACTAGAACATTGCCAGGCTGCAGCTGTGCATATAAAGTGCTTTGAAATCTGAATACCAACACGAGGTAGGGAAGAAAACTCTCCTCTCAGACAATCACTGGTACAGCTGAGTCAAATATCTAGAAAAACTAATTTAAGTGGGACCATTCTACTACTCTCCTCAAATCACTGTATTCTACTACTCTCATCACCAATGGGACCATCGACATGGCTGGCTAGCCTATCTTCCAAGGAGCATCTTCCAGAGTGAACAACAGTAGAAGAGACTGGTAAATGACCCCTTTTGGACAATCAGAGCCTTACAAGTGTGTTGCGAAAAGGCCCAACAGCGAACCAAGGCATTGACACGTAAATACAATCATGATTTCTTACTCCAAAAGGGTGGCGGTTCGTGTGCAAAGTACATGATTACTGTGAGAATAGTTTCTAAAATGTATTAACGATAAATGTCTCTTTTTCTCTCTCTCTCTCCCTCCCGCTACATCTCCTTTTGTAAAAAGTGTGTATGTTATCCTGTGTTATCATTTAGTTAGCTAGTAAATAAATAATTAAACCAATTTGTGTAGTACTGAATCATAAGTAAGGCTGGGGTTTTTGCAGATGCAGAAGTTTACGACTGTTCAGAATGAGGATATGATAAGAGGTTATAATTAACGCATTGACTGTTTTATGGATGTGATAGGTAAAGACCTTTAGAGTTGAATTGTGGAGATGGTAACTCTTTAAACAACTGCTCTCGTGGTGCCCCAAATTCCTAATGAGTTAATTGTTACATGATTCATTTAAAATCGGGTAACAATTAAACATAGTTGATTAGATAAATAACAGTCATCAGATGAATGAAAGTAAAGTCACAACATGGCTCTTACTCTAAAGAAGTCAAAAGGTTTGTACAGGAAAAGCATTGGAAACACTGAAACATTCCTGGCATTAGCAACATCAGTGTCAGCAGCAGTTTCTTGGAAAATGCACGCCTAAGGACATTGTTCAAGTTCAAAGACCTTGATAATAGGCTGAATGTTCTATGACAAAAGTCCTAAGATGGTCCAAACACAGACCTCATGGTATGTTATATATTAATTTATTTTGACTGTTTGACGTAACATGCAGACTGAAACATTGTAGCCAAGTGGTGCTAATTTGGGTGTACTTCTCCTCAGCATTCCAGCACATGGCACACAGACACAGCTGTGGCCCTTTGTGTGACACTTGACCTGAAAAGAGAGCATCCATTTCCAGGCTGATTGGTTGCCAAGGTGATCCCCTGACCCCATTCCGTCAGCTCTCATTTTGAGTCAAGCCTATGTGATGGAGCCTGGAAAGAGAGAACAGGAGGGCAAGGCTGAAGACAGCCATGAGAGAGTTAGAATGACTGACAGGAGAGAGGGTAGTACGTTTGAGTGGTGAGGAGAGGAGGGCTAGGCTGAAGGCTGCGTTGGGCAGGCAGCCCAAAGGTGTAGAGCAGGCTGACAGCATTGGGGGAGAGCAGGGAGTTAGACTGAAGTAGTCTGACAGGATACTGGCAGACATGAAGAGATACAGAGCACAGAGCAATGAACTACAAATGGAGGTGCACAATAGCCAGTCAGACAAGACAGCGACATATATGTGAAGAGAGAGAGTGCACTGGAGAAAGACAAGAGCGGAGGGGGAGGTTGTGGAGTGGGCCAGAGGGTGAGGCTCTGGGAGAGACCCAGTGTGTAGGATTTACTAATCAAACATGAGATGTGAGGCCGTCAATGTACTGATATTCAATCAACATGTCCTCTGCCTGAAAACCCAGGACCATCCAGGGCAGGAAGTGCCAAACAGGAAGTGATAACCTCACTCACAGCCAATCAGAGCAGAAGTCCATATATGGCCACAGAGTCAGTAGCATGCTGTTGTGAGATTGTATATGAAAATGGAACATTATTAGTGCCACACGGGTGATGAATGTGACAAGAATTGAATATTTTTGCATTTTCAGCCATCTACACAGACAGACCAGCGCTATTCATAGTGAAGAGGCAAACACCCTTGGTCTATAGATGTGCCCCAAATGCCCTATGGGCCCTGGTCAAAAATAGTGCACTATAAAGGGAATAGGGTGCCATTTGAGATGCATCCTACCACTACTGCTTTTATTGCTAGAGGTCCACTACAACAAGTCATCTTAGTCTAAAGCCTGTTAAGAGACTCAGTGAACACGGAGGCACCACGTGACAGCTCTGGAGAACGTGTCATCACGACAACAACCAATCGTTTTGGTGCGTTTCCAATTCGTTCTGACATTTACCAGTCCAGCCAGCTCAAGTTATACCCAGCCCTGGCAACATGGTTCATTGATTCCATTCTACTGAACACGCAAATAATTAGTTGTTAAGAAGATAATGATGCTGAAATCCCATTTCAAACCGATCTTGAGTGTGTAAATCAGAATGCACTTTGATCCTCTTCCGAACCGTCGGTGCATCCCTCTCTCACAGCAGGAGAGAAAATAGAGAGAGAGCACATTAAGCATTCAAATTATTCATGAGAGAGAGAGAGGGCATTAACAATTCAAATTACTCTTTGGCTGCATCTTCCCCTAAAACAGCAGGTCTGTGAGGCAGAGTGTGCCAGGCATAGTGGTCCCAGAGGACCAGGAAACAAAAGCATCTCTCACTCCCCAGAGGTGTGGCTGCTGCACGCGATTGGTATTCCCATCTCTCTCTCTCTCTCTGGCCAGACAGCATGGGTGAAGGAGGGAGGCTGGGAGTGGGAGAGGCTGGGGCCTGGCATCCAATCAGAGCTGGGCTTCCCTACCCTTCCTACCCCTGCACATGCCTGCCTGCCGGGCATTGACTGCATCACCACACAACACCCAATATCAGACCACTCCTCCCTGTCTACACTGCTCTAGTCCCACCACCCCACACACCACCCCATGCTCCAAACCCTGTCTACTGGCTGCTGGTTAGAGGAGACAGGCATTACAGCATGACAGACCAAAAGTAAAGAGCGGCTCAGGGCAAAACGCCAAGTGACTGCAGCATTACACATTAATTATAAGAGGATCAGTACAGCCAGAGACAGTTAGATAGGTACAGCTGGCCCGGGACAGTGGACAGTAGAGGTTGACCGATTATGATTTGGGGGGGGGGGGGGGGGGCAAAAACCACCGGTGCCGATTAATCGGCCGATTTTTATTAATTTATTTGTAATAATGACAATTACAACAATACTGAATGAACACATTTTAACTTAATATAATACATCAATAAAATCAATTTAGCCTCAAATAAATAATGAAACATGTTCAATTTGGTTTAAATAATGCAAAAACAAAGTGTTGGAGAAGAAAGTAAAAGTGCATTATGTGCCATGTAAGAAAGCTAACGTTTAAGTTCCTTGCTCAGAACATGAGAACATATGAAAGCTGGTGGTTCCTTTTAACATGAGTCTTCAATATTCCCAGGTAAGAAGTTTTAGGTTGTAGTTATTATAGGAATTATAGGACTATTTCTCTCTATACGATTTGTATTTCATATACCTTTGACTATTGGATGTTCTTATAGGCACTTTAGTATTGCCAGTGTAACAGTATAGCTTCCGTCCCTCTCCTCGCTCCTACCTGGGCTCAAACCAGGAACACATCGACAACAGCCACCCTCGAAGCAGCGTTACTCATGCAGCGCAAGGGAAACAACTATTCCAAGTCTCAGAGCGTGTGACGTTTGAAACGCTATTAGCGCGCACCCGGCTAACTAGCTAGCCATTTCACATCGGTTACACCAGCCTAATCTTGGGAGTTGATAGGCTTGAAGTCGTAAACAGCGCAATGCATTGCGAAGGGCTTCTAGCAATACGCACGAAAGTGCTATTTTGAATGAATGCTTACGAGCCTGCTGCTGCCTACCACCGCTCAATCAGACTGCTCTATCAAATCATAGACTTAATTATACCATAATAACACACAGAAACACGAGCCTTAGGTCATTAATGTGGTCGAATCCGGAAACTATCACGTTTATTCTTTTAGTGAAATACGGAACCGTTCTGTATTTTATCTAACGGGTGGCATCCATAAGTCTAAATGTTCCTGTTACATTGCACAACCTTCAATGTTATGTTATAATTACGGAAAATTCTGGCAAATTAGTTCGCAACGAGCCAGGCGGCCCAAACTGTTGCATATACCCTGACACTGCGTGCAATGAATGGAAGAGAAGTGACAATTTCACCTGGTTAATATTGCCTGCTAACCTGGATTTCTTTTAGCTAAATATGCAGGTTTAAAAATATATACTTCTGTGTATTGATTTTAAGAAAGGCATTGATGTTTATGGTTAGGTACAGTCGTGCAACGATTGTGCTTTTTTCGCAAATGCGCTGTTGTTAAATCATCCTCCGTCTGGCGAAGTCGGCTATGTTTGTTAGGAAGAAATAGTCTTCACAGTTCGCAACGAGCCAGGCGGCCCAAACTGCTGTATATACCCTGACTCTGTTGCAGAGGTGACACATTTTCCCTAGTTAAAAGAAATTCATGTTAGCAGACAATATTAACTAAAGATGCAGGTTTAAAAATATATAGTTGTGTATTGATTTTAAGAAAGACATTGATGTTTATGATTAGGTACAAGTTGGAGCAACGACAGACCTTTTTCGCGAATGCGCACCGCATCGATTATATGCAACACAGGACAGGCTAGATAAACTAGTATTATCATCAACCATGTGTAGTTAACTAGTGATTATGATTGATTGATCGATTGTTTTTATAAGGTAAGTTTAATGCTAGCTAGCAACTTACCTTGGCGTCTTACTGCATTCGCGTAACAGGCAGGCTCCTCGTGGAGTGCAATGTAAAGCAGGTGGTTTGTCACGACTTCAACCGAAGGTGGCTCCTCTCCCTGTTCGGGCGGTGCTCGGCGGTCGTCGTCGCCGGCCTACTAGCTGCCACCGATCCCATTTTCCTTTTCGTTTGTGTCTGTCTGTTTTTTCACACCTGTGTTCAGTTTAGTTGATTTCGGTGGGTTTATATACACCCCGCTGCAGGCTAGGCTTTGTGCGGGATTATTTGTTGTGTATTTGTGTAACCGATGTGAAATGGCTAGTTAGTTAGCGGTGGTGCGCGCTAATAGCGTTTCAATCAGTGACGTCACTCGCTCTGAGACCTGAAGTGGTTGTTCCCTTTGCGTTGCAAGGGCCGCGGCTTTTGTGGCGCGATGGGTAACGATGCTTCGTGGGGTGACTGTTGTTGATGTGAGCAGAGGGTCCCTGGTTCGAGCCCAGGTTGGGGCGAGGAGAGGGACGGAAGCTATACTGTTAGATTTGCTTGTAAGGGGTGCGTGCCTGCACCACGGGGTTTCGTTTATTATTTGGTATATGTTAACCGTGTGCTTACGCGCTTTTGTTTGTGGAGTTGAGGTTTCTCCTCCGTGTGCGTAATTTATTCCCTGTGGGTGGCGACTACGTTTGTGCAGTTTTTCCCATGTGTTCGTATTGTGCCTTCGGGACCGCCTGATTAAAAGTTGTGTGCCACTGGAACTTCTCTGCTCTCCTGCTCCTGATTCCTACACACCCCCCTCCTACTAGGAGGCCTTGTTACATGGTTAGAGCGTTGGACTAGTTAACCGTAAGGTTGCAAGATTGAATCCCCAAGCTGACAAGGTAAAAATCTGTCGTTCTGCCCCTGAACAAGGCAGTTAACCCACCGTTCCTAGGCCGTCATTGAAAATAAGAATGTGTTCTTAACTGACTTGCCTAGTTAAAAAATATTATAATATATATTATTTTTTAAATCGGCAAATCGGTGGCCAAAAATACCGATTACCGATTGTTATGAAAACTTGAAATCGGCCCTAATTAATCGGCCATTCCGATTAATCGGTCGACCTCTATTGCAGACAGTGCTTTGCTTTCCTTCGCTCAGAGAGAGACAGAAAGAGAGAGAGAAAGAAAGGGAGAGGGATAATTTATGGAAGGAGTGCCAAACGATGGTAGGGAAAGAGGGGGATAGGAGGAGAAAGAGAGAGATAGGAGGAGAAATAGAGGAATAGGAGAAAGAGAGGGATAGGAGGAGAAAGCGGGAGATGGGAGTAGAAAGTGGGATAGGAGGAGAAAGAAGGGGATAGGAGGAGAAAGAAAGAAATAGGAGGAGAAAGATGGAGATGGGAGGAGAAAGAGAGGGATAGGAGGAGAAAGAGGGGGATAGAAGGAGGAGAAAGAGGGACAGGAGGAGAAATAGGGGGATGGGAGGAGAGGAGAAAGAGAGAGATAGGAGGAGGAGAAAGAGGGGGATGGGAGTAGAAAGAGAGAGATAGGAGGAGAAAAAGGGAGATGGGAGGAGAAAGAGAGGGATAGGAGGAGAAAGAGGGGGATGGGAGGTGAAAGAGGGGGATGGGAGGAGAAAGAGGGAAATAGGAGGAGAAAGATGGGGCTAGGAAGAGAAAGAGTGTGATAGGAGGAGAAAGATAGGAGGAGAAAGAGAGAGATAGGAGGAGAAAGAGAGAGATAGGAGGAGGAGAAAGAGAAAGAGAGAGATAGGAGAAAGAGAAAGAGAAAGATAGGAGGAGAAAGAGAGAGGTAGGAGGAGAAAGAGAGAGATAGGAGGGGAAATAGGAGACAGAAGGGGATAGGAGGGGAAAGAGAGAGATAAGAAGAGAAAGAGAGAGATAGGAGGAGAAAGAGGGGGATAGGAGGAGTAAGAGGGGGATGGGAGGAGAAAGATGGGGATAGGAGGAGAAAGAGAGAGGAGGAGAAAGATGGGGATAGAAGGAGAAAGAGAGAGATAGGAGGAGAAAGAGAGAGAAAGGAGGGGAAAGAGGAGAAAGAAGGGGATAGGAGGAGGAGAAAGAGGGGATGGGGGTAAAAGAGAGGGGAAAGAGAGATAGGAGGAGGAGAAAGAGGGGGATATGAGGGGAAAGAGAGAGATAGGAGGAGAAAGAGAGAGATAGGAGGGGAAAGAGGGGGATAGGAGGAAAAAGAGGGGGATAGGAGGGGAAGAGAGATAGGAGGGGAAAGAGGGGGATAGGAGGAGAAAGAGGGGGATAGGAGAGGAAAGAAAGATAGGAGGAGAAAGAGGGGGATAGGAGAGGAAAGAGAGATAGGAGGAGAAAGAGGGGGATGGGAGGAGAAATAGGGGGATAGGAGGGGGATAGGAGGAGTAAGAGGGGGGTAGGAGGAGAAAGAGGGGGATAGGAGGGGGATAGGAGGAGTAAGAGGGGGGTAGGAGGAGAAAGAGGGGGATAGGAGGGGGATAGGAGGAGTAAGAGGGGGGTAGGAGGAGAAAGAAGAGGAGGATGATAGAGGGATGACAGGACATACAGTTACCCATATGGCCTTGCAGACCCTGGAGCTTCTCACAAGATGTAGGCTACATACATTAAAACACCAATACAAAGGTGTCCTCTTTCCTACACTTGTACTGTATGTTGCCAGTGGTAAGCAGGGGCCAACTGCTGTGTCAGTGACGGCTAGTCATGTTCACTGTGAAAACAGAAAACAGCTCATATACACATATAAAATGTGAGGTGAGGTGCCTTCATGCGGTATTTATGTCACAAGGCAATATAAATACGATCAGAGAAACATCATGAAAGTAGCGGTGTAATGAAATGTGTTAAATGTCTGCCAAGAGTTATAAAATCCAATCACATAAATCTGATTTATTTCACATAACTGTCATTCACTGTTGATTTTCAAACCCCGGAATGTAAAAGACTTTACTCAATTTGCTCCATTTTAATAGCAAGATTGTTACACCCAGAGCGGTCTATAAGACATCTAACTGGGGTTATTCAATTGCCTATATTTAGATTGGAAGTCCTTTATCTTCATCTAAACGACTAACCCAGTCAGATCTTTGAAGCTTTCATTGTTTTCTCCAGGAGTCAAACACACACCTTGTCCACCACCAGTCTGTAGATAACAGCCATCTTTGACCTCAGTCTCACAATGCACGTCGACAACAATGATGAACGTTGCAGAGCCACTCGTAATATTGAAAATGACACGTCCGTTTGTGACATTACAACAAAAAATAAGTTACTTCAAACAACCAGCACTGTTTTTTTTTTACCTCGGACATCATCGCACATCATCGCACATCATTGCACATCATTGCACATCATTGCACATCATTGCACATCATTGCACATCATTGCACATCATTGCACGCGCTGTAGAACAGCAGAGTACGTATTACATACTGTGATTTCTTTTTTACCACGAAGCTGGATGCTCCTCTCTAAACAAAAACAAACAATAACAAATGTGCTGGGGGCAAACAGTTTCCCCTTAGGCAGAATTCAGCTTTAAGCCAAAGCACAGACCTGATCTCGGACCAAGCTAGGCTATGCCAAGGCCAGTTGATGAGGGGACCATTAGAAAGTGATCCGTGTCGTCACAATGGCCTTTTATCAATTAGATTTGCTCACCTCCTGCATCCTCTCTCCTCCGTCCTCCCTCACCTCCTGCATCCTCTCTCCTCCGTCCTCCCTCACCTCCTGCATCCTCTCTCCTCCGTCCTCCCTCACCTCCTCCATCCTCTCTTCTCCGTCCTCCCTCACCTCCTGCATCCTCTCTCCTCCGTCCTCCCTCACCTCCTCCATCCTTTCTCCTCCATCCTCCCCCACCTCCTTTTCGAAAAAGGTCAAAGATAATCGAGGAGAGGCGGCGAGGAGAGATAACGTGGATGGAAATGCACTAGCTTGAAATGAAACGGTCCTTCTCCACTCGCATGTCATTAGGCAAATGAGGTTTACAGGGGTGGATCCCATAATAAATGTTGTTTACAGGGGTGGATCCCATAATAAATGTTGTTTACAGGGGCGGATCTCATAATAAATGTTGTTTACAGGGGCGGATCCCATAATAAACGTTGTTTACAGGGGTATATCCCATAATAAACGTTGTTTACAAGGGTGGATCCCATAATAAATGTTGTTTACAGGGGCGGATCCCAAAATAAATGTTGTTTACAAGGGTGGATCCCATAATAAATGAGGTTTACAGGGGTGGATCCCATAATAAATGTTGTTTACAGGGGTGGATCCCATAATAAATGTTGTTTACAGGGGCGGATCCCATAATAAATGTTGTTTACAGGGGCGGATCCCATAATAAATGTTGTTTACAGGGGTGGATCCCATAATAAATGTGGTTTACAGGGGCGGATCCCATAATAAATGTTGTTTACAGGGGCGGATCCCATAATAAATGTTGTTTACAGGGGCGGATCCCATAATAAACGTTGTTTACAGGGGTATATCCCATAATAAACGTTGTTTACAAGGGTGGATCCCATAATAAATGTTGTTTACAGGGGCGGATCCCATAATAAATGTTGTTTACAAGGGTGGATCCCATAATAAATGAGGTTTACAGGGGTGGATCCCATAATAAATGTTGTTTACAGGGGTGGATCCCATAATAAATGTTGTTTACAGGGGCGGATCCCATAATAAATGTTGTTTACAGGGGCGGATCCCATAATAAATGTTGTTTACAGGGGTGGATCCCATAATAAATGTTATTTACAGGGGCGGATCCCATAATAAATGTTGTTTACAGGGGCGGATCCCATAATAAACGTTTACAGGGGTGGATCCCATAATAAATGTGGTTTACAGGGGTGGATCCCATAATAAATGTTGTTTACAGGGGTGGATCCCATAATAAATGTTGTTTACAGGGGTGGATCCCATAATAAATGTTGTTTACAGGGGTGGATCCCATAATAAATGTTGTTTACAGGGGTGGATCCCATAATAAATGTTGTTTACAGGGGTGGATCCCATAATAAACGTTGTTTACAGGGGTGGATCCCATAATAAATGTTGTTTACAGGGGTGGATCCCAAAATAAATGTTGTTTACAGGGGCGGATCCCAAAATAAACGTTTACGGGGTGGATCCCATAATAAATGTTGTTTACAGGGGTGGATCCCAAAATAAACATTGTTTACAGGGGTGGATCCCAAAATAAATGTTGTTTACAGGGGCGGATCCCATGATATATGTGGAAAGTGCTCAAAACAAATTAAGTTAGTTGTGCCAGACATGTTATAAATAAAACAATAAGTAGCATATAGTTTTTAAACGTGTGAATGTTTTTCTCATCTGACAAAACAAAAGCTGATTCAAAGGGGGTGTGGCAGATTTCCATGGTAGATAACACATGAGTATCCTTGATGAAAGGTGGCTATCCAGGAGGGGATAACATTCTTCCATTCGCCTACTAACGAAGTGTCACACCCCCCAACCACTCCACCACTTCCACTTATCGGTTTCTGGGTCATGGAGGACAGAGGACGGAGGACGGAGGAGAGAGGACGGAGGACAGAGGACGGAGGAGAGAGGACTGGCTTTTGCCCAAACGAGAATCTCCCATAGTGAAGGAGTGAGAGATTAAAGGTTTAACATGGCGGTTGGAGAGGAGATGATCAGAGACACTTTAACCTCCTCACCTCTCTTCCCCACTCTCCCTCTTCCCCCGTCTCCCCCTCTCTACATCCATCAGCCCCTGGTCCACACTAGTGTACTGCTAACCCCTCCACCCAGATACCCACTAAGTCTGAATTTGAACAATAACTCCACCTGCCTGAACCTCCCCTTTCACCACCCCACTCACCTCCCCACTCACCTCCCCACTCACCCCAGCAGAGAGAGGGCAGCCCGGGGATTAAATATTGCTGGTGGGGGTTGTTTTTGGAGCTGGCTGTAGGAAACGGCTGGGAACTCGCACACACAGTCATACACACACACATTCACATACACACTCAGGCATACACACACAGTCATATATACACACATTCACACACACACTCTCTCACTCTCAGACTGCCAGCGTGTTGTGGTTTGTTTGAGTTGGCCCGGCAGCGCCAGAGACAGCTCTTCCCTCTCCAGCCCACCACGGAGTGTGTGCGCACACACAAACACACACACACACACACACACACACACACACACACACACACACACACACACACACACACACACACACACACACACACACACACACACACACACAGGGAGAAAAATAACCCCAGCATGACACGCAGCAGTGCTGAGGAAGACTAATCTGGTTGTGATTGGACACAGCAGTGCTGAGGAAGACTAATCTGGTTGTGATTGGACACAGCAGTGCTGAGGAAGACTAATCTGGTTGTGATTGGACACAGCAGTGCTGAGGAAGACTAATCTGGTTGTGATTGGACACAGCAGTGCTGAGGAAGACTAATCTGGTTGTGATTGGACACAGCAGTGAGAGAATTGGCCTAAATCATCAAAGGCTGTGGAGGAGGGGAGGGTGGGAATCTGGAAGGTAGTAGGGTGGAAGACTGCAGAGAGACTAGGGTGGAAGACTGCAGAGAGGGACTAGGATGGAAGACTGCAGAGAGGGACTAGGGTGGAAGACTGCAGAGAGGGACTAGGGTGGAAGACTGCAGAGAGGGACTAGGGTGGAAGACTGCAGAGAGGGACTAGGGTGGAAGACTGCAGAGAGGGACTAGGATGGAAGACTGCAGAGAGGGACTAGGATGGAAGACTGCAGAGAGAGACTAGGGTGGAAGACTGCAGAGAGGGACTAGGGTGGAAGACTGCAGAGAGGGACTAGGGTGGAAGACTGCAGAGAGGGACTAGGGTGGAAGACTGCAGAGAGGGACTAGGGTGGAAGACTGCAGAGAGACTAGGGTGGAAGACTGCAGAGAGGGACTAGGGTGGAAGACTGCAGAGAGGGACTAGGGTGGAAGACTGCAGAGAGGGACTAGGATGGAAGACTGCAGAGAGGGACTAGGGTGGAAGACTGCAGAGAGGGACTAGGGTGGAAGACTGCAGAGAGGGACTAGGGTGGAAGACTGCAGAGAGGGATTAGGATGAAAGACTGCAGAGAGGGACTAGGGTGGAAGACTGCAGAGAGGGACTCTGGGGTGGAAGAGTGGGGAGGCATTACTGTGTTGGTAGGTAACCATCTGTCATCTCCATAGGTTACTCTGACAGGGAGTAGCTGACAAAAACAATGAGCTGAGCACTGCTACTGCTGAGGCACTGCTACTGCTGAGGCACTGCTACTGCTGAGGCACTGCTACTGCTGAGGCACTGTTACTGCTGAGGCACTGTTACTGCTGAGGCACTGTTACCGCTGAGGCACTGCTACCGCTGAGGCACTGTTACCGCTGAGGCACTGCTACTGCTGAACTGTTACCGCTGAGGCACTGCTGAGGCACTGCTACTGCTGAGGCACTGCTACTGCTGAGGCACTGTTACTGCTGAGGCACTGCTACTGCTGAGGCACTGTTACTGCTGAGGCACTGCTACTGCTGAGGCACTGCTACTGCTGAGGCACTGCTACTGCTGAGGCACTGTTACTGCTGAGGCACTGCTACTGCTGAGGCACTGCTACTGCTGAGGCACTGTTACTGCTGAGGCACTGTTACTGCTGAGGCACTGCTACTGCTGAGGCACTGTTACTCGCTGAGGCACTGCCTACTGCTGGAGTTACATCAAATGGTGTAGCATGTCACATATGTCACTGTGTATCATGATAAGCGATGTGCTGCCTGCCGGTAATACCACCCTCCATCTAGAGGGAGTCAAGTTACAGTTATGACATCATGGCTATCGTATTCCCATATCATGTTCTCAGACAGGGATGCTCTTTCCCTTATAGATGTCCCTATAGAGCTCACCAGCTTGTAGTCCTAACGACCTGAAATGACTTACCTCTGGTTCGTTCAGCCATTCCTATGGGAAAAATGAATTAGGAAAGAAAAGGGTTTTGGGATAAACGCTGAAAGTAAGGTCTGAGGTTAACACAGGTTTAGGAGATCTTCTACATTTTTGTTCTATGAGATAATAGTGGTCATTTAACATGACCTTTATGAATTATAAAGCCTTTTTATCACATAAATGCTTCAACATTCACAAAAAGTGATGTTTGCTGATGAAGATTAAACCAAAGAGGTATAGAGGGGCTGTGATAGGCAGTAAGAGTTATTTATTAGTGGAGTGTAAACCAGACCGTGGCGTGAGCCTGCAGAATTCTCTGCTCAGAGAAGAATGCACTCCATACTGTTAGCAGGGGGAGGGAGTGAGAGTGCACAGGGGAGAAGGAACGTCTGGGTCCATATTACCACAGCTCTGCTCGTGCCTTGTGCCATACACACATTCTAGAAACCATTAACAGCCTTGCCCTGGATAACACGTATTCATGTATGTATGTATGTATGGCCACTGACTCTCATGAAAAGACAGTAACGTTTCTGATGCAGGATCTAGAAAAAGGGGAAACTGGACTTCCAGGATTCCTCACGTTCGAGACATGGAACGCAAAACTAGAGACAGAAAAAGAGGGGAGGGAAACAGAACGAGGGAAAAGAGAATGAGAGAGAGTGAGAGAGAGAGAGACAGAGACAGAGAACCAGAAGCTGACCTGCCATGACACCAGCCCTTGGGGTCTGTCCCCTCTCTCTTTCTCTGGGTAGAGTGGAACACTGGCTTTTCTGTCCCACTGCCTTCCTCTTTCTATCTTCTCTGCTCCCTCTCTCCATCTCCTCCCACTCCGCCCCCTCTCTGACCCTCATGGAGTGGACAGCAGCAGCCGACACAGGCCTCTCTTCAGCAGACAGAGAAGAGGGAGCAGAGCAGACACAGGCCTCTCTTCAGCAGACAGAGTAGAGGGAGCAGAGCAGACACAGGCCTCTCTTCAGCAGACAGAGTAGAGGGAGCAGAGCAGAGCAGACACAGGCCTCTCTTCAGCAGACAGAGTAGAGGGAGCAGAGCAGACACAGGCCTCTCTTCAGCAGACAGAGTAGAGGGAGCAGAGCAGACACAGGCCTCTCTTCAGCAGACAGAGTAGAGGGAGCAGAGCAGACACAGGCCTCTCTTCAGCAGACAGAGTAGAGGGAGCAGAGCAGAGCAGACACAGGCCTCTCTTCAGCAGACAGAGTAGAGGGAGCAGAGCAGAGCAGACACAGAGCTCACTGACTGCAATGGGAGAAAAGGCCTGCCCACACAATGACCTCCATTCATAGAGGGGGAGAGGAGGAAGAGGGGGAATCACACAGACCACAGGCCGCTGCCACCAGCCTTGTACTGGGAGGAGGGAGGGAGGGAAGTACACCTGTCCTCAGACCTGTGGAGAGGTGCATACTGACAGGCTATAAGGTGATGATGATGATGATGGTGGTGGTGATGATGGTGGTCTACCGACAGCATGGCGGGAGAGTGAATCAGCAGAAGGATTACAACTTACTATAGTAACTGATGTTAGTGTGCCACAAAATACACTCAAAATGACACTGAATGTCTTGTTTTAGATGGGCCATGTTTTGTTTTAGATGGCCCATGTTTTGTTTTAGATGCTTTAGATGGCCCATGTTTTGTTTAAGATGGCCCATGTTTTGTTTTAGATGGGCCATGTTTTGTTTTAGATGGCCCATGTTTTGTTTTAGATGGCCCATGTTTTGTTTTAGATGCGGTAGATGGCCCATGTTTTGTTTTAGATGGCCCATGTTTTGTTTTAGATGGCCCATGTTTTGTTTTAGATGGCCCATGTTCTGTTTAAGATGGCCCATGTTTTGTTTTAGATGGCCCATGTTTTGTTTTAGATGGCCCATGTTTTGTTTTAGATGGCCCATGTTTTGTTTTAGATGGCCCATGTTCTGTTTAAGATGGCCCATGTTTTGTTTTAGATGGCCCATGTTTTGTTTTAGATGGCCCATGTTTTGTTTTAGATGGCCCATGTTTTGTTTTAGATGGCCCATGTTTTGTTTTAGATGGCCCATGTTTTGTTTTAGATGGCCCATGTTCTGTTTTAGATGGCCCATGTTTTGTTTTAGATGCTTTAGATGGCCCATGTTTTGTTTAAGATGGCCCATGTTTTGTTTTAGATGGGCCATGTTTTGTTTTAGATGGCCCATGTTTTGTTTTAGATGGCCCATGTTTTGTTTTAGATGCGGTAGATGGCCCATGTTTTGTTTTAGATGGCCCATGTTTTGTTTTAGATGGCCCATGTTTTGTTTTAGATGGCCCATGTTCTGTTTAAGATGGCCCATGTTTTGTTTTAGATGGCCCATGTTTTGTTTTAGATGGCCCATGTTTTGTTTTAGATGGCCCATGTTTTGTTTTAGATGGCCCATGTTCTGTTTAAGATGGCCCATGTTTTGTTTTAGATGGCCCATGTTTTGTTTTAGATGGCCCATGTTTTGTTTTAGATGGCCCATGTTTTGTTTTAGATGGCCCATGTTTTGTTTTAGATGGCCCATGTTTTGTTTTAGATGGCCCATGTTCTGTTTTAGATGGCCCATGTTTTGTTTTAGATGGCCCATGTTCTGTTTTAGATGGCCCATGTTTTGTTTTAGATGGCCCATGTTTTGTTTTAGATGGCCCATGTTTTGTTTTAGATGGCCCATGTTTTGTTTTAGATGGCCCATGTTTTGTTTTAGATGGCCCATGTTTTGTTTTAGATGGCCCATGTTTTGTTTTAGATGGCCCATGTTCTGTTTTAGGTGGCCCATGTTCTGTTTTAGATGGCCCATGTTTTGTTTTAGATGGCCCATGTTTTGTTTTAGATGGCCCATGTTTTGTTTTAGATGGCCCATATTCTGTTTAAGATGGCCCATGTTTTGTTTTAGATGGCCCATGTTTTGTTTTAGATGGCCCATGTTCTGTTTAAGATGGCCCATGTTTTGTTTTAGATGGCCCATGTTTTGCTTTAGATGGCCCATGTTCTGTTTAAGATGGCCCATGTTTTGTTTTAGATGGCCCATGTTCTGTTTTAGATGCTTTAGATGGCCCATGTTTTGTTTTAGATGCTTTAGATGGCCCATGTTTTGTTTTAGATGCTTTAGATGGCCCATGTTTTGTTTTAGATGCTTTAGATGGCCCATGTTTTGTTTTAGATGGCCCATGTTTTGTTTTAGATGCTTTAGATGGCCCATGTTTTGTTTTAGATGCGGTAGATGGCCCATGTTTTGTTTTAGATGGCCCATGTTTTGTTTTAGATGGCCCATGTTTTGTTTTAGATGGCCCATGTTTTGTTTTAGATGGCCACTGATATTAACTACTACATTCTACAGCTGTGTCTGTCTGGAACTCAATGGCTGCAGAAACTGAGGGTCCAAAATATTTTATAAAATGTTGCAAGTTTGTAAGTGCAAGCTTCAGGCTGGACTAAGTTGAAAGTTGATACAATGTTTCGAATTCCTTGCAGACAGGCCATGCATCGCCAATGTGACTTATTTTTATCAAGATATTTTCTACCTGCAGGCTGCAATGTATTTATTTGTTGGCTTTATGTAGGCTATTTTTACATAGTTGGCAACGGCAGAAGTTACTTTTAGATTTGTATAATTTTCATTTAGATAACATGACAATGATTTTGAGATAGAACGACTTCATTATAAAAGAAGTGAAACTGTGCATACGAACATCATAACTGGCACGCAGATCGGTAGAAATTGTAAAATAAATTGGCACTCCTAACGGAAAAGGTTTCCGAACCCCTGGTGTAGCCTATTACCGTCAACTTCAGGAGCGTAATGGTAGAAAGACCAGCAGCAGCGGTAGAAAGACCAGCAGCAGCGGTAGAAAGACCAGCAGCAGCGGGAGGTCGGAAAACTGTTTTTTCAGCAAAACACCAGTCTCAATGTCAACAGTGAAGAGGCGACTCAGGGATGCTGGCCTTCTAGGCTTAGTTGCAAAGAAAAGGCCATATTTCAGACTGGCCAATAAAAAGAAAAGATTAAAATGGGCAAAAGAACACAGACACTGGACAGAGGAACTCTGCCTAGAAGGCCAGCATCCCAGAGTCGCCTCTTCAATGTTGACGTTGAGACTGGTGTTTTGTGGGTACTATTTAATGAAGCTGCCAGTTGAGGACTTGTGAGGCGTCTGTTACTCAAACTAGACACTCTAATGTACTTGTCCTCTTGCTCAGTTGTGCACCGGGGCCACCCACTCCTCTTTCTATTCTGGTTAGAGCCAGTTTACACTGTTCTGTGAAGGGATTAGTACACAGCGTTGTACGAGATCTTCAGTTTCTTGGCAATTTCTGACATGGAATAGCCTTCATTTCTCAGAACAAGAATAGACTGACGAGTTTCAGAAGAAAGGTCTTTGTTTCTGGCCCATTTTGAGCCTGTAATCAAACCCACAAATGCTGATGGTCCAGATACTCAACTAGTCTAAAGAAGGTCAGTTTTATTGCTTCTTTAATCACATCAACAGTTTTCAGCTGTGCTAACATAATTGCAAAAGGGTTTTCTAATGATCAATTAGCCTTTTAAAATGATAAACTTGGATTAGCTAACACAACGTGCCATTGGAACACAGGAGTGATGATTGCTGATAATGGGCCTCTGTACGCCTATGTAGATATTCCATTATAAATCTGCCGTTTCCAGCTACAATAGTCATTTACAACATTAACAATGTCTACACTGCATTTCTGATCAATTTTATGTTATTTTAATGGACAATTTTTTTTACTTTTCTTTAAAAAAACAAGGACATTTCTAAGTGACCCCAAACTTTTGAACAGTAGCGTACATTTTCAGATATTATAAGTTTCTAATCTGTCAGAAAGCTGTTTGCAAGTCAAAGCATACTGTTAGCTAGATAGCGAACATTAGCTTGCTGGCTCACTAGCTAACATTACATGTATGATCTTCGTAGCAATATAATTCTAATCAGAAAACCCATTTGCATTGCTAGTTAACCTGTTAGGGCTAGGGGGCAGTATTGACACGGCCGGATAAAAAAACGTACCCGATTTAATCTGGTTACTACTCCTGCCCAGTAACTAGAATATGCATATAATTATTGGCTTTGGATAGAAAACACCCGAAAGTTTCTAAAACTGTTTGAATGGTGTCTGTGAGTATAACAGAACTCATATGGCAGGCCAAAACCTGAGAAGATTCCATGCACGAAGTGGCCTGTCTGACAAGTTGTTGTTTATTTTGGCTCTTTTTATTGAAGTCTGAGGATCTTTGCTATAACGTGACACTTCCTACGGCTCCCATAGGCTCTCAGAGCCCGGGAAAAAGCTGAACGATATCGAGGCAGCCTCTGGCTGAAACACACTATCGCATTTGGCAAGTGGCCGATCAGAGTACTATGGGCTTAGACGCGTGCCCGAGTCGACCCCATTATTTATTTTCTTTCGTCTGTTTACCTAAACGCAGATTCCCGGTCGGAATATTATCGCTTTTTTATGAGAAAAATGGCATAAAAATTGATTTTAAACAGCGGTTGACATGCTTCGAAGTACGGTAATGGAATATTTAGAAATGTTTTGTCACGAATTGCGCCATGCTCGTCACCCTTATTTACCCTTTCGGATAGTGTCTTGAACGCACGAACAAAACGCCGCTATTTGGATATAACAATGGATTATTTGGGACCAAACCAACATTTGTTATTGAAGTAGAAGTCCTGGGAGTGCATTCTGACGAAGACAGCAAAGGTAATAACATTTTTCTTATAGTAAATCTGACTTTGGTGAGTGCTAAACTTGCTGGGTGTCTAAATAGCTAGCCCTGTGATGCCGGGCTATCTACTGAGAATATTGCAAAATGTGCTTTCACCGAAAAGCTATTTTAAAATCGGACATATCGAGTGCATAGAGGAGTTCTGTATCTATAATTCTTAAAATAATTGTTATGCTTTTTGTGAACGTTTATCGTGAGTAATTTAGTAAATTCACCGGCAGTGTTCGGTGGGAATGCTAGTCACATGCTAGTCACATGCTAATGTAAAAAGCTGTTTTTTGATATAAATATGAACTTGATTGAACAAAACATGCATGTATTGTATAACATAATGTCCTAGGGTTGTCATCTGATGAAGATCATCAAAGGTTAGTGCTGCATTTTGCTGTGGTTTGGGTTTATGTGACATTATATGCTAGCTTGAAAAATGGGTGTCTGATTATTTCTGGCTGGGTACTCTGCTGACATAATCTAATGTTTTGCTTTCGTTGTAAAGCCTTTTTGAAATCGGACAGTGTGGTTAGATTAACGAGAGTCTTGTCTTTAAAATGGTGTAAAATAGTCATATGTTTGAAAAATTGAAGTTTTTGCATTTTTTAGGTATTTGAATAACGCGCCACGGGATTACACTAGCCCATAGAGGTTAAAGCCTAATGTTAGTTAGCTAACATTGAACCTAGTTGGTTAGCATTAGCTACCTGCAGATTCATACTACAGCTATGACAATGTGTACATGTCTAGACAATAGTGACCCATCCACTTAGCTAGATGTGGCTGGGGGGTGATTACAACATTTCCTTCACATGACCCATCAATTTAGTGCGTTGGGTAAGTGTCATCTAATAATTATAAAATATTTATAAAATATTTTTATCTGGACACTTTCTGTTTGCAACTATGATATTGCAACTATGCAAGAAGCCATTCCGCTGTACCGTTTACACCTTCTGTATCCTGTGCATGTCACAAATAAATGTAGATTTTATTTGATATAGTGTTTGTTTACTAGAGACGGTAATGTGAAGAACAACATGACCTGCACCAAAGTCAGATTAGGATATGGGCCAAGGACTGGATAAAGTGTATTTTTACCTGGAGTTTTTCCTTATTGTAGGCTACTACTTTTACCACTTTTAGTCTTGAAATCTTTGATTGTTAACTAAACTACTCACTCTGTTTAGCACATGGCCTCGCATGTGAATCCTTAAAGAGATGAGTGGTGCTAAGGTTTATGAGGGTGTGAATGATGCTGAATGGGCGTAGACAAAAAGAGCTATCCAATAGGTATACCAAAACATTCACGGGCCATTTTCTCAAAAGTGGGGTTACAGTGTATGATATACCACTTTCTAGCTGAGTTTCTACTTTTATCCAATGTAAAAAACACAATTTCAAATGTTGCTACATAGGACCGAATCCAGGTGGTGGGTCACATATGGGCAATTCCAGGGTAATGGAATTGGGTTGAGACTTAGATTTTTCACTTTAAAATGTATGCCAAACAAAAACGATTGATTTCAAAGTTGAACAAACCATACAACTCTATGCACAATGACTACTTTTAACAAATTACACAGTAAATTAAAACAAAACACATTTACTGGAAAAACTGTGCAGATGCAGTTTGGTAACATAATTACGGTAAAATCACCTTCAGTTTCATTCTGTTACCAAACTTTGTATCTGGAAAAAGAAAGGGACAGCTGCATCAGGAGATCAATGATAATAGAGCTGAATGAATGACTGATTTGCATGTCTTCACTAACCAACTTGACATTCTTAAAGAGACAGCGTACAATTTTCAATGTAATGCATCGCAATAGAAAACAGTGTTTTTACACAATGTAGAAACCTAATATTCTACAAATGTCTTTGTAATTTCAATAACAGGTGTTTGTATCAACATTGTAGCTTTTGTAATAAACAGATGTATTTACAGGGTTACATGTTTGTTTCTAGGGAACAACTTGTGCTTCAAACGTAGATAGAATTCATATAGGCCCATTAAAGGCTGTATCTCAATCAATTACCAAGATTTGTTTTACTTTAGGGCCCTAGCTCTGTTTAGGATTTCCACCTTGTTCCTTCTTTAGGACGACATAGTAGCAGTCAGATAACCTCCAGGAGATTGTAAACAGGCCTTTCCTGTTCCTGACCTGCACTGTTCTATAGCCACTGTCTTTTAGTGATACTGCCACAGCAAGATAATGATGGAAGTCAACACACAAATGCAATCAATGTGTAACAAAGCATAAAGTACAGCAACAGCAGAGAAGCCAAGTCCAACCCGGATGACATACAGCACAGTGTCTATATGACAATACCCTCAATGACCCTAGCCTACCCTTTATGTTGTACAGTACATCTGTATAGTGTCACTGACACTCAGAATATCAAAGCAGCTACTTATCAGTGTAACTGTGACTTATCTCACGACACACTAACAAGTATTCCCTTAAACGGTGTGTGTACACACTCATGCCTTTCTCTGTTAGCTAGTCCAGTAAGAGTTTTTTTTTCTCCAAACTTTCAGATTTGTGCTCCTGAGTGGCGCAGCGGTCTAAGGCACTGCACCTCAGTGCTAAAGGTGTCACTACAGACCCTGGTTTGATCCCGGGCTGTATCACCCAGGTTAGGGGAGGGTTTGGCGGGGTAGGCCGTCATTGTAAAATAAGAATCTGTTCTTAACTGACTTGCCTAGTTAAATAAAGGTCAAATTAAAGAAATAGGTAGAAACAGGTAGCTGTCATGACGAGATGGGATACAGCTTATGTCAAATTGACATCCAAATTGTTTTGCATTTGAGCTAAGCCTAACCATTTTCCTAACTTTAACATAATTTTCCTAATCTGCCATGTTAATTCTCCTCACCTGCTGCGTAAATTCTCAGAACCTGCAATGAAAAGTTACCCTGGTCAATTCTGACATAATCTCTATCCCATCTAGGGCTGGGTGATATGACGATATATATCGTGTGACGATAGAAAAACGTCTATCGTTTCATATTATGCTCTATCGTTCATTTCGTTGTGTCACAAATCACACTCTTTACGGCAATATTTTTCGTCAATTGGACGACACCTACCGTGTGGGAGGAATTTGCAACACAAACAAACAGCTGCCGTTACAATTTACATCTGCAAAGACATGGCCCCAATTTACACGGTCGAGAAACGGGGGTTTTGTGAGTTGGTGCTAACACTCGGCCCAAGGTACCAAATGCAAATTGATACGTGACACGTTACTGTATTAATGCCAAAATAACATGCAAAATTGACAAGCCTGTATATTTTATTTTTTTGGGGGGGGGCTTGCCTTGTATATATATATATATATATATATACAGTGGGGCAAAAAAGTATTTAGTCAGCCACCAATTGTGCAAGTTCTCCCACTTAAAATGATGAGAGAGGCCTGTAATTTTCATCATAGGTACACTTCAACTATGACAGACAAAATGAGAAAAAGAAATCCAGAAAATCACATTGTAGGATTTTTTATGAATTTATTTGCAAATTATGGTGGAAAATAAGTATTTGGTCACCTACAAACAAGCAAGATTTCTGGCTCTCACAGACCTTCTTTAAGAGGCTCCTCTGTCCTCCACTCGTTACCTGTATTAATGGCACCTGTTTGAACTTGTTATCAGTATAAAAGACACCTGTCCGTGTAAAGGAAAGAATGAATGGGGCCATGTATCGTGAGATTTTGAGTGAAAACCTCCTTCCAAAAGCAAGGGCATTGAAGATGAAACGTGGCTGGGTCTTTCAGCATGACAATGATCCCAAACACACCGCCCGGGCAACGAAGGAGTGGCTTCGTAAGAAGCATTTCAAGGTCCTGGAGTGGCCTAGCCAGTCTCCAGATCTCAACCCCATAGAAAATCTTTGGAGGGAGTTGAAAGTCCGTGTTGCCCAGCGACAGCCCCAAAACATCACTGCTCTAGAGGAGATCTACATGGAGGAATGGGCCAAAATACCAGCAACAGTGTGTGAAAACCTTGTGAAGACTTACAGAAAACGTTTGACCTGTGTCATTGCCAACTAAGGGTATATAACAAAGTATTGAGATAAACTTTTGTTATTGACCAAATACTTATTTTCCACCATAATTTGCAAATAAATTCATAAAAAATCCTACAATGTGATTTTCTGGAAATGTTTTTCTCATTTTGTCTGTGATAGTTGAAGTGTACCTATGATGAAAATTACAGGCCTCTCTCATCTTTTTAAGTGGGAGAACTTGCACAATTGGTGGCTGACTAAATACTTTTTTGCCCCACTGTTTGCCCCAATATATATATATATATTTTAGGCCTATATTTATTTGGTTTGCAACTATAGTTGAAGTGTTTTCTATTTACATTTTTAGATATTATAAATTAATATTTAATATTTTGCTACATGCTTAATTGAAAATTTGCACAAAGGTTGTAAATAAAAGGAGAAATAATCAAATATGAGTAAGTGCCTTTTATTTGTTGAGTTTAATTCAAAATGTAATAAGAAATAGGCCTTTACATGTGGTCATTTTATATAAACGATTTATTCATTGAATTTACAGAAAATGAGAAAATGTGCTATATCCTGATATGTATCGTTATCGGGATATGAAATGAACTATAACGGGATATGAGATTTTGGCCATATCGCTAGTCAAAACAAGGTAACTGGGGTGAGAATAAATGACGGTGCAGCCAATGTCTGTGTGTATGTATGAGCAAACTATATCGAGAAATCAAATCAAATTGTATTTGTCACATGCGCCGAATACAACATGTGTAGTCCTTACAGTGAAATGCTTACTTACAAGCCCTTAATTAACCAACAATGTAGTTAAGAAAAATAAGAGTTAAATACACTAAAGTTGAAAAAAAAGTTACACAATAAAATAGCAATAACGAGATTATATATACAGGGGGTACCAGTACTGAGTCAATGTGCGGGGGTATAGGTTAGTCGAGGTAATTGAGGTAATATATACATGTTGGTAGGGGTAAAGTGACTATGCATAGATAATAAACAGTGAGTATCAGCAGCGTAAAAAAGGGGTGTCGTGTAAATAGTCCGGGTGGCCATTTGATTAACTGTTCAGCAGTCTTATGGCTTGGGGGTAGAAGCTGTTAAGGAGCCTTTTGGACCTAGACTTGGCACTCTGGTACAGCTTGCCGTGCGGTAGCAGAGAGAACAGTCTATGACTAGGGTGGCTGAAGTCTTTGGCAATTTTTATGGCCTTCCACTGACACCGCCTGCTATGACAGGAAGCTTGGCCCCAGTGATGTACTGGGCCATACGCACTACCCACTGTAGCGTCTTGCGGTCAAATGCCGAGCAGTTGCCATACCAGGCGGTGATGCAACCAGTCAGGATACTCTCAATGGTGCAGCTGTAGAACATTTTATAGAACACCTCTTGGGGATGTCATTCGAAAACATAATGTTAACTTTCACTGCTATGCAGATAACACACAGCTGTACATTTCAATGAAACATAGTGAAGCCACAAAATTGCACCCGCTGGAAGCCTGTGTTTCAGACATAAGGAAGTGGATGGCTGCAAACTGTATAATTTTAAACTCGGACAAAACAGATATGCTTGTTCTAGGTCCCAAGAAACAAAGAGATCTTCTGTTGAATCTGAAAATTTATCTTGATGGTTGTACAGTCGTCTCAAATAAAACTGTGAAGGACCTTGGCGTTACGCTGGACCCTGATCTCTCTTTTGACGAACATATCAAGACTGTTTCAAGGACAGCTTTTTTCCATCTACGTAACATTGCAAAAATCTGACATTTTCTGTCCAAAAATGATGCAGAAAAATGTATCCATGCGTTTGTTACTTCTAGGTTAGACTACCGCAATTAGAGGTCGATCGATTATGATTTTTTTTCCAACGCCGATACCGATGCCGATTATTGGAGGGCCAAACCCCGCTACCGATTAATTGGCCGTTTTTTTATTTTTTGTAATAATGACAATTACAACAATACTGAATGAACACTTATTTTAACTTAATATAATACATCAATAAAATCAATTTAGCCTCTAATAAATAATGAAACATGCTCAATTTGATTTAAATAATGCAAAAACAAAGTGTTGGAGAAGAAAGTAAAAGTGCAATATGTGCCATGTAAGAAAGCTAACGTTTAAGTGGCTTGCTCAGAACATGAGAACATATGAAAGCTGGTGGTTCCTTTTAACATGAGTCTTCAATATTCCCAGGTAAGAAGTTTTAGGTTGTAGTTATTATAGGAATTATAGGACTATTTCTCTCTATACGATTTGTATTTCATATACCTTTGACTATTGGATGTTCTTATAGGCACTTTAGTATTGCCAGTGTAACAGTATAGCTTCCGTCCCTCTCCTCGCTCCTACCTGGGCTCGAACCAGGAACACATCGACAACAGCCACCCTCGAAGCAGCGTTACCCATGCAGAGCAAGGGGAACAACTACTCCAAGTCTCAGAGCGAGTGACGTTTGAAACGCTATAAGCGCGCACCTGGCTAACTAGCTAGCCATTTCACATCAGTTAAACCAGCCTATTCTTGGGAGATGATAGGCTTGAAGTCATAAACAGCGCAATGCTTGAAGCATTGCGAAGAGCTGCTGGCAAAACGCACATAAGTGCTGTTTGAATTAATGCTTATGAGCCTGCTGGTGCCTACCACCGCTCAGTCAGACTGCTCTATCAAATCATGGACTTAATTATAATATAATAAACACACAGAAATACGAGCCTTAGGTCATTAATATGGTCGAATCCGGAAACTATCATCTCGAAAACAAAACGTTTTTTCTTTCAGTGAAATACGGAACCGTTCCGTATTTTATCTAACGGGCGGCATCCCTAAGTCTAAATATTCCTGTTACATTGCACAACCTTCAATGTTATGTCATAATTACGTAAAATTCTGGCAAATTAGTTCGCAACGAGCCAGGCGGCCCAAACTGTTGCATATACCCTGACTGCGTGCAATGAACGTAAGAGAAGTGACACAATTTCACCTGGTTAATATTGCCTGCTAACCTGGATTTCTTTTAGCTAAATATGCAGGTTTAAAAATATATACTTGTGTATTGATTTTAAGAAAGACATTGATGTTTATGGTTAGGTACACGTTGGAACAATGACAGTCCTTTTTCGCGAATGCGCACCACATCGATTATATGCAACGCAGGACAGGCTAGATAAACTAGTAATATCATCAACCATGTGTAGTTAACTAGTGAATATGATTGATTGATTGATTGTTTTTTATAAGATAAGTTTAATGCTAGCTAGCAACTTACCTTGGCTTCTTACTGCATTCGCGTAACAGGCAGGCTCCTCGTGGAGTGCAATTCGCGTAACAGGCAGGCTCCTCGTGGAGTGCAATGTAAAGCAGGTGGTTAGAGCATTGGACTAGTTAACCGTAAGGTTGCAAGATTGAATCCCTGAACTGACAAGGTAAAAATCTGTCGTTCTGCCCCTGAACAAGGCAGTTAACCCACCGTTCCTAGGCCGTCATTGAAAATAAGAATGTGTTCTTAACTGACTTGCCTAGTTAAATAAAGGTGTTAAAAAATATATATATATTATTATTATTTTGTTTTTTTTAATCGGCAAATCGGTGTCCAAAAATACCGATTACCGATTGTTATGAAAACTTGAAATCGGCCCTAATTAAATCGGCCATTCCGATTAATCGGTCGACCTCTAACCGCAATGCTCTACTTTCTGGCTACCCGGATAAAGCACTAAATAAACTTCAGTTAGTGCTAAATACGGCTGATAGAATCCTGACTAGAACCAAACAATTTGATCATATTACACCAGTGCTAGCCTCCCTACACTGGCTTCCTGTTAAGGCAAGGGCTGATTTCAAGGTTTTACTGCTAACCTACAAAGCATTACATGGGCTTGCTCCTACCTATCTTTCCGATTTGGTCCTGCCGTACATACCTACACGTACGCTATGGTCACAAGACGCAGGCCTCCTAATTGTTCCTAGAATTTCTAAGCAAACAGCTGGAGGCAGGGCTTTCTCCTATAGAGCTCCATTTTTATGGAATAGTCTGCCTTCCCATGTGAGAGACGCAAACTCGGTCTTAACCTTTAAGTCTTTATTGAAGACTCATCTCTTCAGTAGGTCCTATGATTGACTGTAGTCTGGCCCAGGAGTGTGAATGTGAATGGAAAGGCACTGGAGCAACGAACCACCCTTGCTCTCTCTGCCTGGCCGGTTCCCCTCTCTCCACTGGGATTCTCTGCCTCTAACCCTATTACAGGGGCTGAGTCACTGGCTTACTGGTGCTCTTCCATGCCGTCCCTAGGAGGGGTGTGTCACTTGAGTGGGTTGAGTCACTGACGTGGTTTTCCTGTCTGGGTTGGCGCCCCCCCCCCCTTGGGTTGTGCCATGGCGGAGATCTTTGTGGGATATACTCGGCCTTGTCTCAGGATGGTAAGTTGGTGGTTGAAGATATCCTTCTAGTGGTGTGGGGGCTGTGCTTTGGCAAAGTGGGTGGGGTTATATCCTGCCTGTTTGGCCATGTCCAGGGGTATCATCGGATGGGGCCACAGCGTCTCCTGACCCCTCCTGTCTCAGCCTCCAGTATTTATGCTGCAGTAGTTTATGTGTCGGGGGCTAGTGTCAGTCTGTTATATCTGGAGTATTTCTCCTGTCTTATCTGGTGTCCTGTGTGAATTTAAGTATGCTCTCTCTAATTCTCTCTTTCTCTCTCTCGGAGGACCTGAGCCCTAGGACCATGCCTCAGGACTACCTGGCATGATGACTCCTTGTTGTCCCCAGTCCACCTGGCTGTGCTGCTGCTCCAGTTTCAACTGTTCTGCCTGCGGCTATGGAACCCTGACTTGTTCACCGGACGTGCTACCTGTCCCAGACCTGCTGTTTTCAACTCTCTAGACACAGCAGGAGTGGTAGAGATACTCTCAATGATCGGCTATGAAAAGCCAACTGACATTTACTCCTGAGGTGCTGACCTGTTGCACCCTCGACAACTACTGTGATTATTATTATTTGACCATGTTGGTCATTTATGAACATTTGAACATCTTGGCCATGTTCTGTTATAATCTCCACCCGGCACAGCCAGAAGAGGACTGGCCACCCCTCATAGCCTAGTTCCTCTCAAGGTTTCTTCCTCGGTTTTGTCCTTTCTAGGGAGTTTTTCTTAGCCACCATGCTTCTACACCTGCATTGCTTGCTGTTTGGGGTTTTAAGCTGGGTTTCTGTATAGCACTTTGAGATATCAGCTGATCTAAGAAGGGCTATATAAATACATTTGATTTGATTTGATTTTGAGGATCTGAGGACCCATGCCAAAATCTTCTCATACAGCTCTGCATTTAACAAAAAAAGGGGAAGCATGGGCTGAATGTCTCGCAGACATTATTTCCATCATTAAGAAGAAATAGGCTTATTTTCATTAGAAATGGCCTAATTCAAGAGTTGACATCCTAAAAATAAACTCCATATACTGTATGTGTGAATCTCACTTCCTCTTTCACGGTTAGGAGGCCAGAGTGGAGGCCCGTTCAGAAACTGTTGCCACTGTGCATACTTTCACCAGATGGAAAGGGAATGTCTCTAAAATGAACCAAACAGAGCTGATCTATTACTTTCTATTCCCTTTTTCTCTGCCTTTCCACTGCTATTTAAAATGTTCTCTTTAACTGTATCCCCTACTGACATTGTCATTGGGCCATCTTCAGTGACTCCAGCACTTGTGCTCTCCCCCACAGAGAGAGTGAGAGGCCAGCTATGTTTCACTCACAACATGTATGTGAAGACAGCTTGGAGGAAGTTCACCTGCACAAAACAAAATAGACCTGAATGCATGGCAAGCAGGCTAGTGTGCAGGGTAAAAACCTTCTCTAGCGTGAAATAGTTCCCAATCGTTCTGATTGTGAAGTCATGTTGTAAAAACAGGGCAGACTCATGGTTTAGACTTTTAATAACACTGGAGAAAAACTAACAGGAAGTGGAATGTGGTGGAACAAACTATGTATTTAAAGAGCACCGTTAACCAACATGTGCATGCATGTTTATAGCCTATAGAGATAATTAAAATTAGACCGGTGCATACCAGGGAAGCAAGATCCACATCCTGGTGAGTAAAAACACAAAGGAAAAAGCCTGAACACAAAATTCTGAGTGGCTAAGTGACTATGCAATTATGAAGCATGTAACTGAATAAGGCTTCTAAAGCTCAAATATTTACCAGCTCTGTGTCCAACTGGATTGTGTTAACTCATCTTGGTAGTATTAGAGTCAAAATAATCCAAACACAACGTTGGACCATCTGAGCATAATTGGTGAAGTTCAGCTCTACCACTGTAGGTCAAGACCATCCCCTGACAGAGCTGCATGTTTGGTGCCCTAATTTCCCTTCCTCTACGTCACTGCTTATGGAATACCGCCGACGCAAACCTCCACCGACCCCCTTCCACACACACACATATATATATTTCCCTTTGTTCCCATCTGATGCATTCAGCAGAATGTCCCTAGACGCAATGGCACCCACCACTCTCCCTCCCCCCACCACTCTCCCTCCCCCAGGACTGGAATAATGTGGCTTGGGTTGTTCTTTAGGGAGTCTTTGTTGTGTCACACACACACACACACACACACACACACACACACACACACACACACACACACACACACACACACACACACACACACACACACACACACACACACACACACACACACACACACACACACACACACAATACCTATTCAGTTGTACAACTGAATGCCTTCAACTGAAATGTGTCTTCCACATTTAACCCTCTAAATCAGAGAGGTGCAGGGGGCTGCCTTAATTGTTTTACACGGCTTCAGCACCCAGGAACACTGCTTTGCTCAGGGGCAGAACGACAGATTTTTACCTTGTCAGCTCAGGGATTCAATCCAGCAACCTTTCAGTTACTGTCCCAACACTCTAACCACTAGGCTCCCTGGCGGAGACTCCCTGGGACAGTAGTGTGGTCGTTCCATTTGATTTCAAATGTTTTTTGAGCGCACCCCTTTAGATTCAAACAAAACTTGTCATACATACTTGCCCATGGTAGAAGTGTCAGAAAGTGACTTTTTGGACCTGAATGACAAAACATTCAGGAGATGTTCAAAGTTGACCCATTTTGCATACCACACCAATAATAATTATTATTATTTATTGTGTCCCTTTCAGGAAATGTGTCTTGCATCTCAACAGACCACAGCACAGCATCTCCACATAAGTGCATAAATACATAAATCACAAGCAATAACTACAGCAGACAACACAGTTCACAGTCCATAATTCAGTTGGTAAATTCTGGGAGGGGGGAGGTTGAGCAGTTATTTATTAAACTAACGTATACTGGTGGGGATGAATGATTTCTGGGCTCTGAAGGTTTTGTAAAGGTGGACTCTGTATCGGCCGGCCTGATGGTAGGAGCTGGTACTCCTGGTTGAGTGGGTGTGTCAGGTCAGTGGTAATTCTCGCTCCTGCCATCGCCACTCTCATACATTGAGACATCCATGTCTTCCTCACTGGAAAATCTAAACGGTTGAGTTTGATGTAATTTAAAAGCTTCAAACAGGGTCGTCAAACTATTTTATAAATATATATATTTTTTTTTTTTATGTAATAAAAATGGTCATTTTTTACCTTTAATGTCAATATCTAAAAACGGGTAAACGTATTTTGTAGTTGTGCATATGTTTAAGCAATAAGGCCCGAGGAGTTGTGGTATATGGCCAATATACCTTGGCTAAGGGCTGTTCTTAGGCACGACGCAACGCGGAGTGCCTGGACACAGCGCACAGCACCATGCTGCCAAACATACCCTCGTAAAACTGACCATCCTACCGATCCTCGACTTCGGTGATATCATCTATAAAATAGCCTCCAACACTCTACTCAACAAACTGGATGCAGTCTATCACAGTGCCATCCATTTTGTCACCAAAGCCCCATACACTACCCACCATTGCCACCTGTACGCTCTCGTTGGTTGGCCCTCGCTTCATACTCGTCGCCAAACACACTGGCTACAGGTCATCTACAAGTCTCTGCTAGGTAAAGCCCCGCCTTATCTCAGCTCACTGGTCACCATAGCAGCACCCACTCATAGCACGCGCTCCAGCAGGTATATCTCACTGGTCACCCCCAAAGCCAATTCCTCCTTTGGTCGTCTTTCCTTCCAGTTCTCTGCTGCCAATGACTGGAACGAACTGCAAAAATCTCTGAAGCAGGAGACTCATATCTCCCGCACCAGCTGTCAGAGCAGCTCACAGATCACTGCACCTGTACATAGCCCATCTGTAAACAGCCCATCTATCTACCTACCTCATCCCCATACTGTATTTATTTATTTTTCTTGCTCCTTTGCACTCCAGTATCTCTACTTGCACATTCATCTTCTGCACATCTACCATTCCAGTGTTTAATTGCTATATTGTAATTACTTCGCCACCATGGCCTATTTATTGCCTTAACTTACCTCATTTGCACTCACTGTATATAGACTTTTTGTTTTCTTTTGTTCTACTGTATTATTGACTGTATGTTTTGTTTATTCCATGTGTAACTCTGTGTTGTTGTATGTGTCGAATTGCTATGCTTTATCTTGGCCAGGTCGCAGTTGCAAATGAGAACTTGTTCTCAACTAGCCTACCTGGTTAAATAAAGGTGACATTTTTTTTTTTTTTTGTAATTTGCCATGGTATACTGGCCATATCCCACAAACCCCTGAGGTGCCTTATTGCTATTATAAACTGGTTACCAACGTAATTAGAGCAGTAAAAATACATGTTTTGTCATACCCATGGTATACAGTCTGATATACCATGGCTGTCAGGCAATCCGCATTCAAGGCTCGAACCACCCAGTTTATAATGTAGTTTAGACCCTATTTCATATCATCTGAGGTGTTTGTGTTGTGTCCACCACCGGTTGATACACAGCATGCTCTTGAAAACAGATGATGCTAATCATAGTCTAAGCTATGATTAGCATAGCTAGCATAGTCTAATCATAGTCTAAGCTACAACATATGCAAAACATATTTTTTTTATATACAAATACTGACATTAAAAGTAAAAAGAAAAACACTAAAAACATTTTTTCCAAGAAATTAGAAAGTACTGTAGTTTGACAACCCTGTTTGTAAGCTTTTAAATGATATCAAACTCAACAGTTTATCTTTTCCACAGCAAAATGGGTGAACTTTGAGTACCTCTATCTCATGAATGTTTTGGCATTCAGGTCCAAAAAGTCACTTTCTGACCACGTCCACCATGGGCAAATATGTATAAAAAGTTTCATTCAAATCAAAAGGGGTGTAATCAAAAAGCGATTGAAATTAAATGGAATGACCCCACAGTCAGTGTCCCTTACAGAAAAATTACATGATTTCACATGTGAAATTTCCACATTCCGTGAAAGAAATCTGGTAAAAATGTGTTTTTGGAACACTTCACATGTGTAATTTCGCATGTGAAATCAAGTCAAAACATGTGTTTTTGGAACATTTCACATGTTGAATCATGTCAAAACAGGTTTTTGGAACATTCCACATGAGATCTTGTTTTCACATGTGCTGGAGAAAGGCCTAACTTCTGGTCTGGTGATTCCCACTCTGCTTCTTACAGGGTTAGAGATGCTTCTACAGGGGAACATAGTGAGGCAGTGAGTCACTTGTCAGGTTTTTGAGGGCAATAAAGTTCAGTTACTTAGAACACAACATGGCTGAAAGCAAAGGCCATTATTTAGAGTCTCTGTTTATAGGAACTTATTTCTATAGCTGAACGTGGATGTTTAACGGCTACGTGAAATGATGCAGGTACCATTTCACTTCCTCTTAGCTGCATTCACTTGACAACAGCATCAACTAAACAAACACTGGCACCCTGTCCCCTATATAGTGCACTACTTTTGTCCAGGGCCCATATATAGAATACGGTGCCATTTGGGACACAACCATCAGCACATCCTTGCTGGACAGTGTGAAGGTGAGAAAATACCATAAAAAAAAGTTTACATTTGCTCCAGTTGCAGCTAATACTTCAGTAATAACTGTGTAACTACAATAACTGTGTAATTACAATATCCCATAACTGTATGATTTGGTCACCTCACCTGATAATACCAGTTGTTGACAGTGTGAGACATCATCTTATGTGAGGTGGAGGACTATAAAACAGCCTGCTGAGTTTCCAGTGTTTCCCCTTTATTCATTTAGCAGCTTCAAAAAAGATATACATTTTTAGTTTTTATATATTCAATAATGTAGACAGTTATATACAATTTTTGAGACGGTAAAAGAATTTCAGTGAAAACTTAAATGACTAAAAGCAGATATCTATATTATGTAGAAAAGATAATGGCACATGTTTTTTATAAGATCATTACATTTAAGTCATTTAGCAGACGCTCTTATCCAGAGCGACTTACAGTAGTGAATGCATACATTTCATTTCATGCATTTTTTTTTTTTTGTACTGGCCCCCCATGGGAATCGAACCCACAACCCTGGCGTTGCACATACCATGCTGGCATTGCAAACACCATGCTCTACCAACTGAGCCATAGCAAAGGCTGGAGAACAAACAACCACCAGAATAAAAACCAGACAGTCAGGGAAAATGTAACATTCTACAAATGTCATGACATGGGGCCACCATTGATTTTGTTATAATGTTTGCATCACTCAGATAGCATAAGACATGGGAAGATGTGTACAATTGTAGGAAAGTAGCTTTAAAATGGCAATTTTTCTCTCAGACCCCATGACAAAATGTGTAGAATTCCAGGAAATTAGCTTTAAAGTAACTGCCCAGTAAAAATCTCATTTTTAAAAGTTAATATTCTGATAACTCATACCCAAATAATGTTGTTGACTCATCCTATACTTGTAATTGTGACCAAAGTATAAATAGGAGAAAAAAATACTTCAAAAACCCCACCTAAAACTTTAATAAATGCTTGGTGTTTCCTTAGAGTATGATGTAATACTTCTCAGGAGGAGGAGCTGGCCAATCAGTGGTATAGAGGAGGATGAGCTGGCCCATGAGAGGCTACTTGCATGAATATTCTTTATGAGCGGTATACGCCCACACCATTTTGTTGTTGGGGTACGCCCACACCATTCCAACACAGAAAAACGCTTTTTAACATGCTTAATTTAAAAAATGTGGAAGGAAAACTATTTCACTCATATTGTAAGTAAGTATAGTTAATATTTCATAGAAATCTGGAAACACTGGGAAGTTACTTTAAAACAGCAAAATGTCTCTGCGGCCAATAGGAGGGCAACATTGGCCATGCCCACTACCATGACCCCCCTGCCCCCGACACTAACTTTTCCACCTCTGCTGAAAAAATCTTAGGGGAAACACTGGTTTCTGAAGGGGTAACTCCGGCCTACTCCCTAATTCTACATTTGGGGTCATTTCATCATCCCATTGTTGGACAGGATACAAGTCAACTCAGGTTTGATAGGCCATGGATACACACTCACAAAAATACTCTTCTACAGGACTATAAAAAAAACTGCAACTGGAGACATTAATTTGCCATTTCTTCCTTGAAATGTTGTGTCTGTTTTTGCACAATTAAAACCTAATGGAAATCTCTATATATATGATTCTCTGTAATGCTCACATAAAAATACCCAAGAGGCCTGAAGCACATTCCACCTGTAATAACTCATTCTAGACGATGATGACCGCACACTAAAATTACAAAGCATGTGTGTTTTAGCTATGTTATTGTGACAGTGACATACGGTAGAAGGTGGACCAATCGCATGAGGTCAACTAAAGAACAGCTCCTTTCACACAAACCTGGTCCTCAATTTTATCTCTGGGATACTGGTGGCAAACTTTAATGTCAATTAAGATATCAAAATATGCAGCGCCTGCATCCGCAGAACAGTGCCAGTAAACCCAAATGTTGCTTAATTTGAGTGATAAAAAAAACGTCATGTTTGAGGGCGGAGGTAAAACGTTTCATCTGGATCCCTAATGACAGGTTGCCCTTTGCTTACAGAACATCCATCTTGCTCCAGGGGGCTGCCTGGCTGGCTGCCTGGCTGGCAGGCTGTTGACTACTGCCAGTGTTGGTGCTGTGTGAAGTCTGTGACTGACTGTAGGATTGGCCACAGGAACCACACTCCAACCAACAGGATGGGGAAGCAGTAAATGCCACACTAACAGACGTGTAAAGTGGGGTTGAAGAATAGCCTAAAGCCTCTGGTGGAGTGTAAGGTTAACTTTCTCTCTGTGGTGAGAGGTTACAAACATGTACTTGTTGTTGTGCCACCAGCAACCAGAACAAGGACAAAGCAGAGGGACTTGCCCAGAAGGTTCATTCTGGATTTAATTTGCACAAAAGTAGAAAGCTTTGAAATAATGTGAAATGTGGTGCGATCTTGTCCAGAGCGACTTACAGTATTGAGTTCATACATTTTCATATCGTATTTGTACTGGTCCCCCGTGGGAGTCAAACACACAACTCTGGCATTGCAAGTGCCAAGCTCTACCAACTGAGCCACACAGGATAATACACATGTAACATACAATTAAAACACATGGCATATTGCCTGTGATTCAGCAGCTACACAGCCAACTGTACCTACAACAGCTGACTAGACCTAACCCCAGTTCTCCTCTGACCTGGGACTGTCGGTCACTACGGGTCATTCTGTTTCATTTCTAGACGTCCCTGACAGACAAAAGCAGAATGATCCAGATCGTTAATGGCAGCTGACTGGGCACTGTGCAGAACAGCATGGACTATCTGTTTACTGGCCTGTTTTGAACATCTATCATGAGTTAGAGTGGAGCGGAAACTTCCGGGAAATGTGTATAGTAGTGTAGTAACAGTGTGTGTCACCCTGTGAGACAACTGTGGCTAAATGTAAACACTAGCTCTTGAACTTCACACTGACTGCCTGGTGATTGGTGAACATGGACTTCAGCTTGAGGCTTAATGATACATTGTTCCAAATTCCATGTTCAACCAGCAAGCACCTGTTCTACTGCCCTCTATCTGAACTGTCACTGATGATGTTCAATGACTAACCAACTAATTATGCATGAAAAGATCAGGCAATTATGGAAATGTTATATGTTACCATACATACTTTATATACACAATATAGGCTACTTTAAATCGAAAATCATCTTTAAGAACATTAGAAATCTATCACATAGGGCTCTATTATAGGGCAATGTCTTCATTCATAGTTGTTTGGGAATATAGCTGGGCACAGAAGAGCAGTCATCATCTCAATACAAGATTGCAAATGGATTATCTTACTTTTCAATGCTTGGATGAGCGCCTTCCCATCTTTGATTAGTTCTTTGATGAATTTGTTGGTCTTGTCCAGTTCCAGTTCGTGAGACTTTAATCTGTCTCGGAACTGTGGACTGTCCAGATAGCAGTCACTAAACTCCAGAGCAGGCAGTCCCATGTTTCCTCCGAGTCCACAGCACCCGAGGTCAGAGGAGGAAGAAATCGTTGACGGGTGATGTGCAATCCACTTAAGAAGGTAGCAGAACACAGAGATTAGCACTATGCAGATACCTGTCTACAGTACTCTACATAGCCAACGCAATAATCTTGCTGACAACATGCAGGCGGGCAAACGTAGATCTGGTTTATTTTAGCCTAGGATCCAAACGGTATCCCCCCAAAAAACCGCACGCGAAAAACTGTGCTTGTATAGGAGGGAAGTACTGAAAGAATATTCACTTCTTGGCAGTCAACGATCCCAGGCAACCTGTGCATTCCTCATGACAACGCCATACTGGTCAGGAAAATAAGAGGAAGATGAAAGAAAAAAACGAGGTACGGTAGTTGCTGATTCTTCTCTGGGCGTTTTAAATGCAGAGCTTTCTCTAAAGCATTGGTGTTCGTTCCATCGTACCAACCTACCCCGAAACAGATAATCCTATGATGGATGCAGCTCTAGACCAATAGCATTGCTCGGTTCCAAAACGGTCCGAGAATGGAAGGCGCACTACAGTTGCGGGAGATGGGTGCATAAAGGAAGGGTTGGTTGGTCAAAAACGCAGTGATGTCACTTTAAAGAGCGGGGATTTCCTTATTATTATAATTTTTTACATCAACCTGCTAAGGCTAGGATTAGCAAAGCGACAGATTGTTGTTTAATCTTCAACTAATGTCCATTGGGAGAGCAATTGTTAGGTAATTACACACATCACAAGCCTTTGTGTACTCTGCATAGTTGCAAAAGGAAATGTTATCCATAATTTCAAGCAATGTGACTGTTTATGACAGCTTTAAACTAGCTATAAACGAATAAATAGTTTAGATACTACTTATAACCCCCTTATAAGTATTGCACTATAGCGAGAAAGAGAGAAAGGGTGTGTGTATGTGTGTGTGTGTGTGTGTGTGTGTGTGTGTGTGTGTTAGAGGCCGATTATGAATTTTCAACGCCGATACTGATTATTGGAGGAACAAAAAAGCCGATACAATTTGGTTTAAATAATTAAAAAACACAGTGTTGGAGAAGAAAGTAAAAGTGCAATATGGGCCATGTAAAAAAGCTAACATTTAAGTTCCTTGCTCAGAACATGAGAACATATGAAAGCTGGTGGTTCCTTTTAACATGAGTCTTCAATATTCCCAGTTAAGAAGTTTTAGGTTGTAGTTATTATAGGAATTATAGGACTATTTCTCTCTATAACATTTGCATTTCATATACCTTTGACTATTGGATGTTCTTATAGGCACTATAGTATTGCCAGCCTAATCTTGGGAGTTGATAGGCTTGAAGTCATAAACAGCGCGGTGCTTCAAGCATTGCGAAGAGCTGCTGGCAAACGCAGGAAAGTGCTGTTTGAATGAATGCATACGAGCCTGCTGCTGCCTACCACTGCTCAGTCAGACTGCTCTATCAAATATCAAATCATTGACTTAATTATAATATAATAAACACAGAAATACGAGCCTTAGGTCATTAATATGTTCAAATCCGGAAACTATAATTTCGAAAACAAAACGTTTATTCTTTCAGTGAAATACGGAACCGTTCCGTATTTTATCGAACGGGTGGCATCCCTAAGTCTAAATATTGCTGTTACATTGCACAACCTTCAATGTTATGTCATAATTATGTAAAATTCTGGCAAATTAATTACAATCTTTGTTAGGAAGAAATGGTCTTCACACAGTTCGCAACAAGCCAGGCGGCCCAAACTGCTGCACATACCCTGACTCTGCTTGCACAGAATGCAAGAGAAGTGAGTCAATTTCCCTAGTTAACATTGCCTGCTAACATGAATTTCTTTTAACTAAATATACAGTTTTAAAAATATATACTTGTGTATTGATTTTAAGAAAGGCATTGATGTTTGTGGTTAGGTACATTGGTGCAACGACAGTGCTTTTTTCGAGAATGCGCTTAAATCATCACCTAATGATTTAACCTGATTTAATCACATTGACTGTTACTCTCTCGCGGGAATTCCACTAACGGTTCGTATGTAGCCAAATGTAGCTGCTGCTCATTCAGTTTGCTTGAAAATGGTTAAAAAAAGTTAGGCCCATGTCCATAGAGACACATACCAGCTCTACTGGTAGTACTGCTACTACCAGTAGTATTACACCTGTCGACGACACAAGTTGTTCTGCTTCCACTAGCACATCCAATGCTAGCATCAGTAATTCTACATTTGTTGTTAGCCCAGCTAGCATGGACACTTGTGAATCTGATGCAGCCGAAGCGCTAATGCCCCCTTACCCGGGAAAGCACTGAACAACAGACAGGGTGTTGGACCATTGAAGAGTCGCAAATATGATGAGAACTACATTGATTTGGAGTTCACTTATATTGGGAGTAGTGCCTTTCCTCAGCCACAGTGTGTTATATGTGCAAAAGTACTATCTTACAACTCGATGAAACCTTCACTCTTGCGCAGACATTTTAGAAACAAAACATAACAATTTGAAAAATAAGCCACGCAAGTTTTTTGAGCGAGAATTAAGACGACTTTCGAGTAGTAAGACATAAAAAGCAACAGATAGCATTAATAAGAAGGGGCTAGAAGAGTCTTATATGGTGAGCTACCGAGTGGCTAGGACAGGCAAGCCCCATACTATTGTGGAGGACATAATTCTTCCTGCTGCTGTGGATATGGCTGGGACAATGCTGGGAGAAAAGGCCATAAAAACTATACAGACAATGACTTCATCAAACAACAATTTTTCACGACGCATCAGTGACATGGCAGGAGATGTTTTGAAACAATTACTGCTTTGTATACAAGCCAGTGAATTCTATGCGTTACAGCTGGATGAGTCAACATTTACATTTACATTTAAGTCATTTAGCAGACGCTCTTATCCAGAGCGACTTACATTACCCTCACAGTCCTGTGATAATCTGTTGAGGAACAAACACAACAAACTAACATTACCCTCACAGTCCTGTGGTAATCTGGTGAGGAACACAAACTAACATTACCCTCACAGTCCTGTGGTAATCTGGTGAGAAACTCAACAAACTAACGTTACCCTCACAGTCCTGTGGTAATCTGGTGAGGGACACAAACTAACATTACCCTCACAGTCCTGTGGTAATCTGGTGAGGGACACAAACTAACATTACCCTCACAGTCCTGTGGTAATCTGGTGAGAGACAAACCCAACACGCTAACAATACCCTCACAGTCCTGTGGTAATCTGGTGAGAAACAAACCCAACACGCTAACAATACCCTCACAGTCCTGTGGTAATCTGTTGAGAAACACAAACTAACGTTACCCTCACAGTCCTGTGGTAATCTGGTGAGGAACACAAACTAACATTACCCTCACAGTCCTGTGATAATCTGGTGAGAAACACAAACTAACATTACCCTCACAGTCCTGTGGTAATCTGTTAATTAAGGAACACAAACTAACGTTACCCTCACAGTCCTGTGGTAATCTGTTGAGGAACAAACACAACAAACTAACATTACCCTCACAGTCCTGTGGTAATCTGTTGAGGAACACAAACTAACATTACCCTCACAGTCCTGTGGTAATCTGTTAATTAAGGAACACAAACTAACGTTACCCTCACAGTCCTGTGGTAATCTGTTGAGGAACAAACACAACAAACTAACATTACCCTCACAGTCCTGTGATAATCTGTTGTAAAACACAACAAACTAACATTACCCTCACAGTCCTGTGATAATCTGTTGAGGAACAAACACAACAAACTAACATTACCCTCACAGTCCTGTGAAATCTGTTGATGAGCAAAGTCAACAAACTAACATTACCCTCACAAGTAATCTGTTAAAAAACACAACAAATGAACAATACCCTACTCAACAGACGTGGCGGGCCTGGCACAGCTCCTGGGATATGTCCGTTACGTTTATGGGGGGTCAATTAAGGAAGACATCCTCTTCTGCAAACCACTGGAAACCAGGACAACAGGAGAGGATATTTTAAAAGTACTGGACAGCTTTGTGACATCAAATGGACTTTGGTGGTCAAGATGTGTTGGTATCTGTACTGAAGGCGCAAAAGCCATAACAGGGAGACATAGTGGAGTGGTAACGCGCGTGCAAGCAGTTGCTCCCGACGCCACTTGGGTACACTGTAGCATCCACCGAGAGGCTCTTGCTGCCAAGGGAATGCCTGACAGCTTGAAAGACGTTTTGGACACTACAGTGAAAATTGTTATCTTTGTTAAAGCAAGGCCCCTGAACTCTCATGTATTTTCTGCACTATGCAATGATATGGGCAGCGACCATGAAACGCTTTTACAACATACAGAAGTGCTGGTTATCAAGGGGCAAAGTATTGACACGCTTTTTTAATTGAGAGACGAGCTTAAAGTTTTCATTACTGACCATCATTTTCACTTGTCTGACCGCTTGCATGATGACGAGTTTCTCACATGACTGGCCTATCTGAGTGATGTTTTTTGTCACCTGAATGATCTGAATCAAATCAAATCAAATCAGGATTACAGGGACTCTCCGCAACTATATTTCAATGTGCGGGACAAAATTGAGGCTATGATTAAGAAGTTGGAGCTCTTCTCTGTCTGCATTAACAAGGACAACACACAGGTCTTTCCATCATTGTATGATTTTTTGTGTGCAAATGAACTCAAGCTTACAGACAATGTCAAATGTGATATAGCGAAACACCTGAGTGAGTTGGGTGCACAATTACGCAGGTACTTTCCCGAAACGGATGACACAAACAACTGGATTCGTTATCCCTTTCATGTCCTGCCTCCAGTCCACTTACCGATATCTGAACAAGAGAGCCTCATCCAAATTGCAAGAAGCGGTTCTGTGAAAATTTAATTCAATCAGAAGCCACTGCCGGATTTCTGGATTGGGCTGCGCTCAGAGTATCCTCCCTTGGCAAATCACACTATGTGAGACGTACCTATGTGAGAGTGGATTCTCGGCCCTCACTAGCATGAAAACTAAATACAGGCACAGACTGTGTGTGGGAAATGATTTAAGACTGAGACTCTCTCCAATACAACCCAACATTGCAGAGTTATGTGCATCCTTTCAAGCACACCCTTCTCATTAACATGTGTTGAATTATTCACCATTTTCGATGAACAAATCAGGTTTTATATGTAAGATGGCTAAATAAAGAGCAGAATTATTGATTATTATTCTATTATTTTTTGTGCCCTGATCCTATAAGAGCTCTTTGTCATTTCCCACAAGCCGGGTTGTGACAAAAACTCACACTCATTCTTATGTTTAATAAATGTATCGTATAGTGCTTTTACACCTGTATTGCTTGCTGGTTGGGGTTTTAGGCTGGGTTTCTGTACAGCACTTTATGACATCAGCTGATGTAAGAAGGGCTTTATAAATACATTTGATTGATTGATTGATTGATTGATTGATTGATTGATTGATTGATTGATTGATTGATTGATTGATTGATTGATTGATAGTGTGTGTGGCAGGCTTACGATGAAGGCAAAAAACAACATTTGAGAGTGCACTGACCCTGGTGCTAGAGGGGGTACGTAGCTGGAGGTTGAATGTTTGAAGGGGTACGGGACTATAAAAAGTTTGGGAACCACTGCTGTACAGTACAGTGTCCCATGTATTCTAGTAGTGTCCCGTATACTGTACAGTACAGTGTCCATGTATTCTAGTAGTGTCCCGTATACTGTACAGTACAGTGTCCCATGTATTCTAGTAGTGTCCCGTATACTGTACAGTACAGTGTCCCATGTATTCTAGTAGTGTCCCGTATACTGTACAGTACAGTGTCCCATGTATTCTAGTAGTGTCCCGTATACTGTGCAGTACAGTGTCCCATGTATTCTAGTAGTGTCCCGTATACTGTACAGTACAGTGTCCCATGTATTCTAGTAGTGTCCCGTATACTGTGCAGTACAGTGTCCCATGTATTCTAGTAGTGTCCCGTATACTGTACAGTACAGTGTCCCATGTATTCTAGTAGTGTCCCGTATACTGTACAGTACAGTGTCCCATGTATTCTAGTAGTGTCCCGTATACTGTACAGTACAGTGTCCCATGTATTCTAGTAGTGTCCCGTATACTGTACAGTACAGTGTCCCATGTATTCTAGTAGTGTCCCGTATACTGTACAGTACAGTGTCCCATGTATTCTAGTAGTGTCCCGTATACTGTACAGTACAGTGTCCCATGTATTCTAGTAGTGTCCCGTATACTGTACAGTACAGTGTCACATGAATTCTAGTAGTGTCCCAGTGGCCCATTCTCTAGTAGCCTATAGTAGTCTTTTATAGGGTGGTTTGTTCCAGCTGCCATCAACTAAGCCATAAAAATAAACATTTACATTGAATTTGATGTAATATTCTGCAAGATATGGGAGCAGTTTTGGGGGAGCAATTTTTTTAGGCACTATGAATGAATTTTAGAATCACATAGTTCATCCACAATATTTTTCCTTGTTGAATGAGTGGTGTGCAATCACCCATTTTGAACTCTCAACCAACCATGTCATGGAAGTACATGCATCATTCCCTGAGGCTTGAGCCGGTCACTCATAGATAGAGGAGAAAGGTGTTCCCCTCTGGGTGACATGCTGGGGAGGAGAATGCCCCTCTCTGTCTCCAGTCTAGCCAGTGCTAGCATCCCTAGCCCCAGCCAACTGTGTGGTAGGGGGAGACACAGTGGGCCTTTCAGTCCCCCTCAGCGTTGGTCCAAAAAGCCTGTTTCTAGAGGGTCCCGAGAACGTTAGAAACAGCAATCAGGAAGTCTTCAGGGGAACTCTCGCATATACTCATAAGCCAGGCCGAGGGTGATCTCACAGCTGGGACATTTTGGCGAGACTCCAGAGCACTCTTAGATGGGAAAGACACTTAAGAACTTGCCATATTCTCTTATCCTCTTTCCAGAGAGGCCAGGGGCCCATTGCTGTCATACCGCTGGTGTTATACAATTCACATATGTATTACACTGGGTGTCATTCACCATATGAAGCCCTAAGCCATGGGCAGCGTCTCACTTATTGATAATGGCTACCTCTACTACCTCTATATAATGCACTCACAGAACACTTTCTATGCATGTACAGCACAGGCGGCCAGTGGCACCTTCATTTGGGAGGACGGGCTCATAGTAATAGCTGGAACGGGAAAAAATGGAACGGTATCGAACATATCAAACATGTTTTCCATGTGGTTGATACCATTCCATTCATTCCATTCCAGCCATTATTATGAGCTGTCCTCCCCTCAGCAGCCTCCTGTGACGTACAGTCATCTGTGACTGGAATCTTCTTTCTGAGGCGTTTGTAAGGAGAGCGTATAATATTTTATTGGTGGTCTTGTCTGCCATCTCCTGGTTAAAGCAAGTGCTACAAAAGGCCTGTCAAATCCGGGACTTTCAAATTGCTGTGAAAAATGAATAGGTGAGGGATAACTAGATCAGGTGTGTGTTCTTAATAACATGCAATGATCACTATGTTTAAAGTTCACATCTCACAAAGAAATATCCTTCTTTAAAGTCATCAATGTGATGATACACCTCCACAACTGTTGACATCAATGATGTCTGGGTATACTCCATGTGTTCTGCCTCCAATGAATGTTAAAGTTACCTGATGTATTTTCAACATTATTTCCCTTAGACTGTATTATAAATGATTGAACATGCAGATGTAGTGTATGAATTATTGGATGGCCACAGTTTGGGAAAGCGCCCTTGAAGACTAAAAACAGCAGTCCACATGAGGCAGAGTGAATTATTCATTCAGCCTGCACTTCCTATGTTTGTGACAGTGTGGCTCTACAGCAACACTCAGTGCCTTGCCTTGCCTACCACAGTAAAAATAGAACCAGAGAGTAGTTAACAAGAGCTTTGCTTTTCTCTTACTGAGATGTCATGGATGGAGTTATGGTGTAACCCTTTATTATAAAGGTGTTGCTCACTCACTTCCTGTTTTAATTCACATTAATCTTGTTTATGTGACGTTTTTCTTTTATGTCTCCAGGAGAGCCAATAGGAATGTATCATATCATAGGCAGCCTGCTCACTTCCCGGTGCAGGCCAGGGACCCACGTCACTCCTTGAGCTAGTGGTTTAAATATAGCCCTGACGACGGCCTGCTGAAATGGATCTGGTGACGCTGGGCGGCCCCTGGATGATTGACGGAGTACAAATACAGACAGTCACCCAGGCAGCCACTGCACCACAGGGGCCAGTTCTCCCAGGAGACTCACTTCCACAGGAGGTCTGACACACAGACGCTGAGAGACTCATCCAATTCACACTCAGGAAGAAGCGTCAGGGCGGACATGCTGGCTCATCTGGGGCATTGTCACGTGGCGTTGTCACAGGTAAGTTCTGTCTTGGTCGGATCCGGTCCCACCCACTCTCAGCCAGTCGCTGGACGTCATTCGCAGCCAGGGGTTTGTCCTGGTGTTCTCCGGATCTTGTCTGGCACCACAGTAACAGTTCCACTTCCAGTTCCACTCCTACTGCTGCTGCTTGGAAAAATAGGCTCTATGTGGGAAGGCCTAGCTTTCCTGTGGCTTTTTTTTCTTAACCAAGGCCAGTATGATTTCCAAGACATTCCGGATATGGAGTCTGGCTAAGCCTGTGTATGCTAATGATAACAGGGCTACCACTGGCTACCGTTCTGCTTTAAATCTAAAAAGGCCAGGCTCCATGACAGCTGCACGGGGCTCTTTTTACAGGACAAAAGATTATGAAGATTTTCACTGCAAGTCATCTCCATTTTCTGGGTGAACGTGACTGTGCTGCCTACTAATCCAGACCAGGAAAGTGATTTGATCAGGGATTAGTCATTCTCAAGAGGTTGGCTTTTTTGCTTGTTTGACTGATTAGAGTGATTGACAGGTGACCTTGGAGCCAAACAGCTGGGAATAGACTGATCCCATGTGGCTGTGCACTTTACATTATGGCTGCAGACAGAGATATTGATATGCTATAAAGTTTTAGGACTGTTTTCTGTTGTCTTTCAAGTCATTTTAGAGAGGTCCTATTTTATTTGTGTACAAACATAGTGTATTAGAAATATACTTTTCGCTGAATGCTTTGCTTTCTAATATTTGTGATGTGTTGAAACATTTGTAATATGATATCACTGCCATCTGCAACTGATATCTATGTGAATTTAATCACATTACTTTAAACAATGAAAGCAAACAAGTCTGCACATGTGGCGATTTGCTTGGCCCGCAACGCAATCTGATTCATGCACCATTTCATATGCAAACCGGAGGTCCATGTAAGGCAATCGGATTTTTCTCGTAATCAAATTATAAGGCGGTCTTATCCCGCGTTACAGTTACATTTTTTCTCTTCCTTGAATAAAACGAGAGCGCATATCCCACACCTTCAGTGATACCAGAATCAACAATTGTCCCGTGACTCTGTCCAGCCACAGGGGCATTTAGCGCGCACCTCTCGTCCAGAGGGACTCTACAGAATGACAGAGGGAGAAATTACTGTGCTCTCCATGGGGCCAACGACACAGCAAAACTACAGACCTCTCATACGGCTCTACTGTATGAACGGAGGACATCATCTGCAGATCCTACCAGATGGGACTGTCGCGGGCAGCAGAGATGAAAATAAAGATGGTAAGAATTGTTTTGGGGAGGTATTCGATATTCTGAACTATAATACACAGTTAAATTAACATATGATGAATGTTTAGTTAAGTTTTGGTATTGTAGGCTATAAACATAAATAAAGATTCGCACACTTTATACACTGAACAAAAATATAAACGCAACATGTAAAGTGCTGGTCCCAGTGGCGGTTCTAGCTTGTATGGCTCCCTGGGCGCCCCCCCCCCCAAAAAAACCCCCCACCATTCTGCACTAACTGTAAATTTTATTCAGACATTAGAAACAACACAAATAAATAATCATAACATTTAAAACTATGTAAATATAAAAATATATACAATAATAAGACTCATAAATATCAAAAAGAAGTAACAAAGACAAATGTTGATTTGGCACTCGAGCATCAATACATTACCCATCCCCCAACACTGTCAACTAAGAGTCAAGACTAAACCAGATTCACCTTGGTGGTGTGCAGACTGGTTTTATATTATTCTTAACGACTTCACACAAACCAGAAAAAAATGCAACAATATGTCTGTGAAACTATATATTCACAGTGTTATGAATGAATTGTGATTTATTTGGTAGCATTTCGTAGTGTGACTGATTTACTAATTGCATTAGTACTGTACAAAGTTAGAGGTGTGCTATTTGATAGATTCCCCCGCTCCCCCTACCTCGGGCTTCCAGTGGGGAGACCTGAGGTCAACCTACCCCCGCCCCCCTCCCCATCTTGGACTTCTGAGTGGGAGACCTTCCCAGGCAGTAGCCTACCTAGCTCACAAACTAGAATCAGGGCGCCCACTCCGACAAGGTTAATTGACCCACATTCCCACACGGTGACATGAAATCATTAACGTGACGTGTAAATGAGCGATAGAAAACCGATCGCACAAATGTCACCATTCCCCCAAAATTGTGCTGGTGCACCGTGCCTCCCCCGGCGAGATGCCGCCCTGGGCGGCCGCCCATGTCACCTATACCTAAATCCGCCACTGGCTGGTCCCATGTTTCATGAGCTGAAATAAAAGATCCCCGAAAATATCTATATGAACAAAAAGCATATTTCTCTCAAATGTTGTGAACAAATATGTTTATATCCCTGTTAGTGAGCATTTTATCATTTGTCAAGATAATCCATCCACCTGAAATGTGTGGCATATTAAGAAGTTGATTAAACAGCATGATCATTAAACAGGTGCACATTGTGCTGGGGACAATAAAAGGCCACTTTAAAATGTGTAGTATTGTCACACAACACAATGGCTCAAGTGTTTCACATTTTCAGGGAGCATGCAATTGGCATGCTGACTGCAGGAATGTCCACCAGAGCTCTTTGTCAGAGAATTGAATGTTAATTTCTCTACCTCCAACGTCGTTTTAGAGAATTTGGCAGTACGTCCAACCGGCCTCACACACACAGTTCAGTTGACTGATTTCCTTATATGAACTGTAATTCAGCAATATCGTTGAAATTGTTGCATGTTGCGTTTATATTTTTAAGCTCCCAGTAATTAATTGGTGAATCACCAATGTTTCGGCATCACTGTGCTTTCTTCAGGCTTTAGTTTGGTGTTGACATGCAGAGGAGCATAGGCCTACTAACACCTTATGTTTACAGTTATTTAGAATAGCCTATAGGCATATCAGCTACTTACCGCAGAGATAATACATAGTTGAATACGTTTATTTATACCATTAAGAAACAATATCACTTTTGTGAAGTATTTAGAGGAACAGCCTTATTCTCACACCTTTCTAATAATGTTCTCATGATAGGCTTTAGGGACAACCTGACGGCAACTAGCAATACAATCAGCCCATCGTTTTGACACCAGCCTGTGTATTTGTGCTCTAGACATCCTGAAGGTAAAAGCAGTGAGTGTTGGTGTGGTGGCCATCAAGGGCCATGAGACGGGCCGTTATCTGGCCATGGACAAAGATGGTAATCTCTATGGATCGGTGAGTCTCTCCTAGCAACACTATGGAAATTACTGTATCAAACTCTGTATAAAATGAAACAGTTCCTAATCAAAAACCCAGATGGAAAACTACAGTGTAGCTTTCACCTCTTTGAGTTAGACAATTTGATCATGTAGCCTAACTAACCTAAGAATTATTATGAGTAATCCATTACCCTGGGGGTAATCACAATCATCAAGAGATGAGAAACATCAACCAAACAGATGTATCAGAATGGGTTGCTTTGGGTTTCCTATCTTGAAGTCAAAGTCTTCATTCATTGTATCTTGAAGTCAAAGTCTTCATTTATTATAATGATTAGAGGCTAGGTTTCCGGACACAGAAAATCTCCATTGAGCATACTTTTTGTCCGGGACTAGGTTTAATATGTGTCCAGGAAACCAGCCCTAAATGTTCTTAATCTAACTTTATTTATTCCAGAAAACTCTGAAGGATGAGTGTTACTTCCTGGAGAAGATGGAGGAGAACCATTACAACACGTACAGGTCTCAGAAGTACCAGGCCAAAGACTGGTTCCTGGGGCTCAAGAGGAACGGGCAGCCTAAAGCTGGCCAAAGGACACACATAGGCCAGAAGGCCATATATTTTCTGCCTCGGCCTGTTGACAACACCACCATGTAAAGGCAGAAGACAGGAAATGCCAACAATGACCCTGTCACAGCAATCAATCACCTCAATTCACTTTGAACAATGTGCTCTTAATCAATAAGTAAATGTGACAAAGCATCAATAATAATTATGTTATTATATTTTATGATCAATGGGCCATTTTAATGTATTCCTTTTGTACAATAATAGCATATGTATCACACAAATTGTTTCTTATTTATATCCTATGTTTCCTCATATTTGTTGGAGAATATTTATTAATAAAATGTTGTAAAAATATATTTGTATTTTAGTTTTCATAATAGAATGGGCACATTTTCATTGAAATACAATTTCATATTGAATATTGTAGCAAACGCTGGAATTATATTATCATAGGACTCGTAGCATGTCCCATAACAACTATTACAAAGGTTATTAGACTGGTGTTACTTTAGTCCTACTGACACATGTGGCACGTTCTTATTTTCTTTACTTTTACCCTTAAGGAATAGTATATTATAAAGTGGGTGGTTCCAGCCCTGAATGCTGATTGGCTGACAGCTGTGGTATGTCAGACCATATACACGGTTATGACAATATATTCATTTTTACTGTTCTAATTACGTTGGTAACCAGTTTATAATAGCAATAAGGCACCTCAGAGGTTTGTGCTATATGGCTTATATACCACGGGCTAAGACCTCGTGCCATATTGCTAAATTTTATCACACTGTTTTTACTTATTCTTGTTTGTACGGTACTGTCATACTCATAAATACTGAGAAGAGATATTGACTATGACCATAGGGTGGCAGCATTGAACCTTGCTCAATTCATACTGTTCATTCAGGAAACGTAACGTAGGAGTACAGCTGAAATAGATCTGTTGTTTGGTAGAAACCTGTTGATATAAGCATGGCCATAATTACATATGAGGGCACGAGGTCTGGACCTTGATAATCTTTTCTAATTTTAAAATATATATATATATATACACCTGACCTATTTTATATATATAGATATATACAGTACCAGTCAAAAGTTTGGACACACCTACTCATTCCAGGGTTTTTATTTATTTTTGCTATTTTCTACAACCAGCTTCACCCACAACATTTGGCATCAGCAAACCGCTCGCCCACATGACGCCATAAACGCTGTCTGCCAACTGCCCTGTACAGTTGAAACTGGGATTCATCCGTGAAGAGCACACTTCTTCAGCGTGCCAGTAGCCATCAAAAGTGAGCATTTGCCCACTGAAGTCGGTTACAAGCTGAACTGTGGTCAGGTCAAGACCCTAGTGGGACGACGAGCACGCAGATGAGCTTCCCAGATGAGCTTCCCTTTCTGAAAGTTTGTGCAGAAATTCTTCAGTTGTGCAAACCCATAGTTTCATCAGCTGTTTGGGTGGCTGGTCTCAGACGATCCTGCAGGTGAAGAAGCCGGATGTGGAGGGCTTGCATGGTTACACTTGGTAAGAGGTTGTGAGGCCGGTTGGACGTACTGCGAAATTCTCTAAAACTACATTGGTAGAGAAATGAACATTCAATTATATGGCAACAGCTCTGGTGGACATTCCTGCAGTCAGCATGTCAAGTGCACGCTCCCTCAAAACTTGAGACATCTGTGGCATTGTGTTGTGTGACAAAACTGCACATTTTAGAGTGGCCTTTTATTGTCCTCAGCACAAGGTCCACCTGTGTAATGATCATGTTGTTTAATCAGCTTCTTAATACGCCAAAACCTGTCAGGTGGATGGATTATCTTGGCAAAGGATAAAATGCTCACTAACAGGGATGTTGTGCAAAACATTTGAGAGAATGAAGCTCTTTGTGCATATTGAACATTTTGTGGATCTTTTATTTCAGCTCTTGAATTGAGTTTATATTTGTGTTCAGTATATATATTACTGGTCAACATCTAAATATTGCTCCCAGCATTGATCAAAGCTCAGAACGCTTATATTCTTGATCTGACGGAGTTCTAATCGCGCCTGCCTCTTTGCAAATGAGTGGAATGACGCTCAGTAGTTTGTTCATTATGTTCTCCTGCGTCCACCGGATTTGGCTCCCCGATTTGCCTTTTTAGCATCACATTCACCACTCTCTCATTCAGGGCACAGACCGAGGGACTGAGATGTGAAACAAACTACCCAAGGTCGCAGTCGGCTCAATAGGGAACTAGTATAGAGATACTGCTGACAGATGCCGGACAAAAGGCCATTTTAAAACTGTCCCGCGACTCCTGCTGTGTTTACAGACATCCCCCAAACAAAAAACGACTCTCGGAGAATGAGTGCACTACGACACAACTGGTAAATAGTCGCTAATATATATAATCAGGCTGAATCACATCCGGCCGTGATTGAGTCCCATAGGGCGGCGCACAATTGGCCCAGCGTCGTCCGGGTTTGGCCGGGGTAGGCCGTCATAGTACATAAGAATTTCTTCTTAACTGACTTGACTAGTTAAATAATGGTTACATTTTAAAAAAGTATTTTAAATATTACGATACGAGCGCTTATTTCAAATATCGCTCTGTAAGCCACGCCCCAGTGGTCAGAGCTAGGCATGTTGGACAGGAACATGTTTTAAAGCCATAGCCGCAGGAAGTAGTTTGAGGGTGGGATCCTGTCCCCGCTGCAGACGGCTATACCGGTCCGCTAATACAGGGCTATTAAAGGCCCAGTGCACTACTTTTGTGAAAAATACTTTTTTCAATTTTTTTAAATATTTGTTTATATTTTTCAGGGTTTGCTGCAATCAATCAATCAAATGTATTTATAAAGCTGTTTTTACATCAGCCGATGTCACAAAGTGCTATACAGAAACACAGCCTAAAACCACAAACAGCAAGCAATGCAGATGTAGAAGCACAGTGGCTAGGAAAAACTCCCTAGAAAGGTAAGAACCTAGGAAGAAACCTAGAGAGGAACCAGGCTCTGAGGGGTGGCCAGCCCTCTTCTGGCTGTGCCGGGTGGAGATTATAACAGTACATGGCCAAGATTTTCAAACGTTCATAGATGACCAGCAGGGTCAAATAATAATAATCACAGTGGTTGTAGAGGGTGCAACAGGTCAGCACCTCAGGAGTAAATGTCAGTTAGCTTTTCATAGTCGATCATTCAGAGTTAGAGACAGCAGGTGCGGTAGAGAGAGAGAGTCGGAAACAGCAGGTCCGGGACAAGGTAGCACGTCCGGTGAACAGGACAGGGTTCCATAGCCGCAGGCAGAACAGTTGAAACTGGAGCAGCAGCATAACCAGGTGGACTGAGGACAGCAAGGAGTCATCAGGCCAGGTAGTCCTGTTGCATGGTCCTAGAGCTCAGTTCATCCAAGAGAAGAGAAAAGGAGAGAGAGAGAGAAAGAGAGAGAGGGAATTAGAGGGAGCATCCGGACACCGGTTAAGACAGGAGAAATACTCCAGATATAACAGACTGACCCTAGCCCCCTGACACATAAACTATTGCAGCATAAATACTGGAGGCTGAGACAGAAGGGGTCGGGAGACACTGTGGCCCTGTCCGACGATACCCCCGGACAGGGCCAAACAGGCAGGATATAACCCCACCCACTTTGCCAAAGTACTGCCCCCACACCACTAGAGGGATATCTTCAACCACCAACTTACTACCCTGAGACAAGGCCAAGTACAGCCCATTAATATCTCCCCCATGGCACAAACCCGAGGGTGCGCCAACCTGACTCAGCCCCCGTAATAGGGTTTGAGGCAGAGAATCCCAGTGGAGAGAGGGGAACCGGCCAGGCAGAGACAGCAAGGGCGGTTTGTCGCCTCCAGTGCCTTTCAGTTCACCTTCACACCCCTGGGCCAGACTATACTCAATCATAGGGCCTATTGAAGAGATGAGTCTTCAATAAAGACTTAAACGTCGAGACTGAGTCTGCGTCTTTCACATGGATATGGATATGCAGACCATTCCATAAAAATGGAGCTCTGTAGGAGAAAGCCCTGCCTCCAGCTGTTTGCTTAGAAATTCTAGGGACAATAAGGAGGCCAGCATTTTGTGACCGTAGCGTACGTGCAGGTATGTGCGGCAGGACCAAATCGAAAAGATAGGTAGGAGCAAGCCCATGTAATGCTTTGTAGGTTAGCAGTAAAACCCTTGCCTTAACAGGAAGCCAGAGTAGAGAGGCTAGCAAGATTCTAGTAGCCGTGTTTAGCACTAACTGAAGTTTATTTAGTGCTTTTTCCAGGTAGCTGGAAAGTAGAGAATCGCAGTAGTCTAATCTAGAAGTGCTAAAAGCATGGATAGATTTTTCTGCATCCTTTTTGGACAGAAAGTTTCAAATTTTTGCAATGTTACGTAGATGGAAAAAAGCTGTCGTTGAAACAGTCTTGATATGTTTGTCAAAAGAGAGATCAGGGTCCAGAGTAACGCCGAGGTTCTTCACAGTTTTATTTGAAACGACTGTACAACCATCAAGATGAATTGTCAGATCCAACAGAAGATCTCTTTGTTTCTTGGGACCTAGAACTAGCATCTCAGTTTTGTCCGAGTTTAAAATTTAAAAAAATGCCGCCATCCACTTCCTTATGTCTGAAACACAGGCTTCCAGGGAGTGCAATTTTGGGGCTTCACCATGTTTCATTGAAATGTACAGCTGTGAACTGAAATATATAGTGAAAACAATAGTGGTCCTATAACGGAACCTTGAGGAACACCACAATTTGCAGCACCCTCAGCACACCTACTTCCCGCGGCTATGTGTAAAGCCTCTCATTTTACAATTGGTCCGCCTTGGTTCTGTGTAGCCTAGTTATGCTAATGTATTTGAGACCAGTGTCTTGCAGTTAATTTTGTCTTTGACTTAATAAGTAAAATATCTTTGAGTAGTAAGCAGGGAAACAGAGTCTCAGACAGTTCTCAATTGAACATACCAGAGGGGGGCATCGTTTACTGCCTAAATTACTGGTGTTCTTACCACCAGTGTTCGGAATACATTGAGATTTGTGAAAATACAGACCATGGGACTCCTTTTTACAAGGAGATTTATTTGTCAAAGGTCTGCGGTGGGTCTGTGTAAGCTAATTGATTATATTGGAGACAGGTTTATTGCAGTGAATGTCACGTTTTAATTTACTGTTATAATATTTCAAAGTAGCAGCCATATAACAGCCAGGAAAACAAATTGTTCTCACTTTATGATAGAACATTCACAGTGGCGCACTTTACCTGAATTGTTAGAATGTTCTTGTGACCATAACGAAACGACTTATTTTACTCAAATAGAGATATAATTAAATTGTGTTTTCTTTGAAAATATGGGTCTTGCTGAGAATAGAGCATTCACTTTTCTGCCTGAGTGTGGAGCTGTTTAGCCCAATTTCCTGGATTATTTTGTGAACAGAACAAAACTCCTTATTTTACTCAACTATAGATTTAAATAAACGGCGTATCTTTAAAATGACGGGCCAGGCTGACATGGACTGTTTTCTCACCTTATTCTCCTACCAGGTAACAAGAAGTGAAAACTAAACAAGGACTGAAGCAATAGACTCCTTATTTTACTCAACAAGAGATTGAACGCTACCTGAATCCAGGCTGCATCACATCCGGCCGTGATTGGGAGTCCCATAGGGCGGCGCACAATTGGCCCAGCGTCGTCCGGGTTTGTTCGGCCGTCATTGTAAATAAGAATTTGTTCTTAAGTTCTTAACTGACTTGCCTAGTTAAATAACGGTTAATTAAGTAAAAAAAAACTAAAAATAATATGTACTCAGAAAAGTAACATAAGTACAGTATCACAGCGAGGTCAAAAAGGTGTGTGTATTAGTCAGTGTCCACAGTTGATTATTATCTACCCCCAGTGCATGTGGTGTACTATGTTAGCCATGCTCTCACAAACCCTCATCTTTTCTCTTTCTCTGTCTTCCCTTCTGGAGGGCCTGAGGCTCTTGGACCGCGACTGAGAATACCCTGGCCTGACAACTGGACGCGCCTGGCCCAGTCTTACCTGGCCCCCCTCTACCTGCTACCTGCTTGTTGCTGCCTCTCTGTTGCTGCCTCTCTGTTGCTGCCTCTCTGTTGCTGCCTCTATGTTGCTGCCTCTCTGTTGCTGCCTCTCTGTTGCTGCCTCTCTGTTGCTGCCTCTATGTTGCTGCCTCTCTGTTGCTGCCTCTCTGTTGCTGCCTCTCTGTTGCTGCCTCTCTGTTGCTGTCTCTCTGTTGCTGCCTCTCTGTTGCTGCCTCCACTGGTTCTTTCTCTGTCAGTTATGAGTTATTCCATACCAAGGCTAGATGAGGCTGAATGGCAACTAATTCATCTCATTGGTGCATGACTGTTCAGTCTGTTAAGTATTCCAACAATGGAAATATGGATTTCTTGGCTGAATTAAGGATTTATTAAACCTTCAAAAGGGACAAACATACACAATAAAGGAAGGGCTCTGGCTAGTATTACTTAGCCAGCTTGAAGGAGGAAGTAAGGGGCTAACGTTAAATGGAGCCTATATGCTTCTAAGTTCTCATAATAACTTTGCTTTACAGAGAGTAGGCTACTGAGACAGACAGTGATGTGGCGCTCAGTGGTGAGGCTGAGGCAGGCTGCAATGCATGCAGGAGGAAGTAGAGGAGACAGAGAGAGAAAAGAGAAAAGTAAGCAGAGAGAGGTTTATATAGTGGTTCCCAAACTTGGGGTCGGGGACCCATGTGGGGTCCCTTGAGAAAATCTGTACTAATCTTATCAAACATCATAGGAACTTGTATATGTTTCAGGGTTCTCCCGAAATAATGTAAGAAGGGCGCGGTGCCACCTTGTGGACTGTCTGTGCCTCTTTTTAGATTGCAGAAAATGTTATGTGTTCAAAAACTCAAACATCTCCAAAGGCCTACAGGCTATCCCCGCCATACACAGCAGCGCCACCTTGTTGAAAAATTCAGGGGAGAACCCAGGGTTTCAATATGAACATCTCCACATGGCCTGTCTTCCCTATAGGCCTGCATTAAAATGCAATCAAAATGTAAACAATGCATTTAAAAAAATATCATACCTTTTTATTAGCCGCTGATGCTACGTGTCAGTGTGAATTATTTCTCATATTTCCCCCCTTTCAGGGTTATAACATTACAATTGTATGGCTAATAAGCTATGTGTTTGTAGTTCGACTGAGGTGAATGAACCTACAGCAGCCAAGGTGATAATGACTGGGGGCATTTTTGGTTGTTTTTGCTGTTCTCCAAATAGCATTTTACATTTTTTTTTAATTATTGTATAGAAATGCAGCATATGACATTCAACTTTTTTTTAAAAATCAGACCTCACTAAAACTCAAAACCCTGGTTACAACCCTGGACATAAGTTACATCACATGATGATATTTTAATTTTCTTAACTTATTTTTGTTAACAGCAAATAGTAACATTCCTCCCTTACATTCAAATCTAGTCCGATCAGTATTCAGACCCCTTGACATATTCCACATTTTCTTACGTTACAGCCTTATCCTAAAATGGATTTTAAAAAATCCTCAGCAATTTACACCCAATACCCCATAATGACAAAGTGAATACATGTTTTTAGACATTTCTGCAAATGTATTAAAAATAAAAACAGAAATACCTTATTAAGTATTCAGACCCTTTGCTATGAGACCCGAAATTGAGCTCAGGTGCATCCTATTTTCATTGATCATCCTTGAGATGTTTCTACAACTTGATTGGAGTCCACCTGTGGTAAATTCAATTGATTTGACATGATTTGGAAAGGCACACACCTGTCTATATTAGGTCCCACAGTTGACAGTGCATGTCAGAGTCAAAACCAAGCCATGAGGTCAAATGAATTGTCCATAGAGCTCCGAAACAGGATTGTGTCCAGGCACAGATCTGGGGAAGGGTACCAAATAATTTCTGCAGCATTGAAGGTCCCCAAGAACACAGTAGCCTCCATCATTCTTAAATGGAAGAAGTTTGGAACCACCAAGACTCTTCCTAGAGCTGGCCGCCTGGCCAAACTTAGCAATTGGGGGAGAAGGGCCTTGGTCAAGGAGGTGACCAAGAACCCGATGGTCACTCTGACAGAGCTCTAGAGTTACTCTGGAGATGGGAGAACCTTCCAGAAGGACAACCATCTCTGCAGCACTCCACCAATCAGATATTTATGGTAGAGTGGCCAGACGAAAGCCACTCCTCAGTAAAAGGCACATGACAGCCTGCTTGGAGTTTGCCAAAAGGCACCTAAAGGACTCTCAGACCATGAAAAACAAGATTCTCTGGTCTGATGAAACCAAGATTGAACTCTTTGGCCTGAATGCCAAGCGTGAAGTCTGGAGGAAACCTGGCACCATCCCTACGGTGAAGCATGGTGGTGGTAGCATTATGCTGTGGGGATGTTTTTCAGCAGCAGGGACTGGGAGACTAGTCAGGATCAAGGCAAAGATGAACGGAGCAAGGTACAGAGATCCTTGATGAAAAAATACAGGTATGCCAAGCTTGTAGCGTCATATCCAAGAAGACTTGATGTTGTAATCACTGGCACAGGTGCTTCAACAAAGTACTGAGTAAAGGGTCTGAATACTTATGTAAATGTGATATTTCCGTTTTTTAAAATAAATGATAAAACATTTATGAAAACCTGTTTTTGCTTTATCATTATGGGGGATCAATTTAATCAATTTTATAAGGCTGTATTGTATCAAAATTTGGAAAAAGTCAAGGGGTCTGAATACTTTCAGAAGGCACTGTACGTAAAAGTAATCCATCACTTTTATTCCGCAAGCAGCAAGAGGCAGAGAGACTGACTATGGTAACCAATCACTACCATAAAGTAACTCGATTGCAATAATTTCTTATCTTGACATTTGACCTCTGCTCAAGGTTTAAATGTATCTACAGTTACATACACAGAGTATTCTGCTGTCCGGAGAGTGTCTATTGTCAGTCATGCATAATAGCCATACAAAGTAATTATACTAAAATGTGACACTTTCTCTTGACTCTGAGTTTATATTCAATAAAACAGGAAGTAATCATTACAGTATATCCTGAATGATTGACCAGTGCACGCTGGGTGGTGAGCTGAAGCAGCTGAGCCAAATGGCTGTAGTTAAGTGTGCCCCCTGCTGTTGGCTGTGCTGTTCCATGTGTTAAAGGCTATGATATGTTCACTGGACAACGAGACACATCCCATGCAGGCTGGTCAGGCAGGCCTCTCTCGCTCTCTCACGCACGCACACACAAAGAAAGAGCCCTGCACCCTGGCCTCTAGCCTCCGGGGCCGTGGCAGGAGCAGAAAGGGAACCATTCACCGTAAACTGAACAAGCAATAGCTTCCTCTGGGACTCCCCCAGCCAGACTGCAGCCAAGATCCCGCCACCATAAAGCACTTTGACAGGCCCCTGTCACGATGGCAGACAAATCTACTATAAATTGTACAAACACTCCTCCGTAAATCCCGGTCTTCTCCTCTTCTCCTCCTCTTTAGTCTCTCATTATGAAAACAGAGGCGCATTGTTGACAGTTGTGTGTTGATACTTTTCCTTTTACCTCCGGCTGTCAGGAACGGAAACAAGCTGATTCCAGCTGATTCCACTGTAATTAAACACACTGCTTTCCATCTGCTCAAGCAAGAGAAAGAAAATGAGAGACAGAGAGAGAGGGAGAGATAGAGGGAGAAAGAGACAGTGAGAGAGGGAGCGAGAGAGAAAGAGGGATAGAGAAAGAGAGAGAGACAGAAAGATGGAGAGAGAGAGAGAGAAAGAGGGAGGGGGTGGATGGAGGTAGGCCAGATAATTCTCCATGGTGTGTCTAGCATGCCTGTGGTGGGCCTCTCACATGCAGAGCCTATCTGCAACTGTTTTAATGGATGATTTGTACTGGATAGACATGTTCTAATGGATTGAAACCTCTCCTCTATAGCACCTGGTGGTTGATTCCTGCACCTCTCCCTTGGACATTCTTCAGAGAGCAATTTTAGCTGCTAGCTATTTCTTCGGAGTACGACAGAACACAAATGGCCCTACTGGGGTGGAGGCCTATGTGAGTGAATTAGAGGTAGATGCCTCTGGAACCTTTACACTGATTGGGTAGGTGTAGTTGTGGAGATTGTACTCCTATTAGAGAGACAGTTCCTCAGTTTAGGTTATTTAATGTTGATAGAAGATAAAAAATGTTTGCAATTCTATGCCATGTCAATCAGCTGCGATTATCCAATTAACTGTCCATTTATCCATACAAGATGTGGTATGGAAATAATAACAAACATGAATACAATGGCATCAATACTAATATAAGGTATATTTTAATTTACCAATAACAAAACAAGAAATACAGCTCTCATCTGTTATAATAATCCAACGACTGAAAGAAAAATAGAAGTAGCTAGAAACATCAGACTAACCAGCTAACAATACCAGTAGATTCTTCAGCTACCTAGGGTGGCGCCAGTGACACGGACCCTGCTGTCTGCAGCTTCTTGATCTCCTGGCAGTACACCTCAGCACATTTTTGGTGTTTGGCGAGTCTTCGCTCCGTGCTTGAAGGCTTGGCAGTACAGCTTCCTTTGGAGCGGGGAGAGTTGCATCGTTGACTCGATGATGCAGGGGTGTAGCTTAGGACTAAACAATATCAACATCTACCCTAAAGGTGGATGTCTGGAGTAGCATCATGGCTTGCTGGTCTTGTTTTCGAGCGAGTCACCAGCTTCTCACTCACATAGGGTGGGTATTGATCTGCCAAAATCGCTCCAAGTTTCCGAAGATCTCAGCGGAAGGTAAAACGGTAGTCGTAAGCAGGCACTGTTGTTCAGCTGGTGCTGTGTGAACAGAGCTAGTTGGGCCTTACAGGGACCAGCTGAGATCGGTGTGGACAGCAATAAGTCCACAAGGCGGGCCAAGACACACTGGCTGTATGGGTATCAGGAGGTGAGGCATGTCTGAACCAATCAGCAGCAGAGGTTGAGCTTGGTCCACCGGTGGAAAAGGCAGCTTATGGAGGTGGTTGTATCGCCTTTCGAGAGCTGCTACTAGGCAGAAGTGTTCGGAAAGCCCTAGGTTGTCTGTGGTGAATGCTTGACATATCCGATACTTCTTGAAAGGTTTGAGCAGGAGGAACATATCAAAGGTAACTGAGGCACCTTACAGTTGCACAATGTCTTGTGGAACTGTCCTGAAGGTGAGGGTCTCAGGCTCAGAAGTAAGGTTTAGTTGTTGAACAGCCTGTGGCAGGACAATGCTACGCTCTGAGCCATCGTCAAGCATGGCTTATGACTTTAGAGCTCGGTCTCCATTGTGAAGTAAGACTTTAACGACCTCCAACATTACTTTGCCGATTGATTGGGTCTGTCCAGGTACATCTTGGTCGTAGGGACACTCACCATGAGAATGTTTTTCTGGTTTTCCTGTATGGCATTATGAAGGATCATTAGGTGCTGCTCTTTACATGTCTTGCAAGGTTGTCTGAGGGTGAAAGCATCAGCTTTGTGGAATCGTCCGCACTTCCAACACCTTTTCCCATCCTTTATCCACTTGACGATCTGTCCTGTGTTCAGCTTCTTGAACTCTTCACATGAGTTGAAAAACAGTTCTTTATTGTCACAGTGGAGAGAGTATGGCTTGGGTTTGGATTTCTCCTTGGATTGAGCAGGCTCCTTGGGGTTTGGATCTTGAAGCAGATTTCTCCTTCTGTCTCGTGAAGACATGGTGGTCTTTCTTGAATGGCTTAGGCATATCACATTGATAGAGGGCAGTGGCTCTGCTTGATATGTGCTTAGCCTGGGACTTCTTCTGCAACCAGGCTGTCAAGTCGTGTAGGGTGTATGTTTGCTCGTTGCCAGTCCTTAGGATGCCGCGATCGAAGCAATACTCAATGAATTTATCCCAGTAGCCCTGTGGCATCTTGCTCAAGAGCCGGACGACGTGGGATCCACATCTGAGCTCATAGCCATTCTGCCCCTCAAGGGTCCTGAGCATGCCTACCAGTGAGTGGATAGACAGGGCAAAGGTGTTGAAGGTTTCTGCATCTCCGAACCTGACGGTGGGGGAGTTTAGGATGGTGGATAGCTCACACTGGACGAGTTTGCGGGGCTGACGTACTCGTCCTGCAGGGCTTGTAAGGCAGCAGTGTAAGGTCTCGGATTGTGCATATAGACCTTAGCGAGCTGGACTGCAGTCTGTAGTTTCAGGTGGGCCAGGAGCACTTGATATTTATACCGCTCGTTTAGGTGTCTGTGACTGCTCATCAGGTAATCTAGGGCCATCTTGAAGAGGGCAAAGTCCCTCTCTCTACCGCTCCCAAAGTAGGGCAACGACGGCTTCGGCATGCCGTATGATAAGGCAATCAGCTGATCCATGCCAGGTGGCGGAGCAGGCTACGGGTAGGGTGCCATCTGTCCGGGGGCAGGATATGGTGCTGCTGTATTGGGTTAGAGCACACTTAAGCCTGGATGGAACCTTGATGATGTTGGAGCTGAATAAGGCATACTTTGTCCCACAGGTAAGTACGGTTCACCTGGAACAGGGTGTGGTGTAAATCGTGGTGCAGCTTGTGGAGCTGCGGATGCTGGTCTAGGTAATGGAGCCACATGTGCTGGTCCGGGGTATGGAGCCGCAGGTGCTGGTCCGGGGTATGGAGCCATAGGTTTCTGGAGCTGGGTGTGGTACCACAGGAGCTGAAGCAGGGTGCGGAACCACAGGAGCTGAAGCAGGGTGCGGAACCACAGGAGCTGTAGCAGGGTGCGGAACCACAGGAGCTGTAGCTGGGTGCGGAACCACAGGAGCTGTAGCAGGGTGCGGAACCACAGGAGCTGAAGCAGGGTGCGGAACCACAGGAGCTGTAGCTGGGTGCGGAACCACAGGAGCTGTAGCAGGGTGCGGAACCACAGGAGCTGTAACAGGGTACGGAACCATAGGAGCTGGAGCTGGGTGCGGAACCACGGGAGCTGTAGCAGGGTGCAGAACCACAGGAGCTGGAGCAGGGTGCAGAACCACAGGAGCTGGAGCTGGGTGCAGAACCACAGGAGCTGTAGCTGGGTGCGGAACCACAGGCGCTGTAGCAGGGTGCAGAACCACGGGAGCTGGAGCGGGGAGCGGAACCACGGGAGCTGGAGCAGGGTGCAGAACCACAGGAGCTGGAGCAGGGTGCGGAACCACAGGAGCTGTAGCTGGGTGCGGAACCACAGGAGCTGTAGCTGGGTGCGGAACCACAGGAGCTGGAGCAGGGTGCGGAACCACAGGAGCTGGAGCAGGGTGCGGAACCACAGGAACTGGAGAAGGGTGTGGAACTACTGGAGATGAGTGCAGAACCGCAGGAGCTGGAATTAGGTGCAGAACCACGGGACCTGGAACTGGGTACATAAAGCACTGGAGATGGTGATGAGTGCCAGGGAGAAGATAATGTAAGTCTTTATAGGCTCTGCCTCTTTCTCCTAGGTTGGCGTGTTGTGGTTGTGTCAGTGGGACATATTCAAATGATTCATCAGACAGTGCTGGTGAGGGGCTCCTCTGGTCTGACTGAGTTATCTGGGTTCTGGCTGCATCAACACCATTATTTTCTTTGAGAAAAGATGTGACAAGCTTGGCTAGCTCTAGCTCATTAGCTACCTTCTGTAGATGCCGCTGCCTGTTCAGTTGTTTAGCTATTGCTTCTCGGGCACGGTGAGCTTCCTCCTGTCGACGCTGAGATTTTTCTTGTTGTCGCTGAGCTTCTCTGGCTTCGGCTGCTGTGCGTCGACACTCTATGTCAACGTTGTTGGTCATTAAACTCCATGATTTCCTCCAACATAGCTGCTTGGAGGTCATATAGGCCTGGGAAGCGGCTCACCGATGAGCGGTCACTATATCTGGAGCTGTAGCACTCCTTTCTGATTGGATGTCTGCTCGACTACTCCTTCGTCATAGTGAGGGGGGTTGCCTGAGTTGTGGTTAGGCGTTGTTCCTGATGAGGGAGATATTCAACAGCATAATCACCCAGGCGATCTGGGGGATGTCTTTCTCTGTGAACGGGGATGCATGGATGGGTCAGGTGCGTCTGTATGTGTTGGATCCATACCTTCAGGTGTTTTACTCAATCAAACTCTGAAGGACCATGAATTAAAGGTTGATGCCTCTGGAATCTATACACTGATTGAGTAAGTGGAGATTGTACTCCTAGTCAAGAGACGGTGAGAGAGACAGTTCCTCAGTTTAAGGTTCTTCAATGTTGATTGGAGATTAACAATGTTTGCAATTCTGTGCCATGTCACTCAGCTGTGATTATCCAATTAATTGTCAATGTATCCATACTAGATGTGGCTTTGAAATAATAATAAACATGAATGGCCAGCTAACAATAACAGGTGAAAATGTAGCTAACAATATTAGATAGCTAGCATAAAAATGAGATACGTAATGCTGTAATAATGACGAAAATATTATTAAACAACTTTACAACTTTTTCATAAGAGGTATTTGTGAGATAATACAGTTTGTATTAACAGAACCGTTTGTTGGAGCTAATTATAGCATTGCATTTTTAGTAATTCCACGGTAACAGAGTGACACTGAGACTCAGATTTTTTCACTTTAAAATATATGTCAAACAAAAACAAATGATTGCAAAGTTAAGCAAACTCTATGCAGAAGGACTACTTTTAAACATTTCCACAGAAAATTTACCAAAACACATTTACTTGAAGAACAGTGCAGATGCGAAGTTTGGTAACAGAATGACGGTTTGTGCTGTTCGTGCGGACGGTCTGTTACCAAACTTTGTATCTGCACTGTTCTTCAAATAAATGTTTTTATTTTTATTTTTAAAATGTTATTGTTAAAAGTAGTCATTGTGAATAGAGTTTGTTTAACTTTGCAATCATTGGTTTTTGTTTGACATACATTTTAAAGTTAAAATGGTGTTAGAGACTCTCCATCTGCATGGCTCTCTGTGAGACAGCTAAATTAGCTATTGGATCTATTGGATTCTAAATTTGTTCATGCCAGGTATTTAGGATTCTTGACCTACCTGATAAAAGCTATTTACTGTGTCCCAAATTACACCCTATTCCCTATGTAGTGCACTACTTTTGACCAGAGCCCATACGTTTGAGACGTATCCATTGTGTAAGCATTCCTCTCTTCGCCTTAATAGAATGACTTACTGTAAGTGAAATACACTGGTAGAGTTGCATATGAAGATCCTGTGGGATGTTGTCCTCCAAGTATGGCTGACGTAAAATAATGAGTCTGTCCGTCATGCCGGTCTCATGCTGTGTGGGAGTTATGGATGCAGCATTTCCGTTATGGGTCAGATCCGTGAGAACTCTCAATCATTGTGGTTCCATATCACATGCGTAGTACCTTGCTGCTATGACCGGAACCTCCTTTCGTCTCAGCTCTGACATCACACATCCTGCTTAGTGCTCACTCATGCCAATGATGGTCAAAAATATCCTCGTAGAGACATAGGCACACAAACAGACCCCCTGTCAGTGGATGCTGATGGGAGGAGTTATAGGAGGACGGGCTCATTGTAATGGTTGGAATGGAATAAATGGAACGGTATCAAACACATCTAACATATGTAAACCACTTGTTTGACTCCGTTCCATTTATTCCACTCCAGCCATTACAATGAGCCCCGTCCTCCTATAGCTCCTCCCACCAGCCTCCACTGGTGTGTGTGTGTGAGTGTCATACAATATGATAACAATATCAAACCAAAGTTATGACTTTGCACGGGTTTTCCAGGATTTGAGATGGGCAAAAGCCATTAAATATGATTCACAAAGGGAAGCTCACCTCTGGTCAGTCTTGCTTCCTGGTATAAACCCACTTGGCAGGAAGGAGGTGGGTTGGATAGAAGAATACAGTCATTCATCCTTACTCTGTTTTTCTATGGCATTAGGTTGAGCTCAAGCAGCCAAAATGGAAATGTGGTATTTATTCAATAATCATTAATGAAAGGAGCCTGATTTAAGGAGCAGACTCCCTAGATTGGAAAGCTGTGATTTTGCAGTAAACTGAGGAAAAACACATAGTTAAGTAATCACTTTCCTGTTGTATCTTTAATGCAGTGGATAGCTTTTTAATTTCCTCTGATATCATCATGGAACGTGTCTATTTAAGGTGGGATACAGTACATATGCAGGCGTAACGCCCACGTCTATCCATGGGTTTACCTATTCTTCTGCCCATCATTACCCCTTCCTCTTCTCTTTCCTCTTCCTGTCATTCTCAACATGAACGACAAAACAACAGTCAGGAGGATCTGGCCTATTTCTGGTAAATCTCTTGCAGACATCTTGGATGTATTTTATTTTTTTTTTACAACGTTACACATGTTGCCCAGGATACCGAAGGACTCTTTCTTTCTTTCTTTCTTTCTTTCTTTCTTTCTTTCTTTCTTTCTTTCTTTCTTTCTTTCTTTCTTTCTTTCTTTCTTTCTTTCTTTCTTTTCTTTCAGTTTTTAGGTGGTATCCTCTCCTCTCAAAGAGCAGAGAGTTCCTATAATGATTCCCTCCGTAATAGGAATATCGAAACAAATCGGGCTTTTGAAGTGTGCCATTGTTTCAGTGTGGGGGTGGAGGCTAGCTGTTCTCACCAGTGTTGTGTGATGTGTGGACTCAATGTCCATTGAGCTTTTAGCTGCATGATACACAGGCCTTCCACACCTTCACCTTCCATGTGTTGGAGCTTTCAGCTGGAGCTTTCAGTTCTGAAGAACACTAGTGCAGAGCAGAATCCTCTCTTTGAATGAGTGGATCCATGATAAAAAACCTTTACTTCTATAGAGGGGCTTTAAAGGAAAACTCCACACAAAAACTATATTTCGGTATTTGTTTCATTCGTCAATTGTTGACATAGTCCCAAAATGTTTTGCTTGTCACCAATCAAGTTTTCAAGATATATAACTTTCATATCAAATGATGCAAAATGCATCACACAGGGAGGATTTCTGAATCCTGAAAGTTATATACCTTGAAAAATTGATTTCTGACATGCAAAAAATGCTAGGGACTATTTTCAACAATGGACTAATGAAACAAATACCAAAAGATAGTTTTTGGGTGGAATTTTTCCTTTAACAACACTGCATGGTCTCTGTGTTTGATTTATAAGACAACTGGTTCAAGCACACTGTCCACATTACTCGAGGGCTCTTGCAGGCAGGCAAGCCTTAAAGGAAAAGGAAGGGACTTTTTTTTCTCCTTAGTTATTTTCAGACTCTGGCCTGTTTTCAATTCCTCCTGCCCAAGTTTTTATCTGTATAATTTGACAAAAAATGATAACATAGTACAGTGAGGGAAAAAAGTATTTGATCCCCTGCTGATTTTGTACGTTTGCCCACTGACAAAGAAATGATCAGTCTATAATTTTAATGGTAGGTTTATTTGAACAGTGAGAGACAGAATAATAACAACAAAAAATCCAGATAAACACATGTCAAAAATGTTATAAATTGATTTGCATTTTAATGAGGGAAATAAGTATTTGACCCCCTCTCAATCAGAAAGATTTCTGGCTCCCAGATGTCTTTTATACAGGTAACGAGCTGAGATTAGGTTATACAGGTAACGAGTTGAGATTAGGAGCACACTCTTAGAGGGAGTGCTCCTAATCTCAGCTTGTTACCTGTATAAAAGACACCTGTCCACAGAAGCAATCAATCAATCAGATTCCAAACTCTCCACCATGGCCAAGACCAAAGAGCTCTCCAAGGATGTCAGGGACAAGATTGTAGACCTACACAAGGCTGGAATGGGCTACAAGACCATTGCCAAGCAGCTTGGTGAGAAGGTGACAACATTTGGTGCGATTATTCGCAAATGGAAGAAACACAAAAGAACTGTCAATCTCCCTCGGCCTGGGGCTCCATGCAAGATCTCACCTCGTGGAGTTGGAATGATCATGAGAACGGTGAGGAATCAGCCCAGAACTACACAGGAGGATCTTGTCAATGATCTCAAGGCAGCTGGGACCATAGTCACCAAGAAAACAATTGGTAACACACTACGCCGTGAAGGACTGAAATCCTGCAGCGCCCGCAAGGTCCCCCCGCTCAAGGAAGCACATGTACATGCCCGTCTGAAGTTTGCCAATGAACATCTGAATGATTCAGAGGGCAACTGGGTGAAAGTGTTGTGGTCAGATGAGACCAAAATGGAGCTCTTTGTCATCAACTCAACTCGCTGTGTTTGGAGGAGGAGGAATGCTGCCTATGACCCCAAGAACACCATCCCCACCGTCAAACATGGAGGTGGAAACATTATGCTTTGGGGGTGTTTTTCTGCTAAGGGGACAGGACAACTTCACCGCATCAAAGGGACGATGGACGGGGCCATGTACCGTCAAATCTTGGGTGAGAACCTCCTTCCCTCAGCCAGGGCATTGAAAATGGGTCGTGGATGGGTATTCCAGCATGACAATGACCCAAAACACACGGCCAAGGCAACAAAGGAGTGGCTCAAGAAGAAGCACATTAAGGTCCTGGAGTGGCCTAGCCAGTCTCCAGACCTTAATCCTATAGAAAATCTGTGGAGGGAGCTGAAGGTTCAAGTTGCCAAACGTCAGCCTCGAAACCTTAATGACTTGGAGAAGATCTGCAAAGAGGACTGGGACAAAATCCCTCCTGAGATGTGTGCAAACCTGATGGCCAACTACAAGAAACGTCTGAAACATCTTTCTGATTAAGAGGGGGTCAAATACTTATTTCCCTCATTAAAATGCAAATCAATTTATAACATTTTTGACATGGATTTTTTTCTGGATTTTTTTGTTGTTATTCTGTCTCTCACTGTTCAAATAAACCTACCATTAAAACTATAGACTGATCATTTCTTTGTCAGTGGGCACGTACAAAATCAGCAGGGGATCAAATACTTTTTTCCCTCACTGTATAACCCTTTCAAAATAGTTTCACTCAACACAAGGAGTTTGTCAGTTGACCAACTTCTGAAAGGTGTTCTGATTGTCACAGATGGTGATGATAATAATGTTTAAAATGTATTTTAACGTAGCAGACACAGAATAGATTGTACAATGCATAATCGCCTTGCTATGCGGTCAACTGGCTTTCAGTGAGATAAAAAATAGAGCTCCAGAATGTGTCTCCCAGTCAGAGGGACAGGTGGGATGGAGGGCTTGTCAGATAAAACAAGCATTTTCTGTTATTTTCTCTGCTGAAATCTGCTAAGCCAAGCTTAAGCGGAGCGGTAGTGCAGCTGTACAGCCAGAGAGGCAGGCTCTGGGAGAGGGATTTCTGGGCTTGTTTGCCGACTCCTCGCAGGGCCTCTGAGGAGATATCAGTGGACTGGGAGTGGACTAAGACGGGCTGGCCCTCCTGGACAGACGAAGGGCTGGAGATAGATCTGCATGAGAGATAAGCTGACCCCGCATCCTGCAGGCTGAGGCCGACCAGTGCAGTGTGTGTGTGTGTGTGTGTGTGTGTGTGTGTGGGTGTGTGTGTGTGTGTGTGTGTGTGTGTGTGTGTGTGTGTGTGTGTGTGTGTGTGTGTGTGTGTGTGTGTGTGTGTGTGTGTGTGTGTGTGTGGGGGCGTGTGTGTCAGTGCATGCACATGTTTCCTCTTCTTTTAGAATTTCTTTGAGATTGCTTTTTACTTGTATGGGGTATGGAGGGACTTGTATGGGGTATGGAGGGAATTGTATGGGGTATGGAGGGACTTGTATGGGGTATGGAGGGACTTGTATGGGGTATGGAGGGACTTGTATGGGGTATGGAGGGACTTGTATGGGGTATGGAGGGACTTGTATGGGGTATGGAGGGACTTGTATGGGGTATGGAGGGACTTGTATGGGATGGCTGATTACTGTTTCTACATCCTAGAGAAAGAAAGAGGCAGCCATGTTTGAATAGGATCAGATATATATTGTGAGAGACTCTGAGATAGGTAGAGAGATTGGTTGTGTGTGTCAGAGATAGCCTGCATAGCATAGCTGAGTGGAGCAGTGTGGCGTGCCAGTGAGACTGGGGTTGATGAGACGTCCTTATCATCTGGATAGGGGCTCAATGTTCAGCAACAAGAGGAAAACAGGGCCACGCTAGAATAAAAATGAACAACAGCTTTTGGACTCAGGCCTGTGCAAGCAGGCAGGCAGGCAGGCAGGCAGGCAGGCAGGCAGGCAGGCAGGCAGGCAGGCAGGCAGGCAGGCAGGCAGGCAGGCAGGCAGGCAGGCAGGCAGGCAGGGAGGAACTCAGGTACAAGCCCGGCTAGCATATTTGGTTCCTTGGAAGTTGTGGGAAAGTATATTTTTGGTTTCCCATTACTTCTGGGAATGAGTACATCAATTTCCTGACTAGTAAAACCTAAAGTTTTGAAAACGTTCTGAGAACATAAGTGAACATTTTGCCTGTTCTGGGAACATTTATTTTTAAATTGCTCAGAGGTTCTGAGAACTGCGCCATCAGGATCGAGCTAGCGTGTCATATTTTTTTATGTATACAAAGCTGTTTTAGACAATTCAAACAGACCCCATTTCAAAGACAACAAGCACTCATTAAGATCAGGTGCTTCTACACCTGCATTGCTTGCTGTTTGGGGTTTCTGTATAGCACTTTGAGATATCAGCTGATGTAAGAAGGGCTTTATAAATACATTTGATTTGATTTGATCAGGTTTCTGGGTTTCTGTATAGCACTTTGAGATATCAGCTGATGTAAGAAGGGCTTTATAAATACATTTGATTTGATTTGATTTGATTCACGACTGTCTTGGTGTGTTTCGACCATGACAGTTTGTTGGTGATGTGGACACCAAGGAACTTGAAACTCTCAACCTGATCCACTACAGCCCTGTTGATGAGAATGGGGGCATGCTCTGTCCTCCTTTTCCTTTAGTCCATGATCATCTCCTTTGTCTTGATGACCTTGAGGGAGAGGTTGTTGTTCTGGCACAACCCAGCCAGGTCTCTGACCTCCTCCCTATGGTCTGTCTCATTGTTGTCGGTGATCAGGCCTACCACCGTTGTGTCGTTGGCAAACTTAATGATGGTGTTGGAGTCGTGCTTGGCCATGCAGTCATGGTTGAACAGGGAGTACAGGAGGGGACTAAGTACTCACCCCTGAGGGGCCCCCGTGTTGTGGATCAGCATGGCAGATGTGCTGTTACCTACCCTTACCACCTGGGGGTGGCCCATCAGGAAGTCCAGGATCCAGTTGCAGAGGGAGGTGTTTAGTCCCAGGGTCCTTAGCTTAGTGACGAGCTTTGAGGGCACTATGGTGTTGAACGCTGAGCCATAGTCAATGAACAGCATTCTCACATAGGTGTTCCTTTTGTACAGGTGGGAAAGGGTAGTGTTGAATGCAATAGAGATTGTGTCATCTGTGGATCTGTTGGGACGGTATGCAAATTGGAGTGGGTCTAGGGTTTCTGGGATGATGGTGTTGATGTGAGCCATGACTAGCCTTTCAAATCACTTCATGGCTACAGACATGAGTGCTACGGGTCGGAAGTCATTTAGGCAGGTTACCTTGATATTCTTGGCCACAGGGACTATGGTGGTCTGCTTGAAACATGTAGGTATAACAGACTCGGCCAGAGACAGGTTGAAAATGTCAGTGAAGACACTTGCCAGTTGGTCAGCGCAAACTCTGAGTACACGTCCTGGCAATCTGTCTGGCCCTGCGGCCTTGTGAATGGTGAACTGTTTAAAGGTCTTACTCACACCGGCTACGGCGAGTGTGATCACAAAGTCGTCCGGAACAGCTGATGCTCTCATGCATATTTCTGTGTTGCTCTCCTCGAAACGTGCGTAGAAGTCATTTAGCTTGTCTGGTAGGCTTGTGTCACTTGGCAACTCGCGGCTGTGCTTCCCTTTGTAGTCCTTAATAGTTTACAAGCCCTGCCACATCCGACGAACATTGGAGCCGGTGTAGTAGTACTGTATTTATGCTTTGCCTGTTTGATGGTTCGTCTGAGGGAATAGCAGGATTTCTTATGAGCGTCCAGGTTAAAGTCCCACTCCTTGAAAGCAGCAGCTCTACCCTTTAGCTCAGTGCAGATGTATCCTGTTGTCATGCTGGTGTAAAGGATTTGGAGACAGGTGCAGGAATACATCACCTGGATTTTTAATACACCCAAAACAAACACGTATACAAAACATTGGGATGTACCCAAACAAAAGAGCGAGGGTAAACCTCGTAGAACGACACGGGATGAGATTCGTAATACATAAAGCACAAAACACGCAGCACAGGCTGAGACAAAGCATAGGTACTCATACGACCAACAGACATGGGAACAATAATCGACAGCCCAATGGGGAAACAAAGGGCACATTTATACATGTCACATCTGCTCCTGCTACACCCTCTGGTGTTCATCTGGTGTCTTCTTGACCTGCAGTTACTCCCCCTGTGCACTCCCTCTCCCTCTCTGTGTGATTGTGTGGTTGGAGACAGGTGTGCTGGAGTCAAAGCAGATCCCTACCAGCTGCAACCTGTTCCATAATCAAAACTTCTGCAAATACTCAGTCCTGCCACTTCCACTGTGCCAGATCGTAATCTCTGCTCAGTCAGTTCATAATTAGTCAAGATCCTGTTACTCTGCAGTGCCTGTTTCCCTGCCTGACACCGTTTATCCTCTCATTGCAGTTACCGCTCTGTCTCTGTCTCTGGCTCCTGTTCCACATCTCACTACCCAACTACCTTGCACTGGATTTTATTCACCACCACTACCTTGGATTCCCCTCAGGACCTGTTTACCCTGTTCTACTCAGCTAACTCCAACACACTTAACAAGATAGAGGGTAGACAGAGTTTTGTTGATGCTGAAAATGGAATGTATGTTTTTAAATAACATTCTTAGAACATTCTCTGAACGTTACAAAAGTTGTCTTGTGTTTTTTTATTGAACGTTTTCTTAACACTCTGAATAATTTGAGAACATGGCCTTAAATACAACCATGAGGAAGCCTGTAGGAAACATTATACTGAAGAAGTGAAATTCCCACAGAAGGTCTTTGTTTCTTAACGTTCCTGGAACAATCTGAGAACATGACTTTAAAAAGAACCACAAGGAAACCTGTAGGAAACGTTGTTTTGCTGAAGTATTGAAATTCTCCCAGAAGAACGTTGTTTCTTAATGTTCTCTGAACTATTTGAGAACATTCGCAATGCCAAACAAGTTGGAGAACGTTCCTAAAACATTACCAAAATTTAAATTAAACATAAGTTGTAACCATGTTTTACATTTTAGGAAACGTTCTGTTAAAGTAATGAAATACCAAGAAAATAACATTTTTGGCAAGTCCCTTAAAAGTGCTGAGAATGTTCCAAAGCCAAGCAACTATCCTGCACCATTCCCAGAAAGTTGTGGATAGATTGTATGCAAAATAACCATGGGACATCCGCAATCTCAACAAACTGCAAGAAACATATGGTTCTCAGAATGTTATGTGCTAGCTGGGGACACAGCGTTTTGTTTTCTCCATCTTCAATGGAGCTATCCTTTCAGAAAGACCCTTTCAGAAATCATATTGTGGTTCGACAGAGAAAGAAATAGGAAGAAAGAGGGAATCTGGTTCACACACGTGTCTTGTATTATCCCTCTGGTCTGGTGTGTCCAGCTTAAGCTGAGAATTATCTGGTCTGGTGTGTCCAGCTGAAGCTGAGTATTATCTGGTCTGGTGTGTCCAGCTGAAGCTGAGTATTATCTGGTCTGGTGTGTCCAGCTAAAGCTGAGTATTATCTGGTCTGGTGTGTCCAGTTGAAGCTGAGTATTATCTGGTCTGGTGTGTCCAGCTGAAGCTGAGTATTATCTGGTCTGGTGTGTCCAGCTGAAGCTGAGTATTATCTGGTCTGGTGTGTCCAGTTGAAGCTGAGTATTATCTGGTCTGGTGTGTCCAGCTAAAGCTGAGTATTATCTGGTCTGGTGTGTCCAGTTGAAGCTGAGTATTATCTGGTCTGGTGTGTCCAGCTGAAGCTGAGTATTATCTGGTCTGGTGTGTCCAGCTGAAGCTGAGTATTATCTGGTCTGGTGTTTTCTCGGGAACTGACAACAGGAGGTTGGACTGGAGCGCTGTACTGTGCTGTGTCTCCCAGCTGGGTCAAAGGCTCAGCCAAAACTAGCAACCGCTTCATTTACTGTCCATGGGCCTTAATCACTCACAGAGCCTTACAGACCGTAAAAGAGGAGCATGCCGCAAGGAGAGGCCAGATCAACCATGGCTGGGCTGTTTTAGTGTTACTAATGTTGTACTTGGCTTTGCTGGGAAGCTATTTATTTTGTTTTCTGTGAGTGGGCGTCTGTTTTTTTAAATTAAAAAATAGACTTGATCGTAATAACTATTATACAAGTGTTTTCAAGTACACACCTGAAAGTTTTTAAAATAGACTAGATCGGCATCATTTGGGTGGCAACGGCGGTGAGTTTCAAGCGTTCAGTGAAAAATGCAGCTCAGTCCCGTTATGTGTTGTCAGACACAATGAGAGGAAGTCTGCACAGTGAGCCAGTCTCCTCCCTTATCACCGGGATGGGTGGAGAGCCAATGTATCTAACTCATAGGCTATGTCCCAAACGGCACCCTATTCCCTATAGTGTACTTGTTAGGCCCTGTTCAAAAGTAGGGGAATAGTGTGCCATTTGGGACGCAGCACAACAAACTGAGACACTGCATCCTGGATGACAAAACACATGACGTCACAGGGTAGAGATGATTAATACACAGCTCCAGGTCTATTTATAGAAGGCTATTATCAGCTCAATGACAACCAAGGTTGATTTGCAAAGTAACAGCCAGTCACATAAGAGGGTCCTACTATATAGATGTATTTTAATAGAGTTAGCGGCTCATTGGCCTTACCAGCACATATCCATTTCGGTACAAGCTACAGTTTAAAGGTAGACTCAGGGATATTACGTAGAGGCAGAACATGAACAGAATAGTTGGTCAATTTCTGCAACAACTAAGAGCGTTGAAGCACGAGACTCAACTTCTCAGATGTTTTGGTTCCCTGGCTATCACGTGAAGTAACAGCGTGAAGCGAACCTGCGCAGATACTATGTGTGACTGTGAGAACAAAGTCTTACATCTCGCTCATCTCAATATCCGCAGCGCTGGTTGTGTAAACGTAATTTCACCGAGTCTCCTTTCAATAGGATATCAATAGAAGTATGTGGTTTTACACTCTCTCATCCTCATCCCCCTTGCTCATCAGGTCATAAAAAAAACAGGGTTTAAATTTCAGCCTTCATTCATCTACGTTCTGGCTGCTGTTTTTGGTGCTTACTTCCTGGTAGGTCAGCAACAGTGAAAGTGCAACACAGGAACTAGAAGGCAGTTGTGGTGCTGATGCTCATTATTGGGATGGATAGAACGACAGGGTTGGGGGCACACACATTCCTCTGCACCTCAAACTGTGCCCTAGTGATCATAGAAATGTAGCAGAGAGAGGGAAAAAAAAGAGATCCATTATTTTAGCTTCTGCCTGGACCTTTTGTGAGCAGCTCAGCCCTTGAATGGGAGCGATCAACCAACCATAACAATCCATAATGTTCTTTCTGCCTCATCCACAAGTCTAAAAGCGTGCCTCCGGTCGTGGCTACCCCCACCCGGCCCCCCAGCGCTGCCCTGCCACCATGCCTGTGAGCGGCGTGCAGTCAGCAGAGACGCAGGGCCATGGCTCTGAATGAGACAGCGGAAGACCCCATGAAAGGAGGATGCAGCAACTGAAACAGGGCCCTACAAACAGCCTGCCTGATCACGTAAGAGCAGGGGCGCCGAGCAGGGGCCTCATGCATATGCTTGCTCTCAGCAGTTAACACATCAGGGGAAATGTGCTCCTGCCTGTCTGGTTCATGTTTATATTATGTAGATGTTAGCCGCGATGGTGTTATGTATTATACATTTGCCATATCAGTTGTTTTTTTACCATATGGAAAAATCAGCCATAACATTCAGGCCAAACACTGCTGGTCAGCGAGACAGTTTAGGAAACTGGCAGATTGAGTGTGCATTCCTTGGCCATTTGTTCTTATTCAAGTGGCTTTCCATGCCTCACTGTGGGTTTGTCTGTGAAACCTCCAGTGTTTTGGTTAGAGGGTTCGCTTTAAGTGCCTACAGCTTTCTTACCTTTCTGCTAACGACTCCCGCGGGATTATCATCCAGCTTTCTTACCTTTCTGCTAACGACTCCCGCAGGATTGTCATTCAGCTTTCTTACCTTTCTGCTAACGACTCCCGCGGGATTATCATCCAGCTTTTGGGAAGGGAGGAAATCAAGTAGCTGTGATCAATTTAGAGGGCGAGGGGTAGTGTCCCGGAAAAGGAAAGGAGCCAGACAAAGTACTAAATGACAGAGAAAAGTGGGTGGCACTATATCCCAACTAGGCCTGTAGCTCCCATTCACCAGCAGGTAAGAGAGACAACAGAGAGAGAAAGGAGTGAGGGAGGGAGAGAGAGAGAGAGAATGAGAGGGAGAGGGAGAGAGAGGTGGAGGGAGAGAGAGAGGGAGAGGGAGAGGGGAGAGAATGAGAGGGAGAGAGAGAGAGAGAGAGAGAGAGAGAGAGAGAGAGAGAGAGAGAGAGAGAGAGAGAGAGAGAAAGAAAGAAAGAAAGAAAATAAGAAGAAAAGAAAGAGAAAGCGAGAGAAAGCGAGAGAAAGCGAGAGAAAGAAAGAGTGGACCAGCCCTCATGTCCATAGATGCTGAGAGGGAAACTGAGCACCATGTGGACCCGTCTCTCCCTCTCCCCCCTCTGTCTGACAAAACAACACAATGAGGCTAATCGCTCACAGGGAGTCCACTGGGAATCAACTCAAGTGAGCCTTTCTCCTACTCGGCAGCCCAGTAGAAATACAGTCGGGCCCTGGGAGTGTGGACCGAGTGAGATGTTGGAGAGATCTTGTCTGACTGATTGGTTTTCAATGCAAACAGATATCATAAACTTATTGTGAAAATCTAATAGAACTGATGGTTTCCCATTACACAGGAAACAAGGAAATCCAGAAAGGATATCAGGGATATTTACTGCCTATGTAAATGCTTCTATTAGCGGGGCTCAGCCTTCAAACAGCTTTTTAGTTGTATTTTTATAACTTAAATCCTTGGACAAATCTCAAAACTAATGCTCTGGGTAATTGTTTTGGCTTTGTCTTTTTTAATGTAATTAATTTCCATTTAAGAAAATAATATTGGGTCTTGGGTCTTGGAAGGACCTGGTATTTTGCAGAGGAATGCTGCACTTGAAAAGTAGTTATGACTTAATGAGAATTCCACTTGCAGCAGGAAGGATTGGCTTAGAATGCGTGTCCCTCAGCGAATTGGTTGAATGTTAATCACGATGCCTTTCGCACACAGAGAAGGGTCCAGTCTGGGCCCTGCTCTGCCCTGGGCTGCACAACCGCACAGACAGATACATGCAGGAAGAGACAGAGAGAAGGACAGACGGAGGTAGAGAGGTAGAGAAGGAAGGAGGCAGGGAGGGAAGGAGGCAGGGAGGGAAGGAGGGAGGAGGCAGGGGGGATGTTTAAAAAAACTGCGCTTTGGTGTTGTCTCCCTAGTTTAGAGCTGATTGGTTTCAGATGATCTATAACCACACAAGGTTGAGTTAAAGGAGAAAGGACTCTGGGTGCCTTAGTGTTCAGAGTTAGTACTGCTTTCCTCTCCCTCTGTTCTTCCTGTAATTTCCTGATAGCCAGAGTCCACGGTATCAACTCCAAACAAACACATGGATTTGGTTTTCTGGTGCAGTTCCACTGAGAGGTACATGAGTTCTCCAGACTTGTATGTTACTTGCAATGAGTTTTTGTTCCTCCCCCTCCCTCCTTTCCTCTCTCCCTATTTTCTTCCTTTCCTCCATCTCTTCTGCCCTCCCTCCCTATTTTCCTCCTTTCCTCCATCGCTTCCACCCTCCCTCCCTCTCTCCTTTCCTCTCTCCCTTTTTTCCTCCTTTCCTCCATCTCTTCCACCCTCCCTTCCTCCCTCCCTCCTAGTCTCTGACGTGAAGGACACCAGGCCCCCGGAGATCTTGTCCCTGTGGAAGAAATGCTCTGCTCCTTTTTTTTCCATAAAATTATTTATGTCTGACAGGCCTCCTTGAGACAAATGGCTGCCATATGGAGAAAGGGAAAACTCTCTGTCCCTTCTTTTTTCCCTGTGTTTCAGTTTTACAAATTTTAATAACTTGGCTGTGGTGCATTTTTTATTATCCCGAGGATTTAGCTCCGGCTTCCTAGGGCAGGGGGTTCTCAAACTTTTTGGGGCTCAGGGACCCCTTTTGTGATAGCAAATTCATCAGGGACCCCCTCATAATCAGAACACAACTTGAGTTAGATTAAAAAAAGCATACAAGGAGTTTTACTATGACTTCAGCAGTGCAGGGCCAGACAAACCAAGTCTCAGGCCCTGTGAAGGAACATTTTAAAGGCCCGCCTCTTGACATAGAATAATTTTTGTTCCAGTTTTCAAGCTAATTTCCTGCAATTCTACACATTTAGTCATGGGGCAGAGAGATTTTTTGTTGAAGCTTTAAAGGTAATATCCTTCAATAATAATTGGTGGAGTACTGTGGATGTAAGGGTCTGCTTTTCTTTGTCAAGCTTGTGTTCTTTTTCTTTGTGTTCTTGAACGTAGCCCTGTTTCTTTGTGTTCTGGAACGTAGCCCTGTTTCTTTGTGTTCTGGAACGTAGCCCTGTTTCTTTGTGTTCTGGAACGTAGCCCTGTTTCTTTGTGTTCTTGAACGTAGCCCTGTTTCTTTGTGTTCTGGAACGTAGCCCTGTTTCTTTGTGTTCTGGAACGTAGCCCTGTTTCTTTGTGTTCTGGAACGTAGCCCTGTTTCTTTGTGTTCTTGAACGTAGCCCTGTTTCTTTGTGTTCTGGAACGTAGCCCTGTTTCTTTGTGTTCTTGAACGTAGCCCTGTTTCTTTGTGTTCTGGAACGTAGCCCTGTTTCTTTGTGTTCTGGAACGTAGCCCTGTTTCTTTGTGTTCTGGAACGTAGCCCTGTCTTTCATTTTTGTTCATTGATTTCACCTATGTTGGTTTCTCACCTGATCTCATCAGCTCCCTATTTAGTTCAGTTCTTTCTGTTTGTATGGTTGTGAGGTATTGTTTGTTTTTGACTGCCTACCTATGTTTGACCATTGAATGCCTGTGACCACGATTCCTGCCTCCTGTGAAGGCTTAATAAACATCTGTCACGCTCTGCGCGTGAATCTACACATTTTTCTCCCTGAGTATTCATTACAGTGCATACCAATATCCCTGTGAACCTACCAGGACCATGTTGTCCAAGCTTAAGAACATACATTGTAGGTTAATATTATTACATTGTATTACACACTCAAATTATTCCATGGATCCCTTGGCCAAAATTTGTTAAATCTGTTATTGTTAGTAATATTCGTTACTGTCACAAGCGTCGTATAGAGGAGACCAAGGCGCAGCGTGTTGCGTGCTCATAATATATTTTAATAAAAAACGAACACTTATACAAAAGAAACAAAACGACAGCAAACAGTTCCATCAGCCAACATACGACTAAACGGAGAACAACTACCCACGAAAACTAAAGGAAAAAAGGCTGCCTAAGTATGGCTTCCAATCAGATACAACGATAGACAGCTGCCTCTGATTGCAAACCATACCTGGCCAAAACATAGAAAACAAAAACATAGAATGCCCACCCACCTATCACACCCTGACCTAACTAAACAGAGAAAACACAGCTCTCCTAGGTCAGAGCGTGACAGTTACAAAAATATGAATGAAAAAAATAAATATATGTCATATTTTGAGATCTGGCAGTGGACACCCTTCAGTACCTCTACGGCCACTTTGAGAACCCCTGTCCTAGGCCATATGTTAATGGCAATGTAGTGTGCAGATTCCCTACAACACCGAAGTCTAGGATACGAGTCATATGTAGTAGCAACTCTATATCAAGGCACAAGGCAAGACCCAGATGCAGACACAGGAGGCAATTGTTGGAGTCTTACAATGTTTATTAACCCAAAGGGGTAGGCAAGAGAATGGTCGTGGACAGGCAAAAAGGTCAAAACCAGATCAGAGTACAGGAGATACAGAGTGGCAGACAGGCTCATGGTCAAGGCAGGCAGAATGGTCAGGCAGGTGGGTACAAAGTCCAGAAACAGGCAAGGGTCAAAACCGGGAGGACTAGAAAAAGGAGAATGCAAAAAGCAGGAGAATGGGAAAAACGCTGGTTGACTTGAAAACATACAAGACGAACTGGCACAGAGAGACAGGAAACACAGGGATAAATACACTGGGGAAAATCAGTGACACCTGGAGGGGGTGGAGACAATCACAAGGACATATGAAACAGATCAGGGTGTGACAGTACCCCCCCAGGGACGCCACCTGGCATCCTAACTGGGTGCATACCTGGCTGACTGGGTTGTCGGCGGTGGAAATCAGCGATAAGGGCCGGGTCCAAGATGTCTTTAGCAGGAACCCAGCACCTCTCTTCTGGGCCATAAACCTCCCAGTCAACTAGGTACTGGAAACCCCTGCTGCATGGTCGAACCTTCAGGAGGCGTTTCACCGTATACGCTGTCTGGCCATCGATTACCCAGGGGGGCGGGATGGGCCTGGAAACAGAAGACAAAGGACAGTGAGACACGGGCTTAATTCTGGATACATGGAAAGTAGGGTGGATACGGAGGGTACTGGGTAACACAAGATGGACAGCAGTGGAACTCAGGACTCTGTAGATGGGAAAAGGACCAACGAACCGGGGAGACAGTTTGCGGGACTCTACCCGCAGGGGCAGGTCCCGAGTAGAAAGCCATACCCTCTGCCCAATGCAGAGGGAACTGGAGTCCGGTGATGGTCCGCTTGTCGACGATACCTAGAGTTGGTCTTGAGAATAGCCGCCATGGCTCTTCTCCAGGTACGTCGACAGCGGCGGACAAACATCTGGGCCGAGGGTACGCTGACCTCCTGCTCTTGTTCCGGGAAGAGTGGAGGCTGATAACCTAAGGAGTACTCGGAAGGCGAGAGTCCCGTGGCAGAACAGGGAAGGGTGTTCCGGGCATACTCCACCCAGACCAGTTGTTGGCTCCAGGTAGTGGGATTGTTTGAGACTAGGCATCTAAGTATGGTTTCCAGGTCTTGGTTGGCTCGCTCCGACTGACCGTTGGTTTGGGGATGGAATCCAGATGACAGGCTGGCCGACGACCCAATAAGGGTGCAGAATGCCTTCCAGAACTAAGACGAGAACTGAGGACCCCGATCAGAGACCATGTCTACCGGGAGTCCATGGATCTGGAAGACATTCTGCACCAGAAGCTGGGCCGTCTCCTTGGTAGAAGATAGTTTGGGGAGAGGGACTGAAATGGGCGGCCTTGGAAAACAGGTCGACTACCGTCAGAATGACAGTGTTGCCATCATTCAGAGGAAGCCCAGTGACAGTCCAGAGATATATGAGACCAGAGACGATGAGGGACCGGTTGTGGCTGCAGGAGGCCAAAAGGAGCTTGCCGTGGAGTCTTGTTTTGAGCACACACTGGGCATGCGGCGACGAAGGCAGAGACGTCAGGAACCATTGTGGGCCACCAGAAGCGTTGTCGAAGGAAGGCTAGATGGGACCCTGGATGGCAGGTCAGCCTGGAGGAATGAGCCCTTTCCAGGACCTGGGACCGGACTGTATTGGGGAAAAACAGCCGGTTAGCCAGGCCCCCTTCAGGTCCAGGCTAGGAGTGTTGTGCCTTGTGGACCAGGTTCTAAATACCCCAATCCACAGTGGCAGCAAGGCATGAGGTAGGGAGAAGGGTTTCAGAGGTTGAGGGTGTGGCAGAGGAACTTTAGAGGTGGGAGAGGGCGTCAGGCTTCACATTCTTTGACCCTGGGTGGTAGGAAATGGTGAAGCTAAATCTGGTGAACAGGAGGGCCTACCGGGCCTGCCTGGAGTTGAGGCGCTTGGCTGTTTGGAGATATTCCAGGTTATTATGGTCGGTCCAGACCAGGAATGGCTGTTCTGCTCCTTCCAGCCAGTGCCTCCACTCTTTCAACGGCATCTTCACTGCCAGGAGTTCACGGTTGCCAACATCGTAGTTCCTTTCAGCAGGATTGAGACGATGGGACAGAAAGGCACAGGGATGAAGCTTCTGGTCCTGGGCAGATTGCTGGGACAGGATGGCCCCCACTCCAACATCCGAAGCATCCGCTGCCACCAAGAATTGACGTGAGGAGTCCGGATGGATGAGGATGGGTGTTGTTGTGAACCAATGCATAAGATCCACAAAGGCTTTGTCAACAGCTGGAGACCATTTGAACGGAACCTTGGGAGAGGTGAGTGCCGAGAGGGAGGCCGCCAGGGTGCTGTAGTCCCGAATGAAACGGCGGTAGAAGTTTGCAAAACCAAGAAACCGTTGCAACTGCACCCTGGACGTTGGTTGATGCCAATCCACCACTGCTTTCACCTTTCCAGGATCCATCTGAACATTGCCCTCAGCAATGACATATCCCAGAAAGGTGATTGAAGAGTGGTGGAACTCACACTTGACATGAAGAACATGTTCCTGTGCAGATCGGGAAAAAAACAGGATGTCGTCAAGGTACACAAACACAAACCGGTTAAGCATGTCCCGAAGCACGTCATTGACCAAAGCCTGGATAACAGCGGGGGCGTTAGTGAGTCCAATTGGCATGACCTGGTACTCATAATGTCCATTGGCTGTGTTGAAGGCTGTCTTCCACTCATCCCCCTCGCGTATCCGAACCAGGTGGTAGGCATTACAAAGGTCCAACTTTGAAAATATGGTGGCTCCTTGGAGAGGCTCAAACGCCGAGGAGAGGAGAGGTAACGGGTAACATTTTTTGACAGTAATGTTGTTAAGTCCACGGTAGTCAATGCACGGACACAGGGTCTTGTCCTTCTTCTCCACAAATAAAAACCCTACGCCGGCAGGAGATGCAGACGGACGGATGGCCCCAGTGGCCAGAGACTCCTCTATGTACTCCTCCGTAGCTTTGGTCTCTGGCCCGGACAGAGAATACAACTGACCCCGAGCAGGTGTAGTGCCTGGGAAAAGGTCAATGGCACAATCATAAGGATGGTGTGGGGGGAGGGAAGTAGCACGTGCCTTACTGAACACTTCAAGGAGGTCATGGTATTCTGTGGAGTTAGGAGAGACATCCACAGTCTTGCTAACATCCTGAGGAGGACGACTTGGGGAAGGCTGTGCTGCTTGAAGGCAGTGGGAATGGCAAAATGGGCTCTAACCCAGGATGGAGCTTGTGGTCCAGTCATTTACAGGATTGTGCTTTTGTAGCCAGGAAAATGCCAAAACAACCGGAGGAGGAACTGTATTGACTCACTGTGGTTACCAGAAACCCGCAATTGAACGGACACAGTACTATGGGTGACTTCCCCTATAGAGCAGCCGTCCAGTGCCCTAGCATCCATGGGAACAGAGAGAGGCTGAGTGGGAATACCAAGCTCTGAAGCAATAGTGGCATCCATAAAACTTTCATCAGCCCCAGAGTCAATAAGCACTCGGAGAGATATAGATTGGTCTCCCCACAGCACAAGCACAAAAAAAAGGTGTGCGGGTGATGGGAATTAGGGAACTCCCAGTCTGACTCACCATAGTGCTGGTACCCACTCGAGACAAGGGTTTCCTAATAGGGAAGGTCGCTATAAAATGTCCTGCCCCTCCACAGTACAGACAACAGTTACTGTTCATCCTCCATGAGCGTTCCCCAACCTAGTTCTTCCCAACTGCATAGGCTCAGGAGTATCCAACTCACCCATCGTAGATTCACGAGAGAGCTCGGGTGGCTTCGAATCCTTTTGAAAGAGCTGCCTTCTGAAACTTCCGGATTCCCTTGGAGGTGAAGACGCTATATCGGGTGCACGAGTGTGCCCAAGACCAGACCTCCTCTCACTCACTTGAGTTCCATTGGGTGTTCATCAACTTTAATGGTTAGGGCGATAAGGGAATCGAGATCCATCGGCATTTCCAGAGCAGCTAGCTCATCCTTTACCTCCTCAGATAATCCGTGCAAAATAGTATTTAAAAGAGACTCCGGATTCCAGGCACTCTCGGCAACCAACGTGCGAAAATTAACCACGTAATCTGCCACACTACGGGAGTTTTGACATAAGTCAAGCAGTTTACTGGACGCCTTTCTCCCGGAAACGGAGATTCAAATACCTTTCTCACTTCTGCCATGAATTCCTCCAGATGACCACAAATGGCAGATTGTTGCTCCCAAACTGCCGTAGCCCAGGAGAGCACCCTTCCCGACATTAGCGTAATAATATACGCTGTCTTCGATCTGTCTGAAGGAAACGAAGATGGCTGTAGCTCAAAAATAAGTGAGCACTGAGAAAGAAAACCCCAGCAGGTACCAGGATTCCCTGAATATTGCTCCGGAGGAGGTAAGCGGGGTTCTCGGGGAGCCGGGATAGGCTGTACAAACTCACCACAGACAGGGGAAAAATTGCTGGTTTATTGGAGTTTTTCAGAGGTGGCAGGCAGCCTCTCAGCTAACTCCCTGATTTGTTCCATAATAGCCTTTAACCCATGGTCGTGGTGTTCTGTCTAGGACCTGAGCCCTTACAAAAGGCCCTGTAGAAACTCCTCATGTCTCCTAATGGTGGCTCCCTGCAGTCAGTCATGTTAAATTCATCACCCTGCATGCCACACAGGAAGGACACCCTGACGTGTTACTACAGTGTAATGGATGTTTATTGAGCGGCTGTGTCCCATATCTCCTCCCAGCAACGGGTTAAATGTATTCATTTTATCTCAATATAGTGGAGTGATTGACAGGCCGAACCAAAGCGATATAACATGCCCTTCCTCCGGAGGGAGAAGTGACCAGTGTTTTCCCAGTGCAGTATCCATCCTACGTTCAAAGTTCTTCATCCCTCCCAGTATAAAATGTCCTGACCCTGGGGGAACAGCTGCTGGGTTATCTAATCCTCCCTAGGCCTCCCCCTCCCTCCCTGAATCTCCATTCCTTCCTTCCTACATCTCTCCTCTAATAGCTCCCTTGTTCCTGCTGGACAAAACTGTCTCTTTGTGGCTGCTCTTAGAGCAACATTAAAAACAGGAATAGGGAAATTGTAAACAGGAGGCTTTGGCCTATACAGGCCAAGGCGTACACAAGGCCTCTGAGGCCTGCTTCATGCTAAACAGAGAAACAGAACCTTGCTTAGGGGTTGAGGGATTTCATTCTGTGAGCGAAGAAAGGCATTCAGCCAGCCTGAAGTGGAGTCTTTGTAAAGAGATACTTGCATAATATATGTATTTCTGAGCAGAAATCATACCTTCCTATTTATACAGTGGCAGGGGTAGCGTGGACCCAGTGACAGCCTAGTCTTGTACACCCAACCCTAGGCAACAGTGACTAGGGTCTGGTTTCAATGATGGACTCTTTTTGCAACTTCGATTAGGGGGAAAAAATTGTTCCGGGGCGGGTCCTCTTCAGACAGAGAACTCTCCCAACAAATCACAAGGCCAGAACATCATGATTCAAAACCGAAGTTTGCAGGAAAACCTTTGAAATGGTTTGCGTGAAGGTAGTCAATGCAAACTAGCCAGTCACTGTTGCCTAGGGTCAGGTTTTTTGAGACTGGTGACACCCAAGCCAAAACACTGGGATGCATGGCCATTAATGCGTCCCAATTGGCACTCTATTCCATTCATAGTGCACTACTTTTGACCAGGACCTATGGGCCCTATTCCCTATGGGCCCTGGTCAAAAGTAGCGCACCACACAGTGAATAATGTGCCATTTGGCTCAGTTGGTAGAGCATGCCAAGCCTTTCATGAGAGATATTGAATACCCTTTGAGGGTCCCTCCTCTCTCCCTTTCTGTCTCTCTCTCTTTCTCTCTCTCTTTCTCTCTCTCTTACTCTGACTCTCTCGCTCTGTTTCTGAACATTCCATCCACTCGCACTCACACTACATAGTGAATAATGTGCCATTTGGCTCAGTTGGTAGAGCACAGCGCTTCCATGGCGCCATAGTTGTGGGCTCGATTCCCATGGGGGACCAGTACAAAGTAGTATGAAAAATGTATGCACTCACTACTGTAATTTGCTCTGCTAAATGACTAAAATGTAAATGTGATTTGGGACACAGCCCATGTCTTCAGCTGGCTAATGGATCAGGCTATCATCTGCGTCCCTGTTCACCCAATGTAAACATACACTGATTTGTGATTAATAGGATGCATGCGTACACTCTGGTTTCTCCAACGCTACGGTCAAATGACCTCATCATGTAGAATAATAGATCAGATTGAACAATTATTTTAATGTGGATCTAAATATTAAATAGATCTGTCATTATCAGTAAGCTGCCAACAAGATAAAGGATATTTGGGAGAGTCGTTGTTTTGTTCTCTGAGCGTGACCATATCTGACAATAGCACACTGGCATACCAGTTTGAGTCCAACAGACAGGATTTGTCATCCTTATAAGACAAAGTGTTGTAATAATTTCAGTGCATTACATTTGCACTTTTTCTAAAGTTCAGCCAGTTCCCACTTCTCTCTCTCTACGCTGATTCATCCAGCAATCAGTTGATTCTATCCCCTGGGAACTGAGCAGCTCTGCACTACAGCACTTTAGGAATCCAAAAATATATTGCACTTTTTGTCAAGATGGAGAGGGATTATGATGAAATAAAATACTGTAAATAAAATGAATTACTAGTACTATAGCTATACAGAGATCTGAGTTGTACAGGAGGCGGTCCTGCAGACATATTCTGTGTTGTTGGATTCTTTGGACGTTAGGCAATGTCTTGAGGGCTTTCTTTGTTATCTGGAGTGTTGTTGTTGAACATCTGCACTAGTTTCTCTGCAGCACTGGCTGCATTCTTCTCCTTTCCATATATATAGTGGAAAGATATGGCCCCCATCTGATTCTTAATTAGCCTGCATAATTATTATTCTTGTTTGACAATGTATAATGCTTTTGGACAGCTGAAGCACACACACAATATTTATTCTGAAGAATTATCCTTTCTAGTTTCAATTTATGTTGTCTAATAGTGTAAATCAAAGTGGATATTTCCTTTCTACTGTCTATGGTGCTTTGTATATGGCCATAAGGTGGTGTGCCATGTTCTTAAAATCTGTACATCGGTATGGTAGATGTGAAGACAAAGTGTGGCAGGTTAGGCCAAGCCTTTCATGAGAGATATTGAACACCCTTTGAGGGTCCCTCCTCTCTCCCTCTCTCTCTCTCTCTCTCTGTCTCTCTGTCTCTCTCTGTCTCTCTGATTCTGAACTTTCCATCCACTCGCGCTCGCTCTCTGTGTGTGCTTTGAACTCCCAACTGCTCTTTGAAGGAAAGTCATAAAAAGCCCTTTTATTCAGGCCCAGCCTCTTTGATGGGTTTGCCACTTTGTACAATGCTCTGAACCTTCCTTCACATGCAGGGAAAGACAGGCCTCTGTGTCTGGCACAGCAGACCAGACAGGCCGATGGGTTCGGAGTGGGACCAATCAACCAACCCAGGCCCCAGAGGCACAGCCAGCCAAACCCAGGAAATGACAGCCCATCCTGGGTTAGAGGCAGGAGACAGCACCACCCTCCACCAGAACACATGCTTACCATTGAACCCTGTGTTGTGGTTGCTCACTGTAAATTATACCTCATGTGTCTCTCTTCACCTGCTTTCTATTAATTTCCACTCATTTTTATACTCTTGTTTTTATTCTCTCTTATCTTTTCTCTCAGTCTAGAGTAGACTGTGTTGGAGGAATAGATTTTTCCTGAATTAAACTGTAATACTATGCACTTGTTGACATTTCTGGAACAGATTCACATTCTTCCCACATCTTGTCAGCTGACCAGTCTGATCTGGGACATAAAGATGTTAGAAGTGCATTTTAGTGCACTCCTATGGAATGGCTGCCGTTTTACGGAATCCTAATCAATTGTTCTATTTTGTGTGTTTTTTGCGTTGTTTGTAACTTATTTTGTACATAATGTTTCTGCCATCGTCTCGCATGACCAAAAAGAGCTTCTGGATATCAGAACGATTACTCACCTCGAACTGGACAAAGATTTTTTTCTTTAACGAGTCGGATGCGAAGGATTTACTCCAGATACCAGACCATGCCCAAATCCCCGTCATTTGTATGAAGAAAAGACGCTGATTGTCTCGCCCTGACCATAGAGAGCCCTTGGTTCTCTATGGTATAGTAGGTCAGGGCGTGACTAGGGAGTGATCTAGTATATCTATTTCTATGTTGGTGCTATTATGGTTGCCAATTAGAGGCAGATGTTTATTGTTGCCTCTGATTGGGGATCATATTTAGGTAGCTATTTCCCCACCTGTGTTTTGTGGGATATTGTTTGTTTGTTAGTGTATTTGGGCACTACGTCCTCACGGTCTTTGTAAGTTTTGTTATTTTGTTTTGTTAGTTTCACTTAAATAAATATGTGGAACTATACTCACGCTGCGCCTTGGTCCGCTCATTTCCAAGATCGTGACACTGATACAGGGACGCAGGTCCTGGTGCCTTGTGAGAATTCATCGGCGAGGGGGTAACCCGTCTCTATCATCCGTCATATTGGCCAACGTGCAATCATTGGAGAATAAACTGGATGAGCTCCGTTCAAAACTATCCTACCAATGGGACATTCAAAATTGTAATATCTTATGTTTCACTGAGTCGTGGCTAAATGATGACATGGAAAATATACAGTTGACTGGTTTTTCCGTGCATCCGCAAGACAGAACAACTGCCTCCGGTAAGACAAGGGGTTGCGATCTGTGTCTATTTGTCAATAACAGCTGGTGTGCGAAATCAAATATTAAGGAAGTCTTGAGGTTTTGCTCGCCTGAGGTAAAGTATCTCATGATAAGCGTTAGACCACACTATTTACCAAGAGTTTTCATCTATATTTTTCGTAGCTGTCTATATACCAACTCAAACCGATGCTGGCACTAAAACCACACTCAACGAGCTGTATAAAGCCATAATCAAACAAGAAAATGCTCATCCAGAAGTGGTGCTCCTAGTGGCCGGGGACTTTAATGCAGGAAAACTTAAATCCGTTTTACCTCATTTCTACCAGCATGTTACATGTGCAACCAGAGGGGAAAAAACTCTAGACCACCTTTACTCCACACACAGAGATGCATGCAAAGCTCTCCCTCACCCTCCATTTGGCCAATCTGACCATAATTCTATCCTCCCGATTCCTGCTTACAAGCGAAAACTTAAGCAGGAAGTACCAGTGACTCGCTCAGTACGGAAGTGATCAGATGAGGCAGATGCTAAGCTACAGGACTGTTTTGCTAGCCCAGACTGGAATATGTTCCGTGACTCATCCTGTGGCATTGAGGAGTATACCACATGGGTCACCGGCTTCATCAATAAGTGCATCGATGACATTGTCCCCAAAGTGACCGTGTGTACATACCCCAACCAGAAGCCATGGATTACAGGTGTCACGGATCCCCCGGTACTGCTGCTCATTCTGTTCACCGACCTTCAAGGCTGCACTGAACTGTGTCATTACACACCTGGTTCCAATTCCTCACTGATTGTATTTGTATTGTTAAGCGGAGCGACACAGGGGAACCCAAGAGCAGACTCAGATGAGGAAACTGGGATGAATGAACCAAAATATTTATTGTTAAACAGGGAGATATGGAGTGCAGATCCGGGGAAGCTCAGATGAGTTGTAGAAAAAACAGATGTGGAGACTGAGGTTGGAGTTAGCTGAGTAGAACAGGGTAAACAGGTCCTGAGGGGAATCCAAGGTAGTGGTGGTGAATAAAATCCAGTGCAAGGTAGTTGGGTGGTGAGATGTGGAACAGGAGCCAGAGACAGAGCGGTAACTGCAATGAGAGGATAAACGGTGTCAGGCAGGGAAACAGGCACTGCAGAGTAACAGGATCTTGACTAATTATGAACTGACTGAGCAGAGATTACGATCTGGCACAGTGGAAGTGGCAGGACTGAGTATTTGTAGAAGTTTTGATTATGGAACAGGTTGCAGCTGGTAGGGATCTGCTTTGACTCCAGCACACCTGTCTCCAACCACACAACCACACAGAGAGGGAGAGGGAGTGCACAGGGGGAGTAACTGCAGGTCAAGAAGACACCAGATGAACACCAGAGGGTGTAGCAGGAGCAGATGTGACATGTATAAATGTGCCCTTTGTTTCCCCATTGGGCTGTCGATTATTGTTCCCATGTCTGTTGGTCGTATGAGTACCTATGCGTTGTCTTAGCCTGTGCTGCGTGTTTTGTGCTTTATGTATTACGAATCTCGTCCCGTGTCGTTCTACGAGGTTTACCCTCGCTCTTTTGTTTGGGTACATCCCAATGTTTTGTATACGTGTTTGTTTTGGGTGTATTAAAAATCCAGATGATGTATTCCTGCACCTGTGTCTAAGTCCTTTACACCAGCATGACAACAGGATACATCTGCACTGAGCTAAAGGGTAGAGCTGCTGCTTTCAAGGAGTGGGACTTTAAGTTTGCCAACGACACAACGGTGGTAGGCCTGATCACCGACAACAATGAGACAGACCATAGGGAGGAGGTCAGAGACCTGGCTGGGTTGTGCCAGGACAACAACCTCTCCCTCAAGGTCATCAAGACAAAGGAGATGATCATGGACTAAAGGAAAAGGAGGACAGAGCATGCCCCCATTCTCATCAACAGGGCTGTAGTGGATCGGGTTGAGAGTTTCAAGTTCCTTGGTGTCCACATCACCAACAAACTGTCATGGTCGAAACACACCAAGACAGTCATGAATCAAATCAAATCAAATCAAATGTATTTATATAGCCCTTCTGATATCTCAAAGTGCTGTACAGAAACCCAGTCTAAAACCCCAAACAGCAAGCAATGCACAGTGGCTAGGAAAATCTCCCTAGAAAGGCCAAAATCTAGAGAGGAACCAGGCTATGAGGGGTGGCCAGTCCTCTTCTGGCTGTGCCGGGTGGAGATTATAACAGAACATGGCCAAGATGTTCAAATGTTCATAAATGACCAGCATGGTCAAATAATAATAATCACAGTAGGTGTGGAGGGTGCAACAGGTCAGCACCTCAGGAGTAAATGTCAGTTGGCTTTTCATAGCCGATCATTGAGAGTATCTCTACCGCTCCTGCTGTTTCTAGAGACTTGAAAACAGCAGGTCTGGAACAGGTAGCACGTCCGGTGAACAGGTCAGGGTTCCATAGCCACAGGCAGAACAGTTGAAACTGGAGCAGCAGCATGGCCAGGTGGACTGGGGACAGCAAGGAGTCATCATGCCAGGTAGTCCTGAGGTATGGTCCTAGGGCTCAAGTCCCCCGAGAGAGGGAAAGAAAGAAAGAGAGAAAGAGAGAATTAGAGAGAGCATACTTAAATTCACACAGGACACTGGAGAAATACTCCCGATAAAACAGACTGACCCTAGCCCCTCGACACATAAACTACTGCAGCATAAATACTGGAGGCTGAGACAGGAGGGGTCAGGAGACACTGTGGCCCCAGGCAGGATATAACCCCACCCACTTTGCCAAAGCACAGCCGCCACCCCACAAGAGTGATATCTGAAGAGGGCACGACAACGCCTATTCCCCCTCAGGAGACTGAGAACATTTCGCATGGGTCCTCAGATCCATAAAAGTTTTACAGCTGCACCATCAAGAGCATCCTGACTGGTTGCATCACCGCCTGGTATGGGAACTCCTTGGCCTCCGACCGCAAGGCGCTACAAAGGGTAGTGCGTACGGCCCAGTACATCACTGGGGCAAAGCTTCCTGCCATCCAGGACCTCAATACCAGGCAGAGGAAGGCCCTAAAAATTGCCAAATACTCCAGCCACCCTAGTCATAAACTGTTCTCTCTGCTACCGCACGGCAAGCGGTACTGGAGCACCAAGTCTAGGTCCAAAAGGCTTCTTAACAGCTTCTACCCCCAAGCCATAAGACTGCTGAACAGCTAATCAAATGGCTACCGGGACTATTTGCATTGACCCCCCCCTCCACATTTTTTTACAGTGCTGCTACTCGCTGTTTATCAAATATGCATAGTCACTTCATCTATACATTCATGTACATACTACCTCAATTGGCCCGACCAACCAGTGCTCCCGCACATTGGCTAAACGGGCTATCTGCATTGTGTCCCGCCACCCACCAACCCCTCTTTTACGCTACTGCTACTCTCTGTTTATCATATATGCATAGTCACTTTAACCATATCTACATGTACATACTACCTCAATCAGCCCGACTAACCGGTGCCTGTATATAGCCTCGCTAGTGTTATAGCCTCGCTACTATATATAGCCTCGCTACTGTTATTTTTCACTGTCTTTTTGACTGTTTTTATTTCTTTACTTACCTATTGTTCACCTAATACCTTTTTTGCACTGTTGGTTAGAGCCTGTAAGTAAGCATTTCACTGTAAGGTCCTACACCTGTTGTATTCGGCGCACATGACAAATAAACTTTGATTTGATTTGGTTTCGTTTACCTGGCTACTGTTTCGAATCCAATGCAAGTCAATTGTACCTATATTATCATTTTCAAGCTTCATGTCCAAATCATCTATAAGTAACTTCATTGAGTTAAACAATACATTTTTATATAGTTTAGGATGATTAGGACATCAGGTGCGAAAATACCAATATAGGTACCGTTGACTTGCATTGGATTCGTGCCACAAATGCTAAAAAGTTAACATTTGAAACAGTAGCCAGGTAAACAAAACCAAAGCATGGATTGCTGTCATACCTTGCTTACAGGGAAACCAATATGTCATTTTGGAAGTTGGGTGAACTATCCCTTTAACAGGTCATTTTTGTCAATCTATGGAAACTGTGGTGATTTATACTTGAATAATTTGAAATATATTCATATAAAATATTTAAAAAATGCTTTGTCTTTATAACTGTGTCCATATTTTCCATAGGTTTCTAGCTAGTGGATAGACCAGATGGTTCAATAGAAAACGTCCTAATTAATGAAAAAAACATCTAATCAACAATGACATCTGTTGCTATTAATTCTGCAACTCTTCCAACTGTTCACTTGTTTTCAACTGCCTCCAGTTTGGCCCCAAAACATTTACAACAAAGACATGTTGATCTAGTAAAATAAATGAAAATGTGTTCAAAACATAAAGAATATTCCATGCTGAAACCCAGTAGTATTCACTAAGGCTGCTTTTACATAGGCAGCCCAATTTAGAACGGCCAGTTATTATTTGGCGTATCGATACCTTTCTCACGTTTACTCTAATGTGTAAACAGCAAAAAAACGAATGGAATCTGATCTTTTGAATTCAGATTTACACCACATCCATATGTGGATCTCAATCCTAATACAATTCTGAAGCTCAATATGTGGCCTCAGTCTGAATTCTCATATGAGTTTTTATTTTTTGCTCTGAAGTGGGGTTTTTGCACATGATCTGCCATTACAGCAACAATTACCTCAAAATGTAAAAGGACAGTGACAGGAAATGAGCATTAATAATAATAATAACGTTATTTGTGTAGCGCTTTCCATACAAGTAACAAAGTGCTTCACATCATAAAATAAATGTACTAACAAAGTGTCATGTCCTGACCAGTAATAGGGGTTATTTGTTATTATAGTTTGGTCAGGACGTGGCAGGGGGTGTTTGTTTTATGTGGTTCAGGGGTGTGTTTTGTGTATGTGTTTAGGTAGAGGGGTGATTTGATTTATTAGTCCGGGGTTTGTTAGTCATTGTTCTATGTTGGTATATTTCTATGTTCTATTTAGTCTTTTGTAGTTCTATGTTTAGTTAATTGGGGTTGGACCTTCAATTGGAGGCAGCTGGTTATTGTTGCCTCTGAGGGTCCTATAATTAGGAGATTGTTTTTCATGGGGTTTTGTGGGAGATTGTTCTTGTCTAACTGTTTGCCTGACGAGACTGTCAAGTTCGTTTTGTTTTGTATACGTTTATGTGTTTTCCTTCTTCACCAATAGAAAAAGAAGATGAGTGTACATTTTCCCGCTGCGTCTTGGTCTCTACCCTACGACACCCGTGACACAAAGAAACAAAGACAGGAGGAAGGAGAATGAAAAAAAGATAACATTAAAAACATTTTTATGAAAGTGTCTTCATTGCATCTGTGTGCTACTGCAGAGGCTACATCAGAGTGAAAAGTTGAAAAAAGGTTCTATTTGGAGATTTTTTTTTATTGTGTTCTTAGGGTATTAAAAAAAGAAAGACATTCATATATATATATATATATATATATATATATATATATATATATATATATATATATGACATACACTGGACAGGTGTGGTGAAATGTGTTTTACAAGGTCAACCATAGTAGTACAGATTTTTCAGCTTGTCAGCTCAGACAATCGAATCAGTGACCTTTTAGTTACCGGCTCAATGCCCTGTTGTAAACAGTCTGTTGATGGGTTATATTTAAGATAATGTTTTACATCTATGTCGTTTAATTTTTCATGTTTAAAACATCTTATTTAATTTTTTTATATATTTGACATGTTCTGAAAATTACCCCCAAAAATGTACTGGTACATTTATAAAGTTACCGGTAACATTCCTTTCCTTCACAACCCTACACATTAACTTATATTCAAAAACGTACAGTTTTAAAAAATCTAATATTGGTCACATATACATATTTAGTAGATGTTATTGCGGGTGTTCCTAGCTCCAACAATACAGTTTTAGAATGGGTCTGAACAACTGCATGACAAAGCCAGGATAGGAACTTCAACAATACGTAGGTGGACATATCACACAAAATTATAGTTTTGTAAATTTCACTGTAAACGGAACTGTAAAGTAAATATAATACAAATAAATACAAGCTTAAAAGTAAGTATTGCCTCTGTTTTTAGATGTAGATACATGGTATGTAGTTTAAGCAGCACTGTTGTTCCTCAACAGCTAAAGGACTGGAACTGAAAATGAATTTGGTGTCCCGTCCATATATGGGTGGAGGGTGGGGGCTATTTCAAATGAGAAATTGTGCAGGGAAGAAAAAGTGCGGACTTGGTAAAGTGAGAGAACTGGAACGGGTCAGAGAGAAAACAAAGGTGGTGTGGAGTGGGGGTGTGGAGGGGTGCCTGGGAACCTCCAGGTATGGACCTGTCTGGATGGTTCTCCTCTCCCTGAGTCCCTGCCACACAAAGGTGGCAGGCTGAGCTGGCACAGGGCCAGCGGTGGAGCCTGCCGACCCAGGTGTAGGGTTACAGGGCGCCATTCAGCCCAGGAAGTGTCCCATGTCTCACTGTCCCCTGGCCCATCAAAGGGTCTGCTGTGTACTCTCCATCTGCCCAGGCCAGACGGGGCCCACGGGCAGGCCCGCCGAGAGAGGGCCATTACCTGCTGCCATTAGCTTGTTCCCAGGCTCCTGTTCTGTCCTGTTCTGTTCAGTTCCTACCTATTCTGTCCTGTTCTGTCCTGACCTGTTCTGTCCTGTCCTGTTCTGTCCTGTTCTGTCCTGTTCTGTCCTGTTCTGTCTTGTCCTGTCCCCCAGAGAGGAAGGAAATGGATGACAAGAAATAACGTCTCTTGAAAAGACGTGCCGGAGGACTGTGTTACACCAGGATTTGGTTTGAACAAGGTCCTTTTAAAGTATTTCGTTATTCAAGACAAATTTTCAACAATGATTGGACAAACTCCTCTCAGTTGGACACGTTGGTTTCTGATGGTGTAACTTACAGCTAAAGTATAGAGACAGGGAAGATGTCCTGAACATTACCTCTCAGACCTGCTCTCTGAGTGGGTTTCTAAACAGATTTGGCATAAAAACAAAGCTGGCCCTTAAAGAGAAAAGTATCAATGCTTGAAAGATACATTTTCACTGCTGAAAATCACATTACTTTCATGTTCAGACAGAGGGACACTCAGGAGCTATCAGGACTCCAAGAGTATGCTAAACAGATTGGTAAAAAAAGGTACTGCTGACACATCATTTCTCTGTTAAATGAACAACAAAGATGGAATGTAATATGACATTTTATTCAATCGTTTGGGAAATGGCATCATCTCTGAGTGAAGATCCTCGGAGCCAGATGATGTGATGGCAGGTAACCCTATGCGGGACAGCTGGCATCGAAATCCCCCCCTCGCTGGTGGAAAGGAGTTCCAATGACGGGCCTTAAAGTTCTCATAGTAGCTGGTGGAAAGGAGTTCCAATGACGGGCCTTAAGGTTCTCATAGTAGCTGGTGGAAAGGAGTTCCAATGACGGGCCTTAAAGTTCTCATAGTAGCTGGTGGAAAGGAGTTCCAATGACGGGCCTTAAAGTTCTCATAGTAGCTGGTGGAAAGGAGTTCCAATGACGGGCCTTAAGGTTCTCATAGTAGCTGGTGGAAAGGAGTTCCAATGACGGGCCTTAAAGTTCTCATAGTAGCTGGTGGAAAGGAGTTCCAATGACGGGCCTTAAAGTTCTCATTGTTGCTGGTGGAAAGGAGTTCCAATGACGGGCCTTAACCTGTTTAGGATAGGGGGCAGTATTTTCACGGCCGGATAAAAAACATACCCGATTTAATCTGGTTATTACTCCTGCCCAGAAACTAGAATATGCATATAATTATTTGATTTGGATAGAAAACACCCTAAAGTTTCTAAAACTGTTTGAATGGTGTCTGTGAGTATAACAGAACTCATATGGCAGGCCAAAACCTGAGAAGATTCCATACAGGAAGTGCCCTGTCTGACCATTTCTTGTCCTTCTATAGCCTCTTTATCGAAAATAGAGGATCTCTGCTGTAATGTGACATTTTCTAAGGCTCCCATAAGCTCTCAGAAGGCGCCAGAACGGGGAATGATGACTCTGCAGTCCCTGGGCGAAAAACAGTAGGGGTTTTGGAAAGTGGTCGTTCTGAGAACAATGACACAGGTGCGCGCGTGCATGTGAAGACTCCATTTTCTATTTCAGTGTTTGAACAAAAACAAGGTCTCCCGGTCGCAATATTATCGCTATTTTATGAGAAAAATCGCATAAAAATTGATTTTAAACAGCGTTTGACATGCTTCGAAGTACGGTAATGGAATATTTTGAATTTTTTTGTCACGATACGCGCCGGCGCGTCACCCTTCGGATAGTGTCTTGAATGCAAGAACAAAACGCAGCTATTTGGATATAACTATGGATTATTTGGAACCAAAACAACATTGGGTGTTGAAGTAGAAGTCCTGGGAGTGCATTCTGACGAAGAACAGCAAAGGTAATCCAATTTTTCTTATAGTAAATCTGAGTTTGGTGAGTGCCAAACTTGGTGGGTGTCAAAATAGCTAGCCAGGATGGCCGGGCTATCTACTCAGAATATTGCAAAATGTGCTTTCACCGAAAAGCTATTTTAAAATCGGACACCGCGATTGCATAAAGGAGTTCTGTATCTATAATTCTTAAAATAATAGTTTTGTTTTTTGTGAACGTTTATCGTGAGTAATTTAGTAAATTCACCGGAAGTTTTTGGTGGGTATGCTAGTTCTGAACGTCACATGCTAATGTAAAATGCTGGTTTTTGATATAAATATGAACTTGATTGAACAAAACATGCATGTATTGTATAACATAATGTCCTAGGAGTGTCATCTGATGAAGATCATCAAAGGGTAGTGCTGCATTTAGCTGTGGTTTTGGTTTTTGTGACATTATATGCTAGCTTGAAAAATGGGTGTGTGATTATTTCTGGCTGGGTACTCTCCTGACATAATCTAATGTTTTGCTTTCGTTGTAAAGCCTTTTTGAAATCGGACAATGTGGTTAGATAAAGGAGAGTCTTGTCTTTAAAATGGTGTAAAATAGTCATATGTTTGAAAAATTGAAGTTTGGGGATTTTTGAGGTGTTTGTAATTCGCGCCACGCTCTATCATTGGATATTGGCGAGGTGTTCCGCTAGCGGAACATCTAGATGTAAGTTAAGGTTCTCATATTAGCTGGTGGTGGTGGGGAGGTGGATGGTTGTTGAAAACTGTTGCTGAAAAACAACAAGTGAGAGAACATGGGTAAGTTGACATATAAATACAGTACATCCCAAGATTTACGCCCATTGGTTAAGAGAGAAGTAGGTGATTATTGCCAGATTGACCCCATAGAGACATGCATACAAACACACAATAACATATGCACTACACACCCATGTACACATGGATTTTGTGTTAGAGATATGTGGTAGTAGGGTAGAGGCACACACTTAATATGTTGTGAAATCTGTTATTAATGTATTGTAATGTTTTTTAAATGTATAACTGCCTTCATTTTGCTGGACCCCAGGAAGAGTATCTGCTGCCTGGGCAGAAGCTAATGGGGATCCATAATAAATACAAATACAAATAGGTTAAACAGTAAACGTGAGGAATGTGTATTATTGTTGCCGTGGTTATAGGCTATAAGGTAAATAGGTGAATGACACATGGATAATAGAAAAGAGGAGAAGAAACAGGACGCTATGCTGATGATGATAGGTCTCTATTCACTCCCACTATGCCCCTAGAATAGGAAACAAAATGAATTATGTTATGCTTACTGGATGAAGTTAAACAAACATTCAGACCAGCCTTCCTGATTGAACTTTCATAAACTACATTTTGATAAGCAACCCATTTTTTTGCTGGGTGGGTGGATTCCTTTTCTTTGCTGCTTTGTCTATGTCTTCTCCATATGAAGGCTGTGAGGCTTCATCAGTCTCAGATGACCGTCAATCACACAGTCACGTTCAGAAAAAAAATCCTGAGACGGCCATCTCGCCCTGATGGCCACAATGTCATCTGTGTATTTCCAGACCAGGGGGAAATTAACAGTTTAGTGAGTTGTGACTAAGGAGTGGAGACTGTTGCCTTACAGCAAAACACAAGTAAGGACATTAGAAACTTACTTCAGCTCCTGATGCATGTGGTTCACGAAGTTAGCCTACTTCTCATTTAATAATACTGTACGTCATAAAACACATTACTTACAGATATAGAAAATATGAATCAAAACATAGCTGAGATCACAATATGAAGGTAAAAAACATAATATCACCTCTAAGCCCTTTTCCATGACAACCCTTTTCCATGACAACCCTTTTCCATTATAACCGGAAGTTATGAGTTGACCTTTTTGAATAAATACACAGACAAAGCACATGACTGGATTGACATCCCCCTAGCAGGATTTCATTGAGAAATCAAGTTTCAGGTCACTGGGTCACACAGCCACTGTCCACAGAGGAGGACAAATGGTCACCGGCTGACTGCACTCCTCACAGTAGCACATCTCCGACTGTCACCACCCATAATGACATAGTGTCACAGCGGGTGGGGTGGGGGCGGGTAGCAAAAGCAGGCAGGCGGGGAAGAATGGGCCTAGGTGGGGGTGTGACACTTGTTGTTTCAGGTGGCCAAACTCACAGTCCCCCAGCTGGCCCCAGGAAGTGGCCTTGGAGGCAGTATTGGCAGCTCATTATCCCAGATCAAAGGGGCCACTTCTCCCTGGGTAAACCAGCTCCCACACACTGCCCTTTACCTTCCTCACCCAGACCATCTGATTGATATACAGGCAATGGGGTTTCAATTAACAACATACCAACCAATGATGATACAGAACAGAACACATATTAACAAAATAACTCTGAGTCAGTCCATCCATTCCTCATAATATATGGTCCCCTCTCAAACTCTCTATTACCATTCAGAAACACATGATCTGTTTTTATTTATTGTGAATCAGCCACAGATGAAGAGAGCAGCCTGTCACATCCAAGAGTGGAGAACCTCGCCCCCTCACCATCCTCAATCGACTGCCTCACAGAAAGTGGGCTAGTTGCGGATGTTGAAGTGTACTCTTCCCAGCTGGAGCTTATTTTAGCCGTTAGCCTGTCAACAGATGCGCTCAGAGGATAGATAGAGCTGATGCTCTGTACGTGAGCCAGGCCTGCGCTGCTGAATCAGGTCTTAAATATAGCCTAGCCCCTCCGCTGGTGGTGGTGATTCCATGATACTGTTACTGCTGTTGGGCTTAATGAAGGTCAGCACGTATCATGTCTCGGAAACTGACTGACTGACTGACTCACTGACTGACTGACTGCTGAGGCGTGCACTAAACTGTCACTTCCTCTGTTCTGACTGCCTGCCTCCCACCCACACACACCCAGCCCTACCTCACCTTCCCCCTCCCACACTTCCTACCCACACCCAGCCCTACCTCACCTGCCCCCTCCCACACTTCCTACCAACACCCAGCCCTACCTCACCTTCCCCCTCCCACACTACCTACCCACACCCAGCCCTACCTCACCTTCCCCCTCCCCAGGGGCGGAAATCGCGGGGGGGACGGGGGGGACACGACCCCCCCATCCTGGGAAAAATATGATTTGTCCCCCCCAATATATCACTGAAACATAACTATGTAATTTAAATAATATTAATAATACGCAATGAAAGCAATTGTGCTGATTATAGACACTTAATAGCGCGTTTTTAAGTTTCAAAAGATTGCGACCCCCCCACCCTTTTCCTCACAATGGTTTGATCCACTGGCAAGGTAACAGAGGGGTCGTAGCCACTGTCTGAAAGGCACTCAATGAACGTAACTGACGTGAGGTTAATCCAGTCAATCGCGCACACACACTAGCTGAATATGCACAGCTAGCGCGCAAATATTAACTATTAAGCTAGCTAGTACTTATTCCATTTATGTGGCCTCGTCAAAGATGGAATCTTTGCTATGGTCAATTTATTCCGAGATCAGCATGCAGATGACGTAAGTTAGTGCTTCAAAGTCCCTGTGATAAGGTTAGCGATAAACTGATTTAACCCAGGTAGCAAAGATTATAGCAAACACCACTGAAACTGAATTGGTGTTCGCAAGCTTTGCAAATTCAGCTATTGTTGGAAGCCAGCCAATATGAAACAAACTATTAAAATTACAAAAGGTTGCAGCATATGTTGTGTAAATGGTGAACTCATACAGCTGTCAACTCTTGTCATTTTAATCTGTTTCACATTTGCTAGCTACCTTTTAGATCGAAGCCCAAATAGAATGATTGAAGATGATAGAAGCCCATCTCCTACTGTAAATAACCTACACACTGTGTGTGTAGCCAGCCAGCCAGCCAGGTAGAAAAATGGCAGAAAAATAAAAGACGGACATCAGAGTATTTTTCAGTACACCAAAACGCAAAGTAAGAACCCTAGTAGCCTAATATCTCAAAGACTAGTTGATAAAATGTTCATAAGAAAGAAATGAAATTCTAATGGAAATGTTTCACAATGATGTCATTAGGCAGAGCAGGCAACAGATTGCACACAGACAGCAGAGTTGGGGACAGATATGCAGGGACAGACTGGCAGAGACAGGGAGTCTCAGGTAAGTTTGTTGAGTCTTTGTTTGGCAACATTATGAAAGGTTCTCCATTTTTTTAACTTGTAAAATAGGAACATAATTGGAAAATGCCATGGATACCCCCACTCTCAACTTAAACTGGTGACTGAACTAAGATTTGTTAAAGGCAATGGTATTGCTGTTGTGAATAGTTGTGTAGTTTTGGGTACCGGTAGTTAGGAGTACGGCAAACACCTTATTTCTTTGGTTCCTCAATATACATTTACCATATTACAATGTAGGCTATGTGTTACAGCACTACTTTTGGTGTCCCCCTCAGGAATTGCTCTTGAGAAAATGTCATGTAATTGTCCCCCCCATAGTTGATATCAGATTTTCGCCCCTGCCCCTCCCACACTTCCTACCCACACCCAGCCCTACCTCACCTTCCCCCTCCCACACTTCCTACCCACACCCAGCCCTACCTCACCTTCCCCCTCCCACACTTCCTACCCACATCCAGCCCTACCTCACCCTCCCCCTCCCACACTTCCTACCCACACCCATCCCTACCTCACCCTCCCCCTCCCACACTTCCTACCCACACCCAGCCCTACCTCACCTTCCCCCTCCCACACCTCCTACCCACACCCAGCCCTACCTCAACTTCCCCCTCCCAGAGTCTGCCCAAGCTCTAGCCCCTCCTCCACTTCCCTTCCTCTGTGAGGCACAGGGTACAATAATCACACATACTTTACCAAGTCTAACGTGGAGACTCCAAATATTTAAATGGCTGACGACAGGCATGAGTCACGGGATGGACAAACTCAGAGACCCTTTGCCTTGATATAGTCATCCAACAGGTTTGGAGTGAATAAGGTTTTGGGAGGACTTCTTAGTTGATCGCGCTGACTTGAACTATACACGTTCTTGTTTCTCGTATCTTTTGTTTATTTTAACATGTTTTATTTAACCTTTGTTTAACTAGGCAAGTCACCACAATTGGAACGAGAAAGCACGTGCATGCGCACACATGGAAATGTATCACTCGAGTCCAACAAAATGGAATATAATAGAATGTTGAGGATAAAGTTCGGAATTACACAAAAGACCTGCATCACTATACTGAGTACTTTGCTGTTTCTAAAAGGATAAATGTGGGTGTTTTAGGATCCTTTGTTTATGGTTTCCGTCGGCCCCCATACTGCAGAGCGAGCAAATAGAGATTTGGTTAAAAAATATTGAACCAATCCTTTAAATGTAAGCACTGAAAGCAGCCTTGCTTCTCTTGACTGATAAAACAAACATAATCCTCATTGCATTAACCAGGCGTTAGGACAGCCATACTGCCCTGATTGGGCTGCCAATTTTCCACAGTCTGATGACTGTTCGATATGACGTATCATTTCAGCCATGTGATTACTGCCTGGTCTGGGCTGTTAGGTGGGCCTGCCCATTGTTGGACTTCAGTCTATCCAGCGCCACAAGATGGAAAGTGAAGAGGACCACTTTGGGCTGGGCTGAGTGGGCTGAGCCACACATGGAGGATACATATAAACCACACACACATATACACACACCGCAGAGACACAGGCCAACAGGCTTTACCAGACAACCACAGGCGAGTACAGCCGTCACACAAACCAAGCTGTCTGAAGCAGTGAAACAGTCTGGATGTGCATGTCAAAGAGGGAAGGCATCCACCATGTCCATGTAGGCCCTGATATAGGGCAGGTCAAAGTTCATACGTTTCTATACCTCTCTCAGTGGGATGTGCCGGTATGAATCAGGAGTCCCATTCAGTGGAGAAAGCTGTGTGAGACGTCCCTCTTCTAGGGTGAGAGAAGGGACCCCTGTGCTAGGGTATCTTTGTGTTGTAGATGAGGGGGTACTGGTGTGGGGTCTCAGGAGACAAGGATGTTATGTGCACGGAGCGACACGTGGAATTCCCAGAATGTGAGTGGTGTGAAGGGCGCAACACCACACCCCTAGCAGAAGGTCACACTTCAGCGCTGGTTGGTCCCCTGGGTGAGGGTTCAGGCAGGGTCCTGTCACCCTTCTCAAGAGAGGTTAGGGGTCGGCTTCCACAAGGGGCTCGGTTTTCCCCTCTGTCACTGCAAGGGGGTTGAGGGATGCTGCCTCCAGTCTTCCCACATCGCCCACAGCTCACCAAAGGTCCACATTCCTCACATTAGTTGTCCGTAATAATAGCCCCTCTTCCTGTGGGCTATGTCCATGACCACAGAAGCCCTCAGAAATATCTGGTTGTTAGGTTTCTGCAGGTGGACTAAGATGTGTTCAATTTATAATGGATTTGCTTTCTGTGGGTGGCCAAATATGTGTTACATTTTAAGTGAGAGACGATAGTTTTCTAACTATAAAACTAATAAACATATCTTACTTTTTACATGGTAATTCCAGTCTAATGACTTGGGCTTTGGTCAAAACCCATATTTACACAAGACCATTCTCATTATATTTTTCTTCGCTAATTACCTATGTTCACATCTAGATGGAGATTACGATTACATTTTGAGCAATTTCTAGGGTAGAGAGTACAACTGTCTCTAAAATGTGTGTAGACCACAATGTTTTACAAAAGCCATCCAGTGCTCTATGATTAAAGATATTGAAGTAAACATAATACATCCTTCTCCATACTACCATCAGGTAATATATTCAACTTTACTTTCAAAATGGGAATATTTATATTTGTTGAATTCAGATTTAGAAGAAGTTAATATTGGCCAAAGTAATCAATCTCAAGTGAGATACAATTATGATGGCTACACACACAGAGGCAGAAAGGCAGGTACATACAACAGACACACACATACACACACACACACAAACACAACACACAAACCAAAAATACATACACATGCTCCTCCCCTTCCTGCTTCTCACTACAGCCCTTTCTCCACTCCAAAGCACACAAACACACCTTCTAAAAACCATGCTTCTGCAGATTCAGGAAGTCAATATTTGAGAAGTTGAAACTACCTGGCTCCATGTTTGAGATCTGCCTTACTCTAGAAACGTATTGCGGAATTCATCATTACTCTCATGTTGTCATTGGATCCGAACTGGAACACCCTGACATTGTTTATGAATGAAAATCATTTCTCCTGTACAACAGATGTTGGCCTCACATCCACAGAGGTACCAAGTGGATGTGGGAGGGACCATAAAGAACAGGACAGAAATATTATTTTGTGCATGTACTGCCTTGACGATCATGCTGCAAAAAAAAAATCTGCAATTGGACAGGCAGCTTTTGCAACCCATACCTGCAAACCACAAAGCTGCAGAGAGAGAGAGCTCTGTAGGTGCCACCAGGCAGGAAGGGATTTCCATATGTGTGATTGTGACCACTGCTGCCCAAAGAAACAATTGGGGCTGTGAAGGACCCTTATTTCCTAAGTGTTAATCCTTGTTGCAATGTGTGGTCATTAGCACTGAATAGAAAAGATTGCAGACTGGGCAGGAGATTTATCTAAATGTGTATTCACATCTTACAGAAACTGCAGCTATCGCCCAAATGCTGCATGATCTCAGTTGCATTAAAGAAATACAAACCATTGCCTACATATGTGCCCTTGAACACATCCTTACAAACAATTACAATTTGGTAGTGTTAAAGTGAAGGTGAGGTTGTCATCGAAGTCTGTGCTAATGTAGATGGAGACTATTAACCTTTGACAGTATTAATACACAAGTTGGGAGCTGAAGCTATCTGTGGGGGAAGGGCAGACAGTGGGTTGTTAAAAGGGAAATTCACACTCATTTTCCTTCTTGTGGTTTCGGTACAAATCATCAACATCCTATTCTTTTGTGAATCATGCCTGCCGTCACGCTGGTTGCGTTTCACAGTTTGGTGTCATAAACTCAAATCAAATTGTATTTGTCACATGCGCCGAATACAACAGGTGTAGACCTTACAGTGACATGCTTACTTACAAATCCTTAACCAACAATGCAGTTTTAAGAAGATCCCTAAAAAAGTAAGAGATAAGAATAACAAATAATGAAAGATCAGCAGTAAATAACAATAGCGGGGCTATATACAGGGGCTATATACAGGGGCTATATACAGGGGTTATATACAGGGGCTATATACAGGGGCTATATACAGGGGCTATATACAGGGGCTATATACAGGGGTTATATACAGGGGCTATATACAGGGGTTATATACAGGGGCTATATACAGGGCTATATACAGGGGCTATATACAGGGGCTGTATACAGGGGGTGTATACAGGGGCTGTATACAGGGGCTGTATACAGGGGCTATATACAGGGGCTATATACAGGGGTTATATACAGGGGCTATATACAGGGGTTATATACAGGGGCTATATACAGGGGCTATATACAGGGGTTATATACAGGGGCTATATACAGGGGTTATATACAGGGGCTATATACAGGGGTTATATACAGGGGTTATATACAGGGGCTATATACAGGGGCTATATACAGGGGCTATATACAGGGGCTATATACAGGGGCTGTATACAGGTGCTGTATACAGGGGGTGTATACAGGGGCTATATACAGGGGCTATATACAGGGGCTATATACAGGGGCTATATACAGGGGTTATATACAGGGGCTATATACAGGGGCTATATACAGGGGCTATATACAGGGGTTATATACAGGGGGTACCGGTACAGATTCTATGTGTCAATGTGCAGGGACACCAGTGTTGAGGTAATTATGTACATGTAGGTAGTTATTAAAGTGGTTATGCATAGATAATAACAGAGAATAGCAGCAGCGTGGGGGGAGGGGGGGGGGGCAATGCAAGTAGTCTGGGTAACCATTAGATTAGATGTTCAGGAGTCTTGTGGCTTGGGGGTAGAAGCTGTTTAGATTTAGAAGCCTCTTGGACCTAGACTTGGCGCTCTGGTACCGCTTGCCATGCGGTAGCAGAAAGAACAGTCTATGACTGGGGTGGCTGGAGTCTTTGACAATTTTTAGGGCCTTCCTCTGACCCCGAGTGGTACAGAGGTCCTGGGTGCCAGGAAGCTTGGCCCCGGTGATGTACTGGGCCGTACGCACTACCCTCTGTACATCACCGGGGCCAAGCTATGCGCCATCCCTTATTTCCTAAGTGTTCATCCTTGTTGCTGAATATAAAAGATTGCAGACTGGGCAGGAGATTTATCTAAATGTGTATTCACATCTTACAGAAACTGCAGCTATCGCCCAAATGCTGCATGATCTCAGTTGCATTAAAGAAATACAAACCATTGCCTACATATGTGCCCTTGAACACATCCTTTCAAACAATTACAATTTGGTAGTGTTAAAGTGAAGGTGAGGTTGTCATCGAAGTCTGTGCTAATGTAGATGGAGACTATTAACCTTTGACAGCATTAATACACAAGTTGGGAGCTGAAGCTATCTGTGGGGGAAGGGCAGACAGTGGGTTGTTAAAAGGGAAATTCACACTCATTTTCCTTCTTGTGGTTTCGGTACAAATCAACAACATCCTGTTCTTTTGTGAATCATGCCTGCCGTCACGCTGGTTGCGTTTCACAGTTTGGTGTCATAAACTCAAATCAAATTGTATTTGTCACACAAATCAAAACGGCCTTTTACTGTGCAAGGACTCGACTCAAACTGCAGCAAATGGAGAAAGCAAAGACCCTATTAAAACAACAGCAAATGCCATCGTTTCGATCTTCTTTGAATCGTGATTCACAATATAGGCCTACAAGTGAGTAATAATATAATACCCTATTAGTAGCCGATATGCCACGATCTAGGTTGAGCAAACAGTCATTTAGCCTACATGTTTTCAGTTTGGAGCAAAGCTTTGATTCTACATAGCATTTTACTTACATTTTAGGCCAGGCGGCTCTCCATAAGCTAATGGTTCTTTCCTTTACCTTTACCTTCTTTACACAACAACAGTTTACCATATAACGACGAGGCATAGACCTACATCAAATATTTATTTTCTTAATGTTATTATTTCCCATTGCACAATTCAAAATGGTCAAGATGCCCCTAACATGAGGTTCCATATTCGGAAATTAGCATTCATTTTCAGGTCGGAATCATGAATGAGTGAATCAATGAATAAATAAGCAGCCTGGTGTGACGCCCATAGCCGGCTCATTCATGTAATCCTCTCTGACATCGCCCTTGTGACAAAAAAACTCCCAATTCTTCCATTCATGAAATCTTGGTATCACGCTTGCGCAATGAAATTCGGAGTCCTCCCATTCATAAAAACGTAACCCCCGCATTTGAGCTCTGAGACGTTGTGCCCTCCCATTCACAAAAAAAACCATGTCAAGGCATCTGCGCAGTACGTTCTCTACCCTCCCATTCATAAAAACCAATTTCCCCATGTAGTTGCAACATCGTATCAAAAAGACCGTGTCCTCACTGCAGTAAGCATCGAGTGGATAGTGTTCAATCATTTTTGGACTTAGTGTTTTTTCTTTACTTGGGAGAAATATCTTTGGAATATACATGCAGTCTTCGAGCTCAACAGAGACATGCGCTGCTAGTCTGGAAAAGTAAGTTATTCTATCGGATTTATAATGACGTTTTTGACATGGGCTACATAAACCATAGTAGCCTATCACATTTTTGGTTAAACAATTTCGAATACTGGTGTGTACATCAGTTTTGTGGCTTGCTTGGGTGCGCTGAACATTTATTTTTCTCTCTTGCAACAAGCTGTTCCCCTATTTGTACTTTGTGTCAATATTTAACCATGGAAGCTACTGGAGCAAGGTTGTGGACAAGAGAGGAGTAATAATGAGAGCAGATGAAATAAGAGAGCCTAAATGCTGACTTTTGTTTTACCTCGTTCATTTTTAAAAGCGTTATAAGCCGTTTATACACATCTATGTGGTGGTTAAAAACATCAGCCTAACGTAGGCTATTAGTTACGGACGTTGTGTCTTTGCCTCTTGCTGCTGATCATTCGCATTATCGAGGCTGGTTGCGTGACGCTTCTCTGCAGCGTTCGAGCTGGCACATCATGTGCATATGTCAGGTGGTTTTGTCATCTGTTCCTTTAAATAACTACCCGTTTTAAAATAAACCGTTTGTCCAATAAAAATAACCAGCGTTTTGGTCTAAACTGCCACCCTCCTTTCATAAACCAATAGACCACACTATAGCCGCTTGCGCGTAAAAAAAATATAATTTTAAGACGCCATAGCCTATATGTTCTGGAGATTTGGCTATTGTGAATCACTTGTCGAATGAAATGTTATCATCATGTCTCGATAAATATTTAGTCAGATTTTACGTTTATTTTCTATTTGTATTGACGTGTCGCCTCCGGTTATACTCACTTAATTCACCGACGCTAAGGGGAGGGAGGAGGGAGACTCTGTAGCCCACCTACCTACGGTCTCTGGATTCACTGGTCCGGATGATCAGGAGGATTTGCAGATCTGAGAGACGCAGCATTTTGCTCACAACTATATTCAGGTTCCGTGATTATTGCTGTGGCAAATTACCTGACAATCGTATCAATATTTAACTAAAAATGTCATGAATTCCTATATACTTTATCATGTCTGCCAGCTACAGTGGTAGGCCTGTAGTCTACCACACTACATTATAGTGTCTACTATAAAGTAACTACTAAGTAGTAACTGTTGTGCCCTGTATGACTATTGGGTCATTAAATAGGGCTTGTTGGCATTTATTGGGACGAATCTTGTCCTGGAAGCAGCTCTGCAGCGTGGTCACTAGCTGGCACAGCGACGAAGTCATAATTTTAAACCTAACCTTAACCACACTGCTCACTTTATGATTAGTCTTACATTAAGACCAACAAGCTCACTTTTGTTTTTATGATTTTTTAAAACGAAATAGCCAATTTGGACTTCGCACCTTGCCCAAACCGCTCAGCTTTGCCTCCAGGACAGGATTCATCCCAATAAACGTCAACCTGCTTACATAGGTGCCATTATAGTCTACCTACTAATTCGGTGTTTCTTCCTTTTTAAGAGTGATGATGGGGCATGCTAGCTCGTATTCATGCAACTATGTCTCTTTTGGCGCATGCAGAGTAATGTCCAAAAACTAGTGTCCGACTCTTGTGAAGATCAGATGGGTAAAGAGGAACATGTTATTTGTCACTATGGAGAATACTTGTTAGTTAGGCCCACCCAAAGGTTTCTACTCACAGCATCATAGTTATGAATCATTTTTACACTGCAAATTGACCGCAGAATCCCAAACAGATATAGCATTTGACAAAAACAGAATGCTTTCAAACATTGATTACATTAGGATACGATCACATATGTCTCTCTATTTACATGTCGGGAATACTTGGGAACAGATTTTCTAAATTAAAATCACTTTGAGGAAATGTCCTGGTGATTTTACAGTATTTTATGTCCATCAAAAAAAAAATTACATATATTTTGCTCAGAAAACTTGGGGCGCCAAATAAAATCACCAGCGAGCTGAATTTGGCCCGCGTGCCGCCTATTGGGGAACCGTGTCCTACAACCTTTAAGGAGAAATGAACACCGACCAAATGCAATAAAATCAACAATGCGATTCATTACATTTTTTCTAGTCACCAAACATAAAAAAGCAATATCTATTTCATCAAGGGTCCTTTGGTGAATGTGTTTATAGCACTTGAAGTCATGTGTTATAATCTCATTCTGGTCTTTGGGCCCCTCTTCTTCTGAATATAATTTGGCATAGGCTTTATTTGTTATTGCATTCAAGTCTTGCAATTAATGTTGACGTTGTGGTATTTTGTCTCTTGAGAAAGTGTGAAACATGAATTGGGTAAATTACATATTAATGCGCAACATAATGTGGATTTTATTGCATTTGAATACCAGGTATTATTAGAATGTTTATATATATATATATATATATATATATATATATATATATATATTTAAATAATGTGCTTAAATATAATATATTTAAATGATATGCTTGTTAATATTCATTATAAACTGATACAGGACATTCTCTGAATGTAACTGTCATCATTACAATCGGTTGCTATGAGTCATTGTTGAGAATATATACTCTATGCTGACTCACGTCTTGTACAACCACTGACTAAGAGTCTTGTGTTAGATGGATTTGTGTACAGATGTAGGTTCATCATTTGATCACTTTTTTGTTGCTGAGAATTTCCCTGCAAAGCAGGAAATGCAAACATGTAAAAATACATCTAAAGTTTGTAATTTCCACTTGATTTGCCCTAACAAAACATCTATCAGCACCTACAAAAATGTCCATTAATTATAACATAATAATTCACATTTCCTGTTGCTGCAGGATTATTTTCCTGCTGTAGCAAACTGGCTCAAATTAAGATCCTAAGTAGGGTAGCCATTCCAGGAGGCTGACTGTTGTCTCTATGTTTCTGCAGGACTGCTGGATGTTGAGCTCTCTGTTTGCTGTATGAGGGACAAAACCGCACAGATGGAGTCGAGGGTTCCCCACCACATCCCCGGAGTGTCTTCTTCCATTATATCCCAGCCGTTGCTGGACAGTAGGGTTCCCTATGGAAGGCTACAGCACCCGCTCACCATCTTCCCAATCGACCAGATGAAGTCCTCTCATGTGGAAAACGACTATATTGACAGTCCCGCTGTGGTCTCCCAGCAACCCCTCAACCAGAAGGCTGTCAACAGGGGGCCCCACGAGGCACTGCTAGGGGCTCCCCACCTCCCCCAACTGGCGCGCTGTAACCCTCACAATGCCACCACACACCCCTGGATAACCTTCAGCGGGCGGCCCAGCTCCATCAGCAGCAGCAGCAGCACCTCGTCAGACCAGAGGCTGCTGGACCACGCAGCCCCCACCCCCGTGGTGGACCACAGCTCCACCGTAGTCACCACCAGGACCCCCTGCTGCGAGCCCAAGGCGCTCACCTCAAAGCCCCTGGATCTAAAGACTGCTGCCCAGGGGGCCGCAACGGTTGACAAGAAGCACATGCTGCTGTGTGAGATTTGTGGGAAGTGCCGGTGCACGGAGTGCACCCTGCCCCGGACCCTGCCCTCGTGCTGGGTGTGTAACCAGGAGTGCCTGTGCTCAGTGCAGAGCCTGGTGGACTCAGCCACCTGCATGTGCCTGGTCAAGGCCATTTTCTACCACTGCACAGAGGACGAGGATGATGAGGGCTCCTGCGCCGACCGCCCATGCTCCTGCCACCAGTCTAACTGCTGTGCGCGCTGGTCCTTCATGGCAGCCATGTCCCTGGTGCTGCCCTGTCTGGTGTGCTACCTGCCCACCATGGGCTGTGTCAAACTGTCGCAGAAGTGCTACGACAAAACCAGCCGCCCGGGCTGCCGCTGCAAGAACTCCCAGCAGGCCTGTAAGAGCATGGAGGCCAAGGCTGCAGGCCAGGAGAAACAGGCCTCATGATAGTCATTGGCTGTTGCCTTATCAATACCCTCTGGATAGGACAATCCCCCCAACCCCTACCCGCTGGATGACTTCCAAAAAACCATGGTACTTACAAAAGGGTTTACACTTGTCCTTCTTGGTTCGAGTGATGTTATTCCACACAAGTCAGAATAAGTCTGTCTGCTCAATTGGTTGTCCTAGACAACTGCTTGCCTCAGAACCCATCTTTATAAGTATAACAGACTGGCAGATTTTGTTTCTAAAATGGCTGAAGGCACAATTCATTATCCCTCTATACTGCTCTGCATTTCCAGCTTCATCATAGCTAGCTACTCTATGACACATTGGACGCCAGTTGTTGTTCTCCTAAAAAAAAAAAAAAGAAAAAAGAAGCCTGCTCCAAAGCAGTTTCCCTCTGTTTATGCAAACTGTTGATTTCCTTTTGGGTAGTAAAGGATACTTCAACTGAAACAGCCACCCACTCTCCCCCATATATGAAAAGTTTCAGTCCCATACAAGCCTTCTTGTGCTAGCTTGATGTTGAGCTCGTTATGTCAAGGTGGAAAAGTGAGAGGTAAAGTCGTGTGGCTTTGCCCATCTGATATGTAAGGTCATACCACAACTGAGAGAAAAATAGTGTTTAGGATTGCCTGACTTGATCACTTTCCATTTCCTTGAGGGGATTTTTTAACCTAGCTTTTACCAATCACTTCAGAATAATTGCACGTCATGCCCTGCATGATGTGACGTAGTGGTTAACCCCAGTGCTCGACGTGGATGTGTTGTAGAAAAACCTCCTCAGGGATTGTTCCTCATCAGTAGAATTTTGGTCTAGCGCGTAAAAACTGCCATTAGCCTAGTTGACTTCACTTTGCACAAGAGGCAAAGAACAGTTTAAAAAGGGCAATTGTGAATTATTTAGGAAGAGTAAGTTAAGAGAGGAAATGGAGGGAAAATACACTCTTAGAAAAAAAGGTGCTATCCAGAACCTAAAAGGTTTTTTCGGCTGTCCCCAAAGGAGAACCCTTTGAAGAACCCTTTTTGGTTCAAGGTAGAAACATTTTTGGTTCCATGTAGGACCCTTTCCACAGTGGGTTCTACATGGAACCAAAGGGTTTTACGTGGAACCAAAAGGGTTCTCCCTGGAACCAAAAATAGTTATCTTATGGGGATAGCTGAAAAACCTTTTTGGAATTTTTCTGGAGTGTAGCGTTTTCAGGAAGAGGTAAAGTGAAGCTGTAGCATATCTAGCCAGCCTTAGTTAAATCAAACCTGCCACTTGAACAACCTTTTTAGATGAAGCAAACCCCTTATGATGTACTGAAGCACAGTATTAAGTATCAATGCTTAATGTATTTTACATTACTCTGTGAACTACTTTGAGTCCACATTGTATCAAATCAAATTTATTGGTCGCATACACATATCTAGCAGATGTTATTGCGGGTTTAGCAAAATGCTTGTGTTCCTAGCTCCAACAGTGCAGTAATATCTAACAATACACAACAATACACACAAATCTAAAAGTAAAAGAATGGAATGAAGAAATTCTCATAATTTTTGCTGCAGTGTTGAGTTTGTCGTCTGTTAGAAATATTATTTATCTTTATTTTCTCAATCTATTTTGTGGCTTGCCTGGAGTACCAATGACTTTGCCAAAGGAGTTTAGTATAGCTTGTTTAGCTGTCTTAGGGATCATATTTGTTATGCACTCGCCAAATTGTCAGAGGCCAATTGCTCTTAAAGGTGCGGTGTCCTTTTTATATGCCAAACTGAAGTACGCTTCAGTTTGGCATAAAGGGATACCGTCGTTCCAAAATCTACTAATTTCTGTCACGTTGGTTCTAAGGTCCCCCACTAACATTAGGGCCTGTCTCTTTTACATTTTTGTACTTGTCTTGTTGCACAAAGCAGAAAACATACAGGAAAAAAAACACTGTTCTTAGTCTTGAATGTATAAGGCAATATTATTTTCAAATGTTTGCAATTAAATCCAAGGGAAGGTGCCAAAACGGGGAATGATGTTCTGACTGGCATAGCCAGGGAATATTTGTTAATGTGGTGACAATATGTTATAGAAATAGACCTATGTTATAGAAATAGACCTATGCAGGTGATATGATGTTGTAAATAGTTTTAAATGTCCTTGAAAAACTGCATGGTACATTATAACTACAATACAAAATATAGATAGATATATAGAAATATATTTTGAGGGTAAAGATTTGAGGTTGAGGGGAAGAGGGAGGGGGGAAGACAGGTCTTACTATCATAAGCACTTGATTTAGAAAAGTGTGCCCTGCAGTAAAAATACCTCTGTTTATGCTATTCATGCCTCGTTAGCAGGATAGAGATGAAGCTAATTCCCAGTTCTTCAGTGCCCCTGCAACTGTGGAATCATTGAATCCACTGAAGGAATACAATTTTGGCCTATCCGGATCAACCCATTTCCCCCTGTTTGTACTTACACAGTGTCGCAACTTCTTTTTCCTCCCCAAGTTTTCCGACAAATACCCTGGCCTTGATTGACAAATACCCTGGCCTTGATTGACAAATGCCCTGGCCTTGACTAACAAATACAGCTGCTGTCCATAAACTTGTCAAAACCACCATGAGGAAAAGAGAACTCTAAAGCTACGTTCCATTCCATCTTGTTTAATAGTGGATCTCTTTTGTTTCTCTGCCTTTTTTTTCTCAGTCTCTCTCTCACACTGTGGCTTGGGTAAAATCCTTAGCCCCAAACTACATTAGCGTTATGTGTTTGGTGGCCTGTTAAGGTATTGAATAATCACCAACCATGACAACTCAATAATGAAGCCTTTTATTTTGTTAGAATGCTGTGACTTAAACTCCATTTTGTGGTACACTTGTGGCCACTAGAATTATCTTCAACTCAATCAAAATAACCTTCCAAACTGCTGGCTCCTGCTATTCAATGTCTTTGCCTTTGCAATGTCAATGTTGCGGAAAAATTAGCTCTGTGCTTTTGTTTCGTTTAACTATAAGAAAAAATCTCACATATAAAAGTTTCCCTTTATAGATATATTTATTTTGAAGTTCTATTTTATATAGTATTTATTTAGATGCCAACCTTTGTTTGTGAAGAAAGCTCATGTCGAAATGGAATGTACATTGACATTGGAAATATATATTGTTAAATATACACATGTTGTGGTGTCTTTTTTTACTGACGGTCATCTACTTGAATCATACACGAACCAAACTCTTAGACAGACAGGAAACATATCAGTACATTCTCTGTCTTTCTGCCATGTCCTTTCAGCTTGTAGGAACATCGTTAAGTGTTAAAGCTACCAATGAGAGTTCTGTTCCCATAGTTACAAGACTTAGTTTGTCATTTTGTTGATCTGGGGCGGGAGAGCTATGGTTGAAAGTAAAAAAAAGAAAAAGCGGGCCAGAAATAGCCTGTTTCCCGTTCATTCGCAGAGGACCAAATTAAAACTGTTAATCATGTTAAATCAGGACATTTAGTGGTTTTCACTGTTTCATTTGAATGCTTCCTGAATTCCCTTCCTTTTAGTTTAAATGGTATTATTCTCCTACAGAACAGTGGTAAGCCACACTCCAATTCAGGCCAGAAGAAGCAACTTGACCCTACATTTACTGACAGAAAATATTACAGTAAGTAACACTGGGGCTCCTGAGTGGTGCATTGGTCTAAGGCACTGTATTTCAATGCTAGATGCGTCACTACAGACCCTGGTTCAATTCCAGGCTGTATCACAACTGGCTGTGATTGGGAGTCCCATAGGGCAGCGCACAATTGTCCAAGTTAGGGTTTGGCCGGGGGTAGGTTGTCATTGTAAATAAAAATTTGTTCTTAACTGACTTGCCTAGTTAAATAAATAAAAAATTCAGATATTTCCTCCCTCCACTTAGACAGAAACATGCCCTGGTCAAATGCAATGAATAATATCCTCAACCAATTAAAGTCAAGGATTAGTTTTGGCAGTGAGTTACTGTAAGTAAGAAAGACCATGCTGAGAAAATGTTTTCCTCTATTTGGAAAAAAAAGGCAACATGAGAGGTTGTTGTCCTTGTAAATTGTGTGTGAACACTGACTGACTACATGATTAAGGGGTGGTCTTATATAGATGTGAAACATTCCTTTTCTCTCAACAAGAGCACCACGTACCTACGTGGTCAACCTGTGCCGTACCCCCCCCCCCCCCCCCCCAGGCCCACCTGTGTCGTTTCCCCTCCAGGCAAGGCAGGGCCCTGTTTCCTGAGTGTTACCTGTAAGCACCTGGGGGAGATGAGTGAGAAGCTGAGTTGACTTCCCCTCCTGGCTGAGCTGGGGCTTCCGCTGCAGCCTGTGGCACTGGGGCCTGTCTGTTAGAGCAGGTGAGATCTGAGACAAACCTGCCTGTCTGTCATCTCCCCACCCTGCACTGCGCTCCCTCCCACACCACCACCACCATGTGTGTATTCCACACCACTGCTGTCATCCTCCCCCCCTCCGCTCCGCCAGGCCCAAAACTACACATCAGCTCAGGAATTTTAAATGGCAGCAAGTGAAGAAACCACCCCTCACACAGACATAGGATATGGGAAAAGGTAATGCTGTCGCTGGTAGGTGTCGTATTATCTTAGCTAACCACACTGTTTCATGGCTGAGTTCTTAGGAAGTGTCAGTCAATGCACAATGTTGAGAGTAAGGTCGTCACACTCCGTCACACAGCATATTCTCACTCTGCAGGTTGGAATGGCTGTGCTTTGTTGCCGATAGCTCCCATGTACAGCACTTCCTAAATCCCATTATGATCAAAGCTGTGAAAATATCTGTAAAAGTGACATGACGAAACGAAGAAGAAGAAAAAAACACTTATGGCTCTGACTACATTGCGTACAGTATCCGTTCCTATAGCTTTTATTCAGGTTTATCCTTACTCTGGTAATATCATTCTCATACTATATACTCTATTATAAACTGGGTACTTTGGCTCCTGGATGCTGATTGGCTGAAAGCCGTGGTATATATCACTGTTATGACCCCCCCCAAAAACATTTTTTAATCTTCTAATTACGTTGGTAACCAGTTTATAATAGCAACAAGGCACCTCAGGGGTTTGTGGTATATGGCCAATATACTGGTTTTGTTTCTACTTAGCCGTGGTATATTGGCCATATACCACACCCCTCCCCTAAGCCTTATTGCTTAGTATTATTATCTAGCTAATATATTATCATCAACAATAATATGATTATCCTGGTAATTATCCGTAATCTTGTTTATAGTGTTACAAGTCTATCATTTAAATGTTCTTACTATTATGCTGTAGTGCCTGCTGGTGAAAGCAAAGCCCTTCTTTCAACAGAAGTGTGTCACCAGCCCTCCAGCTATAGAGGACATTGTTCTGTGCATGCCAAAGTAAGGCCACGCCATTCTGGAAGTCACAGCCACAGCAGACACACAGTTGGACCATCAAACAGATGCCTATCACTCTGTCCAACTTCGGCGACATAACATCCGTTGATCCTTCTATTTTTTTTGTTGCTTTTTTCTTTGCTTGGTGTTTCTCATGTTCAGCAGCCATTTTGTCCAGCCAGTCAGTCCATGCTGTGACTGGAACAGACCTGTCTGCACATTTCCCAAGTAAACTCATCCATGTTGATTTGGTTGAAGTAAACGTCCCCTTGCAGTTTGGATAACATATTGCAAAAGTCCTTTCCACATCTGGTGCAGTACTCATCCCCCTCTCCCTCCCCCTCCCTCTTCCCCTCTCTACTAGTTGTGCATACAAATGACATGGACTGGAGAGAGAGAGTCAAACAAAAGTGCCTCAACGATTTGTGAGGTCAGGGAAGAGAGATCATTCTGGGTTTTCCTACGGGACATGTGCAGGTCTGCAGGAATGCACGCTCAGATGGGCGGAAATGGCAAGTACACGCTGTTTGGAAATGTAACCCTGACATTTAGACCTGGAGATTGCGAAAGCCATCCTGCACTGGTATTTCAGGGCCCAGCGAACCAAGTGTGACAGGAAGACTTCAACGCAAGAGAAACACACACTTCAACACTTTAAGTTAGAGAAAAGGGAGGTGGGGTGAGAGTAGGGAAATAGAGAAAAAGGGAGGTGGGGTGAGAGCCGGGGCATTAGAGAGAAAGGGAGGTGGGGTGAGAGCGGGGGCGTTAGAGAGAAAGGGAGGTGGGGTGAATGCAGGGGAGATAGAGAGAAAGGGAGGTGGGGTGAGAGCAGGGGAGAAAGGGAGGTGGGGTGAGAGCAGGGGAGATAGGGAGGTGGGGTGAGAGCAGGGGAGATAAAGGGAGATGGATTTGAGAGTTTGCCAAAAGTTTCAGAGTACACCAGCCAGACTCCTTCGTTCTCCAAACTCCATGGCATCTGACCAAGCAGCAACTTTAAACAAAGAGCTACTGTCTTGCCTGGGTCGTTCTGGAATTACGGTGGCATTTGGGCATGCCATTCTGTGATAATTTTTGTTTTTTTAAATATACTGTATTTGGGTACATCTTTCCATTCTAAATCGACTAATATGGTAGCTTAATTACTTTTTTTTACCATTATAATAACATTGTGCGACCAGTAGGAGTAGTAACACCAATGATGGTAACACCAATGAGACATTTTTGGTACTGTAAATTGGGATTTTCTGAAATGGAGACCACAAATGCTCAGATCCAAGATCGTCAATCCATGAAAGTGATATAATTAATCATTTTGCTCACAACGTAATTTCCCTTCATTTAAATTGACTAAAACTAAGTGACACTTTGGATTCAGACTCACCACATGATCAATGGAATCCTCAAATTTATGACATACTAAAAAGGTGTGATTAGCTAATCATTTTCATTAATACAGACCCCTCCCCCGATAACAGTTTTCCCCTGAAGAGAATGCTCAAGGACCTTGTACAGTAAGTATATCTTTATAATGGGCGGCAGGTAGCCTAGTGGTTAGAGCGTTGGACTTGTAACCGAAAGTTTGCAAGATCGAATCCCCGAGCTGACAAGGTAAAAATGTGTTGTTCTGCCCCTGAAACAAGGCAGTAAACCCACTGTTCCTAGGCCGTCATTGAAAATAAGAATTTGTTGTTAACTGACTTGCCTAGTTAAATAAAGGTGAAATTTTGAATGACATAAAACTAAGGGGACACACATTAGAGCTATACTATAAGAAAAAAACCCAATTGTAATAGCCTTCTTTGTTTTTATTGATCTATACAATATATTCAATAATTTTGTTCACCGTTTAGCGTTCAAAATAATAGACATATACATCTAAATCCCCAAAATATGTCACTAGAACTCTGGGACAACTACATCACTACTGGGTCAAGCCAATTTTCTTACCCATAGCAATTTAAATGGTGCATAACCAGTTTTGCAGTACAAAGGACTTGCATTATGTTTTATTAAACAGTCAAATATATTTTTTAAAACATGTATGATGTGTAACTATTTGTCATTTCTAAGTGTTTTCCATGGTTGTAAAGGCAAGGGACGCAAATGCCACAACCCGCATCATTTCCGCTTTCTGAGGCTACTCAGGCCTGCTGCTCGCTTCGACTCTTCTAACACCTAGGCCAAATGGATTTGCACTGGTCAAAGCTCAGACAGCTGTAAAACGTATAGCACTGATGTCTTGAAAGAGCATTTTATATTCTAAATACACCACAGTAAATGTGGTTGGGAGTCAAAAACCTTGTCACTGATTTTTCAAGCCAATTTAAACTGAGACTGCACCACTCAGGAACACTCAACACCTCTTGGAAAACAATTCTGACTTGTCTTTGGCATTAAAATGTGTGTAATTTTCCTGCTGAAAAATAAAACTCTTTCCTTGGGTTAAGTTTTCGGAGGACTGAGGCCGGTTTCCCTCTAACTTTTTATCTGGGCTTTGCTCCATTCATATTTCTTTTGATCCTGACAAACTCCCCAGTCCCTGCTGGTGACAAGCATACCAATAACATGATGCTGCCACCACAATACTTGAAAATAAAGAATCACTCTGTGTTGTGTTTTGTTGGATACGATCCAAGCCTGTCGTTTTTAATTTAGGTCAAAAAGTTAATTTCTTTGTCGTGTTATCTTGCTGTATTACTAAACAGCCTTTTTGCAAACAAAATGGAGGATTTGGAGTGGATTATTTTTATACAGGCTTAATTATTTTCACTGTCATACAGACCAGTAATGTGGAGTGAATGCAATGTTGTTGGTCCTCTGTGTTGTCAAGTACTGTGGTGGCAGCCTCATGTTATGGGTATGCTTGTCACCGGCAGGGACTGTCAGGATCAAAATTAAAATGAAAGGAACAAAGCCAAGACAAAAATTTTGAGGAAAACTTGACACAGTCTTCTGAATACCTAACCGTGGGATAGAGTTTTATTTTTCACCGGGACAATTACACAAATGTTAATACCAAAGGCACACCAGAATGGCTTTCCAATATGCGTGGAGTGTTCCTGAATGGTCCAGCCTCAGTCCTGACTTAAATTGCGCTGAAAAGCAAAGACCAGGTTTGAATATTGCTGTCCATCAATGACTCCAAACCAAATTTACTGAGCTTGAGCAATTTTGACAAAAACAATGTAAATATGTTGCCCTAAGAATTGTGCGAAATTGATGGAATGTTATTCAATATCTTTCACACCTGTAACGGCTGCCAAAGGTGCTTCCACCAAGTGTTAACTCTGGGGTGTGAAGACATACACAATCAAAACATTTTATTTATTTTATTTTATTAATTTGGACTATTTTCTATACATTTTCTTTGACTTTGGAAATGTGGAGTAGGTTGTTTAGATCAGCAGGATTTATTCCCTTTTGAGATCAAATTTGAAAGCAGCAAAATGTGAAGACTGTGCAAGGGGTATGTAGATTTCACTAGCGACACTATGTCATCTCAAATCACATTTTTTATCACATTTTATTAGTCACATGCCCCGAATACAACAGGTAGACCTTACAGTGAAATGCTTACTTACAAGCCCCTAACCAACAATGCAGTTTAAAAAATAAGAATAAGAAATAAAAGGAACAAGTAATTAAAGAGCAGCAGTAAAATAACAATAGCGAGACTAGTATATACAGGGGGTACCGGTACAGAGTCAATGTATGGGGGCACCGGTTAATCTTGTTCCTATTCAACGATTTTCTTCCATGCACTACTTTGTGCAGAAGGCACATTATACCAAGGAGGCAAACCGTTTCAGTTAACTTTTGTGTGCAAAGACATGTAGCATATTCATACACAAAGCCTATAAACTGGTGGACCAGTCATAGCTGTGGGGCTGCAGGTAGCCTAGCGCTTAGGAGCATTGGGTCAGTTTCTGAAAGGCAGCTGGTTTGAATCCCCGAGCCAACTAGGTGAAAAATCTGTCAATGGACCCTTGAGCAAGGCACTTAACCCTATTTGCTCCTGTAAGTCACTCTGGATAAGAGTGTCTGCTAAAATGTAAATGTAGCTCAGCAAACTGGATTGTTTTTCCTTATTTTTAAATGGCTCAAGGAATGGCAACAAAAGTGAACTGAGGTGGATGGTAGGGGACAGGAATTTTAATGAGGCTCCACGACTCACCACCACTATAAGTATTCAGACCGTGTAATTTGATACTTTTAAACTTGAGACTGATCAGCTGTTGTATATTTCATGTGGATGGATCTTTCAACTTGAATGTCTTATGCCTAAGTACATGTGTAAAAGAGCATTCCTGTGACATACACACACACACAACTCTCCGGCCTATGCTCTCTCTGTGCTGGGTGAATAACAGCACAGCAGTCCCCTGAGGCGCCGAGGGGCCAGAGCCTACCAAACTTGGCTTCCGACCCCGCAGCGCTGACACACCCACTTGGACTCAGCTGCAGTGCATTCCTGGTGAGTGCATTGTCAAAGCCCAACACTTCCTCTGGAACTCAGCCAACACAACCGCAATAACATTTTATACATTTATCTCTCACAGAGAACACTGTTGCAAAACATTCCCTCCCCTCCCTTCCCCCTTTCCCCTCTCCTCTCCTCTCCTCTCCTCTCCTCTCCTCTCCTCTCCTCTCCTCTCCTCTCCTCTCCTCTCCTCTCCTCTCCTCTCCTCTCCTCTCCTCTCCTCTCCTCTCCTACAGTTCAACTCTCACTTACTTCTTCTTCTGTTGTTTCCAGGTGTTGTTAGCTCCATTACATTAAATTGGTAGCTACTCTGAACCCATGTTTGGGAAAATGGAAAAATAACTTTTTACTCTGACTTTCAGGCACATAGGGAGTGATGACATCAGTCTAGTGACAGCCAGTATCTTCTCCTTTCTGTATACCTTCCCTATAAAGCCATGTAGGTACCTGGCTCAATTATGCTAATTAGATTATTATCTCATCCCACTGGGCAAAAACTGGTTCAATCAACGTTGTTTCCATGTCATTTCAACCAAAAAAATCAATACGATGAAGTTGAATCAACTTGGAAAACTGATTGAATTTTCAAAAAGTAATCAACGTCAGGGCATTTCGTCTTTTATTCACCCAACTTTGAACCTAAATCCAATGACATGGTAAATTGTTTTGTTGATTTCACCTTGAATTCACGTTAGTTGACAACTCAACCAAATGTAAATCAAAACTAGACATTGAACTGACGTCTGTACCCAGTGGGATCTTTCTTCTCGTACCGCTGCCCTGCCGTTCTACCACAGTAGCAGTAGGCTAGACTTCAAGGCTATAGACTCAGGAAGCTGCTTCCTGTAAGCCCTGAGGGAGTATGGGAAGAGTAGTTTTCTAGTATAGTATAGTATAGTATAGTATAGTACATTACAGTACAGTTCAGTACAGTATAATATACAGATATGTATGTCTTTATTTGATCACCCTGTTGCAAGGATAACTTTTCTGCAATGCAGGAAATGTAAAACTTGTACTGTATTTGAGGTTTGAAAGGCTTCTGGACTTTGTAATTTCCACTGACATTTCAGACTTGATTTTATCAACACCTAAAAAAATGTCCATTAATTATAATCCATATAATAACTCACATTTTCTGTTGCTGCATAATTATTTTCCTGCTGTAGCTAACTGACTCAAATTAAGATCCTACATCTGTAGGAGGCCCAGAAGGACAACAAGTCAGAGGAAATGAGCTGCTATTTCCCGCATCCCTCAGTGGCTCCTCTCCTCAGCCAGCCAGTAGCTGTACTCTGGGTCCTCAGATAGCCGGTAGTTGCACTATGGGTCCTCAGCCACATTGTCTTCACTACTAATATCTCTTGCTCTCTATTGTGTTTCCTCTTTTTACCAAACCTGTGTGGGGAGCTGTTACCAGGCTGCTGCGATCGCATTGTGAAAAGGACACAAAAGAGGGAGGACTTCCGAGGTGTATGCTCCACATTGGTGTGACTGTCCTAGATAGATAGAACTCTGCTGTTGGCTGAGATGTGTACTGCTGGGGGGATTAGTACTAAGGATGTGTTTGCAGTGGTGATTTTATCAAAGGCTTTGCTGTCTCTGTGTGTGTGTGTGTGTGTGTGTGTGTGTGTGTGTGTGTGTGTGTGTGTGTGTGTGTGTGTGTGCGTGTGCGTGTGCGTGCGCGTGCGTGCGCGTGCGTGTGCGTGTGTGTGTTTGCACTTGTTTGCCTACCTTATCAGGACCCAACAATTCACCCGAATGTCTTGACAAGGTAGAAAAAAAATGACTTTTTCATGTCCTAAATTTGTTCAATGCTATTTTAAACTTAAGGGTTAGGTTTAGGGTTTTGGGGTTAAGGTTAGGGTTAAGGTTAGGTGTAGAATTAGGTTAAGAGTTAGGGGTAGGGTTAGGGTTAAGAGTTAGGGGTAGGGTTAGGTTAAGAGTTAGAGGTAGGGTTAGGTTAAGAGTTAGGGGTAGAGTTAGGTTAAGAGTTAGGGGTAGGGTTAGAATAGGGGTTAGAGGTAGGGTTAGGTTAAGAGTTAGGGGTAGGGTTAGGTTAAGAGTTAGGGGTAGGGTTAGGTTAAGAGTTAGGGGTAGGGTTAGGTTAAGAGTTAGGGGTAAGGTTAAGAGTTAGGGGTAGGGTTAGAATAGGGGTTAGGGGTAGGGTTAGGTTAAGAGTTAGGGGTAGGGTTAGAATAGGGGTTAGGTGTAGAATTAGGTTAAGAGTTAGGGGTAGGGTTAGGTTAAGAGTTAGGGGTAGGGTTAGGTTAAGAGTTAGGGGTAAGGTTAAGAGTTAGAGGTAGGGTTAGGTTAAGAGTTAGGGTAGAGTTAGGTTAAGAGTTAGGGGTAGAGTTAGAATAGGGGTTAGAGGTAGGGTTAGGTTAAGAGTTAGGCGTTAGGTTAAGAGTTAAGGGTAGGGTTAGGTTAAGAGTTAGAGGTAGGGTTAGGTTAAGAGTTAGAGGTAGAGTTAGGTTAAGAGTTAAGGGTAGGGTTAGGTTAAGAGTTAGAGGTAGGGTTAGGGTTAGGATTAGGATTATGGTTAGGAGGGGTAGGGTTAGGTTAGGGAAGTAGGCTTTTTAATCGTAAAACATTTTTACTCCCAAATTACAATTTTTTAAGCGTGTGATGTGTGCGCATGCATGTGCGTAACAGGATCAGTTGTCCCTGTGCCTTCTCCCCTCATCACCACACAGGTGCTGTGCCTTCTTCCGTCTTCGGGACGGTCTATGTAAGTTATTAAAGAGCCAACACAATGGCTGCACAAACGCATCAGGTCAGTGAAACAGGAAGCGGACCCTTATGTAACAGGTATGACTTCACAGGAAGCCAGGGGAACAAAGGCTCGGATGCACAGAACCCACAGATAAAGGTCCACTGTGTGTCTGCTGCCTCCAAGTTACAATGATGCTTTGTTGCCATGATCAGGAAAGAAGGGACAAGCGCATGTATCATTTGTCCCCTTAGTTTACCTTGCGTGGGCTAGCAGCGGGCACACGGCCCATCTGATAAACGGCCAAAGCAGGGTAGATCCACACAGGACAGAGATTCACTCAGGGGCCTGACGGGGATCTGTGTCCCCCAACCTGAAGGGGGTAGGCTGGGGAGGGGAGGCGACCACTCTGGCTGGAGAGGATTTGTAACATAGGCTACAGGGTAAATCCATTTTTGACAGCATCCCTTTTGATCTGAACAAAACTTTCCATACATGTTTGCCCATCCCTGTAGGCTGTCTCGCTGTTGTCGGTGATCAGGCCTACCACTGTTGTGTCATCTGCAAACTTAATGATGGTGTTGGAGTCGTGCCTGGCCACGCGGTCATGGGTGAACAGGGAGTACAGGAGGGGACTGAGCACGCATCCCTGAGGGGCTCCAGTGTTGAGGATCAGTGTGGCAGATATGTTGCTACCTACCCTCACCAACTGGGGGCGGCCCGTCAGGAAGTCCAGGATCCAGTTGCAGATGGAGGTGTTTAGTCCCAGGATCCTTAGCTTAGTGATGAGCTTTGAGGGTACTATGGTGTTGAACGCTGAGCTGTAGTCAATGAATAGCATTCTCACATAGGTGTTCCTTTTGTCCAGGTGGGAAAGGGCAGTGTGGAGTGCAATAGAGATTGTGGATCTGTTTGGGCGGTATGCAAATTGGAGTGGGTCTAGGGTTTCTGGGATAATGGTGTTGATGTGAGCCATTACCAGCCTTTCAAAGCACTTCATGGCTACGGACGTGAGTGCTATGGGTCTATAGTCATTTAGGCAGGTTGCCTTAGTGTTCTTGGGCACAGGGACTATGGTGGTCTGCTTGAAACATGTTGGTATTACAGACTCAGTCAGGGACATGTTGAAAATGTCAGTGAAGACACCTGCCAGTTGGTCAGCACATGCCCAGAGCACACATCCTGGTAATCCGTCTGGCCCCGCAGCCTTGTGAATGTTGACCTGTTTAAGGTCTTACTCACGTCGGCTACGGAGAGCGTGATCACACAGTTGTCCGGAACAGCTGATGCTCTCATGCATGCCTTAGTGTTGCTTGCCTTAAAGTGAGCATAGAAGTAATTTAGCTCGTCTGGTAGGCTCGTGTCACTGGGCAGCTTTGTAGTCTGTAATAGTTTGCAAGCCTATGGCCACATAAGACGAGCGTCGGAGCCAGTGTAGTACGATTCAATCTTAGCCCTGTATTTACGCTTTGCCTGTTTGATGGTTCGTCGTTGTAACGGCTGTCTTCAGAAATGGACCAAAATGCGGCGGAGTTAGGGTTCGTCATATTTAATCACACGAACACTTTACAACTACACAAAAACAAGGAAACTGACAGCCAACACAGTCCTGTCAGGTGCAACCACTGTGACAAGAACAATTACCCACGAAACACAAAGGAAACGTAGGCAACTTATGTGTGACTCCCAATCAACCACAACCCTCTACAGCTGTGCCTGATTGGAAGTCACACGGCCAAAATCAATGAAACAATAAAAAACACACACTCCCTTCTGCCACGTCCTGACCCAACTACACCCTCTACAGGTCAGGACGTGACAGTCGTAGGGCATAACAGGATTTCTTATAAGCTTCCGGGTTAGAGTCCAGCACCTTGAAAGCAGCAGCTCTACTCTTTAGCTCAGTGAAAATGTTGCCTGTAATCCATGGCTTCTGGTTGGGGTATGTACGTACAGTCACTGTGGGGAAGACGTCCTCAATGCACTTATTGATAAAGCCAGTGACTGATGTGGTGTACTCCTCAATGCCATCAGAAGAATCTCAGAAAATGTTCCAGTCTGTGACAGCAAAACAGTCCTGTAGCTTAGCATCTGCTTCATCTGACCATTTTTTTATAGACCGGAGTCACTGGTGTTTCCTGCTTTAATTTTTGCTTGTAAGCAGGAATCAGGAGGATAGAACTGTGGTCACATTTACCAAATGGAGGCCGAGGGAGAGCTTTGTACGCGTCTCTGTGTGTGTACAGGTGATATAGAATTTTTGCCCTCTGGTTGCACGTTTAACATGTTGATAGAAATTAGGTAAAACTGATTTAAGTTTCCCTGCATTAAAGTCTCTGGCCACTAGAAGCGTCGCCTTTGGGTTTCCTGTTTGCTTATTTCCTTATACAGCTGACTGAGTGTGGTCTTAGTGCCAGCATCCGTCTGTGGTGGTAAATAAACAGCCATGTAAAGTATAGATGAAAACTCTCTTGGCAAATAATGTGGTCTGCAGTTTATCATAACATACTTTACTTCAGGCAAGCAAAATCTAAAGACTTCCTTAGATTTCGTGCACCAGCTGTTGTTTACAAATATGCACAGACCGCCCCCCCCTTGTCTTACCAGAGTGTACAGTTCTATCTTGCCGGTGCAGCGTATATCCCGCTAGCTGAATATCCATGTCATCATTCAGCCACGATTCCGTGAAACATAAGATGTTACAGTTTTTGATGTCCTGTTGGTAGGATATTCGTGATCGTACCTCGTCTAATTTTTTGTCCAATGATTGCATGTTGGCGAGTAATGTTGACGGTAACGGCAGCTTTCCCATTCACCTTCTGCAGATCCTTACGAGGCACACCGCTCTGTGTCTTCTGTACCTGCGTCTCTTCCTTTTTCCAATAACTGGGATGTTGGCCTTGTCGGGTGTTCGGAGTATGTCCTGTGCGTCCTGCTTGTTGAAGAAAAAATCTTTGTCTTATCCAAGGTGAGTGATTGCTGTCCTGATATCCAAAAGCTCTTTTTTGCCGTAAGATACGGTGGCAGAAACATTATGTACAAAATAAGTTACAAATAACACAACAAAAAAAACACATAGTAGCACAATTGGTTGGGCGCCCGTAAAACTGCTGCCATTTCTTCCGGCACCATCCATGTCTTAATCACTAGAAAAGATAAACAGTTGAGATTGATATCATTTAAAAGCTTAAGAACAGGATTGTCTCAAACTATTTTATAATTTCATAAAAATTAAAATAAATTATAACAATTTTTAAACCTTTATCGTCATTTTTAAACCATTAACGCGTACATTTTTTTTCACATTCTCATATGTTGCAGCTTAGACCATGATTGAAATCATCTGAGGTGTTTGTATTGTACCATCAGTTGAGACACAGCATGCAAACTCTTGACATCCACAGGGTGGGTGTCATTTCAATCATAGAAATAGAATTCATAGAATGAACTCAACCCTTCAGACCACTGAAATTAGGCTGGTACACCATTTGCATTTCAATTGAATTGGCATTTCTACATTCAATTACTACCACAATCGCAACCGATGGCGGGCACAACACAAAAACTTCAGACGATGTAAAATAGTCTAAGCGGCAACATATATGAATCCGAGTTTTTGTTTTTTTAACACGTTTTTAGATAATTGATGTATAAAGTTTAAAAATAAATAAATAAGAAATGAGTTTGACAACCCTGTTCATAAGCTTTTAAATTATATCAGTCTCAACTGTTTATCTTTTACAGTGATGAAGACATGGATGTCTCATGGTATGGTGGGGTTTGCAAAATAGGTTAACTTTCAGCACCTTTATCTCTTGAATGTTTTGGCATTCAGGTCTAAAAAGTCACTTTCTGAGCACTTTTACAATGGGCAAATATGTGCAGGTTAGCGTTTTTTCCGTCATGAATCTTGTTCTGGAGGCAGCTCTGCAGAGTGGTCACTAGCTGGTACAGACACAAAGTCATAACATCTGATTTTAAACCTAACCACAGGAGGTTGGTGGCGCTTTAATTAGGGAGAAGGGGCTCGTGGTAATGGCTGGAGAGGAATGAGTGGAATGGTTTCCATGTGTTTGATGATTCCATTTGCTTGGTTGCAGACATTATTATAAGCCGTCCTCCCCTAAACAGCCTCCACTGAACCTAACCCTGACCTTAACCCTAACCACGCTCGTAACGCTAGTACCTAACCCTGACCTTAACCCTAACCTTAACCACACTCGTAACCCTAGTACCTAACCCTGACCTTAACCCTAACCTTAACCACACTCGTAACCCTAGTACCTAACCCTAACCTTAAATTAAGACCAAAAAGCACATTGTTGTTTTCATAACTTTTTACAATATAGCCAATTTGGACTTGCAGCTGGCCTATCTAAGAGGAAAGTGCTCAGTTCTGCCTCCAGGACAAGACTCATGACAATAAATGTCAACCTGCCAAATATGTAAGAAAGATTTCATTCAAATCAAAAGAGATGCACAAGCATTTCGCTACACTCGCATTAACATCTGCTAACCATGTGTATGTGACCAATAAAATTTCATTTGATTTCATTTGAGGTGAGGTCAAAAATTATTGAATTGAAATGGATTTACCTTACAATAAGGAGAACCTGGCATGAGGGCTGGATGTTAGGTAAACCTAGCTGTTGATAACACTACTTAAGAGGACTCATGGAGCAGCTGAACACACACACACACACAACACACATCTGTTGTGCTATTTATCTACCTAGTCAGTTCCCGTTCACATGGGAAAGGTTTCTTACTCCTGATAGATCGTTTTCTGGTCACAGGACAGTTTCCCGTAGTGGACTTGCTCTCTGATGAAGGATCATCAGTTAGTTAGTATGCTTACTTTTGGTTTTACGCCACAACATTGGAGAGTAATGGAATGGGTATAGAATGAAGCACAAGAGTGGGTACATTGTTAGGATGCAGAATATCACAAGCTACAATGATCATCGCCATGCCAACAGCCCTTTTAAGACCCAACACACCTCGGTAACACAACTATACCACGAGAAGACTTCCCAGACGTTCCCTGAGCATAATACCACACTTCATCTTCTCCATCCTCAGATCCATGAGATCTCTGCCAGCAGCGACAGCGTGTGGGGCTATGGCACCTAGGAGAGGGCTAACTTGGCATGTCTCACCATGGGTCTAAGTCTGCTTTTAGACGTGAGCCTCTTTAATGTGGATTCCTATGTACACCCAGCGCTCCTGTCGTATGGCCTCATCCCCCCTGTTATAGTGGTGATTGTCCGTCTTTCTCACCACTGTTAAAATAACTGGGTCTGTGACGACAAATCTTCCTGAAGTCTCATAACATAACATGTCTAAAAATACCCCCAGCCCTGTTTGAGTATGGGAGTGGCCATGGCTCAGACACACATACAGAGAGAGAGAGAGAGAGAGAGGAGAGAGAGAGAGAGAGAGAGAGAGAGAGAGAGACAGATGATTGGTTTCCAGAGAACACAGAGAGGTTTGTAAAGCCAGGACATGAGAAGGAGAGGGGAGGTGTTGTGTATGAGCAAGTGGTGGTCAGGTCTGGAGCTGGCCGGAGGGCCGGCTGGCAGCATGCTTCCCTGGCCCGGGCTGCTGTGGCGCCGTGTATAGGATGTGGTGTGTCACGGTGAAATGCTGACGACACACATCCTTCAGCGCCCACCCTGTCGTCCAGGAGCATCGGATATTGGATTAGTGTGTTAATCTCTCCCTCACAGTTTTCTCACGTTCTATTTCCTGTGTCTTTCTCTTTCCTTGCTCTCCTTGCTTTCTCTCTCCTTAACCCATCCTTCGCTCTCTCTCTCTCTGTCTCTCCCTCACTCCATATCCCTGTCCCTCCTCCCTTTCTTATTCTCCTCTCCTGGTAATAGAGTGCAAAGGGAGATCAGTTTTATAAAGTTTAGTTAATGGAGGATTTCCTTCCTTTGTGAGAGAGAGACGATCAATAATACCCTTCCTGTCTGACGGTCAGAGCATCTCTCTCTCTTTCCATCTCCTCTATTCTCTATCATGCTCTCTCCATCTTTCTATCTTGTTTTCTCTTTCTCTCTACCCCCCTCCCCCATCTCTCGCTCTATCCCATGGGAGAGGGGGGCCAGCTGGGAGAGAGGGGGCGCTCATCCGCCCACCCGCATGGCTCTTTCCTGCCCCCAGGGTGCTGGACACAGGAGCTCCCCACAGTGAGAGGAGGGGGGGGAAGAGAGCACCTGCTAGGCGACGATGCCCCAGACAAAGACACCTCTGTCCAGGCCGCACAATGGTGGCCAGGGTCCTTTCCCCCTGCCTGCCTACTCTGGCAGCCCCACAGCAAGCTGTCCTTACAGTCTGAGTGTATACTCCCCTCCACGGTTCCCACACAATGGCTGACTGTTGTTCCCAGGGTCCCCCATATTTGGCCCGAAAACCCCCTTTCTTCATAGCAGAGAAAAGGCTTATCTCTGGTGGAGACTGTCATGTGAATGGTTGGTGGTGACCCCACGCAGTTTGGCTGGAGCCCGGGGCCGGCATGAGAGAGAGCTGATGGTCTGATTGACTGGCAGAGAGTGTCTCTGTTTCTCTGTCTGTCTCTCTGTCTGACCCCTCTGTCTGACCCCTCTGTCTCTCGGTTACTCTGTTTCTCTGTCTGTCTCTCTGTCTGACCCCTCTGTCTGACCCCTCTGTCTGTCTGTCTCTCTGTCTGACCCCTCTGTCTGACCCCTCTGTCTCTCTGTCTGACCCCTCTGTCTGACCCCTCTGTCTGTCTGTCTCTCTGTCTGACCCCTCTGTCTGACCCCTCTGTCTCTCTGTCTGACCCCTCTGTCTGACCCCTCTGTCTGTCTGTCTCTCTGTCTGACCCCTCTGTCTGACCCCTCTGTCTCTCTGTCTGACCCCTCTGTCTGACCCCTCTGTCTCTCAGTTTCTCTGTCTGTCTCTCTGTCTGACCCCTCTGTCTCTCTGTCTGACCCCTCTGTCTGACCCCTCTGTCTCTCGGTTACTCTGTTTCTCTGTCTGACCCCTCTGTCTGACCCCTCTGTCTCTCTTTCTCTGTCTGTCTCTCTGTCTGACCCCTCTGTCTCTCTGTCTGACCCCTCTGTCTGACCCCTCTGTCTCTCGGTTACTCTGTTTCTCTGTCTGACCCCTCTGTCTGACCCCTCTGTCTCTCTGTTTCTCTGTCTGTCTCTCTGTCTGATCCCTCTGTCTGACCCCTCTGTCTTTCTGTTTCTCTGTCTGTCTGTCTCTCTGTCTGACCCCTCTGTCTGACCCCTCTGTCTCTCGGTTACTCTGTTTCTCTGTCTGACCCCTCTGTCTGACCCCTCTGTCTTTCTGTTTCTCTGTCTGTCTGTCTCTCTGTCTGACCCCTCTGTCTCTCGGTTACTCTGTCTGTCTGTCTCTCTGTCTGACCCCTCTGTCTGACCCCTCTGTCTGACCCCTCTGTCTTTCTGTTTCTCTGTCTGTCTGTCTCTCTGTCTGACCCCTCTGTCTGACCCCTCTGTCTTTCTGTTTCTCTGTCTGTCTCTCTGTCTGACCACTCTGTCTCTCTGTCTGACCCCTCTGTCTATCTGTCACTCTGTCTGACCTGTCTATCTCTCTGTCGGACCCCTCTGTTTCTCTGTCTGACCCCTCTGTCTCTCTGTCTGACCCCTCCGTCTCTCCATCTCTCTGTCTCTCCTTCAGACCCCTCTGTCTCGATGTCTGGCCCCCCTTGTTTGGATTCAAAGACTCTGCTGGGCAGAAGCAGCCCAGGGAACAGAGTTCTGGCCACTGATTCTAGTTTTGAAGTGATGGTGAAACTACTTCTTGAGCAGCGGCTCCTAATAATGCATGAAGGAATTTCCACTCAGCCGAGGTCTGCCTCTCACTGGAGCTCCTGTTCAAGGTTTCATATGTGTGCCTGGGTGCCTCCCACTCTATGCATTAGTGAATCTACATTAATCTCAGCTGACATGGTCCAGGAAGAGCTCTGAATGCACACACACACACACGGACACGCACGGACACACACACACACACACACACACACACACACACACACACACACACACACACACACACACACACACACACACACACACACACATACACACACGGACATGCACATACACACACATACACACACACACACACATACACACACACACACAAATGCCCGGATGCACACGCGCACACACAAATGCCCACACACACACACACACACACACACACACACACACACGCATACACACGCATACACACACACACACACACACACACACACACACACACACACACACACACACACACACACACACACACACACACACACACACGCCCGGATGCACACGTGCACACACACACACAAATGCCCACACACACAGAGAGCCTGCTCAAATATTTAGACAGGATGTTTTTTTCAATGGGTAAAAGGAGGCAGGTCGCAGGTTAACCAGATCAAGATGAAAAACACATTCAGCAGGACAAACAGCACTGGCCATGCAAAAAGACATACACATACATGTACACGTGTTATTAGGATGGTCCACTGAGATAGAGGAAGGGTTGGGCAGCACTGACACAAAATACACCCAGAAAACAGGGAAGACCTAATACGAATGTTTTAAGAACTTTTTCGTTCCAAAAGAGTTCTTTGGCTGTCCCCATAGGAGAACACTTTTTAGTTCCAGGTAGAACCATTTTGGGTTCCATGTAGAACCCTCTATGGAAAGGGTTCTACATGGAACCAAAACCAGTTCTACCTGGAACCAAAAGGGTTCTACATGGAACTAAAAAGGTTCTTCAAAGGGTTTTCCAATGGGGACAGCTGAAGAACCCTTTTAGGGTCTAGATAGCACCTTTTTTTGTGTAATCTCTGTACTCCTGTGCTGAGGGACTAACATATCTCCCTCTTTAACTCTACGGTATATATTCCATTCACAATAATCTACCTATAATATTGCATGAGGTCGAGGTAAATACCTAACACATGCAGGAAGTCCTATGTAGATCACTATTGTACACCTGCATATCACAGCATTGAACCCTGTCGGTCAATCAGCTGAGAGAAAGAGAGAGAGAGGGCGAGAGCGAGAGAGAAAAAGAGAGAGAGATTGTCTTCCTAATTACTTCTTATTAGCCTCTCTCTCTGCTTTCCCCATGCGGTGGGTGAAACTCTCCCCCTGCCTGCTCTAATGGCACCCAGATGAGGGCCAGCTGGAAATGAATAGCGAACGGATACAAGGAAGTGAACACTACATGGACATGCCAATTGATTGGCTTAAATTAGCAGAGGCGTATATACAATGCAATTGCTAATCGGGGGAGTGATTGTAAGCAGCGTTTGATTTTGTCTGCTAATTATGCGCTTGCCAGGTTTCCTCCACCGGTGCCTCTGTGTCTTTCATCTGACCCAGGAATGCCACAAGAGCATTAGTGAGGTCGGGCACTGATGTTGGGCGATTAGGTCTGGTTCACATTCAGAATTCCAATTCATCACAAAGGTGTTCGATGGGGTTGAGGTCAGGGCTCTGTTCAGGCCAGTCAAGTTCGTCCACACTGATCTCAACAAACCATTTCTGTATGGACCTCACTTTGTGCACTGGGGCATTGTCATGCTGAAACAAGAAAGGGCCTTCCCCAAACTGCTGCCACAAAGTTGGAAGCAGAGAATCGTCTAGAATGTCATTGTACGCTGTTGCATTAAAGTTTCCCTTCTCTGGAACTAACTAAAAACATCCCGAGACCATTATTCCTCCTCCACCAAACTTTATAGTTGCATTCGGGCAGGTAGTGTTTTCCTGGCATCTGCCAAACCCAGATTCATCCTTCGGACTGTCAGATGGTGAAGCATGATTCATCACTCCAGAAAACGTGTTTCCACTGCTCCAGAGTCCAATGGCGGTGAGCTTTACACCACTCCAGGTGACACTTGGCATTGTGCATGGTGACCTTAGGCTTATGTGAGCTTGTGTGGCCTAACACTTTGCGGCTGAGCTGTTGTTGCTCCTAGACGTTTCCATTTCACAATAATAGCACTTACTGTTGACTGGCGCAGCTCTAGCAAGGCAGAAATTTGACACACTGATTTGTTGGACAGGTGGCATCCTATGGCGGTGCCACGTTGAAAGTCAATGAGATTTTCAGTAAGCCCATTCTACTGCCAATGTTTGTCTATGGAGATTGCATGGCGGTGTGCTCGATTTTATACACCTGTCAGCAACGGGTGTGGCTGAAATAGCCGTATCCACTAATTTGAGGGGTGTCCACATACTTGTATATATAGTGTATATATCATTAGGCTGTATATATTTTTAGATATAGGCCTATTGTAAATGTGTATTATTGTAGCGTCATCATCTTTATTGCAAAAATAAATACAAATACAAATACAAACATAACTTTAAGCGACATGTTTATTTGACAGAGGTAATAATGCCCGTTGATCAGCACAGCAATTGATAAAACAGGACCATGTTGGCGAAACAAGTGTTTCTGAGCTTATGTCAATATTACACAGGCAAACTAACGGTTCCAGAAATCAGGAATACAGACAGGCTCTAAAGACTTCTATATATGAGTGAATGTGTCCAACAAATCACCACCTGTTGTTATGTTGGGCAAATACTGACAAAAAAAACATGTTTTTCTCAATGACATGCATTGCTAAAATAAAGGTTTAAGGAAATACAGGCAGGCAGGCACCACAAAACAAAACAACTTGCTCAATCAAGCATGATGGTCTTGTAAGTATAAATGCAAAGCTTGCATTCACATAATCCCAAAAAAGTTTTAAACGGTAATGGAATTGGACTAGTGTGGTGTGTGACGTATCAAATACATGAACTTGTATTCGGTACAAATCACATTATTGTGGGAGTAACTCCTCTAAGAGTATGAATTGCATGCACATTGTTTGAAGGACAATTGACCAACATAGCTACTGTAGTAGATCAAAGCTGTGTGCTGGAAAACCTTGGTAGAGCATGGGTGTAGGCATTGTTGTGCTCGTGAATTTCATTTATTTTTCGGCTATGGGCCAATGCCTACTTCCCACAGATTTTTTTATATACAGTTTATATGTATATGAAACATGGATAACGAATGGCACAGAACCTATGCCCTGTTTTCTCTATCTTTGGAAGAAGAAAGAAACACTACTTCCCTGATACGACTAGCAGACATTTAAAGCCTTTGCAGCTACATAAAACACTGGGACATGTAGAGAGTCCACCTAGAGTTTTCTTAGAGGGTCAGCATGTAACGTTTCCCTTTCAACGAGAGAATAAATAGTGTTTACCAATTTGGGCTTAGTTCTTTTTCCGTGCAGCAGCGTGGAGTGAAAGGTTTTGTGTGCGTGTGTGTGTGTGTGTGTGTGTGTGTGTGTGTGTGTGTGTGTGTGTGTGTGTGTGTGTGTGTGTGTGTGTGTGTGTGTGTGTGTGTGTGTGTGTGTGTGTGTGTGTGTGTGTGTGAGGAGGGGGGTTGAGACGAGCGGTAAAATAACGTGATTGTGTTTATTTGTGGGCTGTGTGTGGGACACAGGAAGCCTTGGGGGCCTGGCCTCTCGCTGTTTGTTATGGACTGAGCAGGAAGCTGTTAGCGGTCTCTGTCCTCCATAACTGCTGGGGATGGAGCCTTTGTGGAGACAGCCCAGTGCAGAGGCAGACACTGTTTTCTTCAAACAGACCCAGCAAACACCAGCCTCTTTTAACACTTCCATCTTCAGTACTGAAACACTCAATATGGTATGAATATACAAGCGCATATTGAAATTGTATTTCTATCCATACCATCTTATTTTTCCCCATATCAGTCTCATCCCCTCTTGCTTACTTCTCCTCCATTGCTTTGAACAGTATGTTGTAAAACACAAATGTCCATCTTTTTTCACTTGCCTGAGGTTTCCCTTTAGTTTCCTTTAGTAATTTGACATTTTCACCACATCCAGTGTGGTTTTCTTGCTGGTGTCTTGGATGGGAGCAGCAGGGATTTTTTTGGGAACCTTCTGCCCCCTGCTATGTCTCTCTTGTGTGGTTTCCTTACTGAGGGCCTCCAAAGCACATGGCTGTGGTCCCAGAAGGGGCGGGGGCGGGTTCTGGACCAGAGCAAACACGGTCAGGCAAGAGCAGAGCAGCGGAGAAGAGGCCTCCCTCACTAGGCATAAACACCATGTAGCCACTCCAACACACAAAGAGATGTTTCATTGTGCAATTTGTACTATTCCCTTTTTAACCTTATCCTGTTGCTGCTACAGAGGGACAGAGAGAGGGGGGACAGAGAGAGGGGGGAGAGAGAGAGAGAGAGAGAGAGAGAGAGCGAGAGAGAAAGAGAGAGAGCGAGAGAGAGAGAGAAAGAGAAAGAGAAAGAGAGAAAGAAAGATAGAAACAGGGAGAGAGAGACCTGTCCTAGCAGGTCATCTCCTCTTTAAGCCATCCAACCCTTTCAGTGAGAACACAAGCAGAGCCAAGACGTTTCCTCTGGCAATCCCTCTCTCCCACAGCTTATATGAGAAAAATATGACCATAAAACCTTTGATAATGAATAATTTCCGCAGTCAGAATCTGGTCCCTGCAGATCGTCTTATTTTACATGCAGCAGAACACTGTCCAGAATTCTAAAGTTCAGATCATGATGTTTTTTGGGGTGAGAGATATGATATGAAATGGATTTTGGAAAATAAAAGCCAGGAGGCCATGCAGTGCTGATTGGAGCCAAGCCGTTGTTCAGTCATTAAAGCCAGTTGTACAGCCTCATGAGTGGGTCTGATAAGCACCAACGGTTTGTCTCTCTCTTCCTGGGGATAAGGATTGGAACATGTTTCTGGGGTGATGTGGCAATCAGAAATAATTCTCCTCAGCTGATGGATTTACAGCGTCATAATGTAACTCCCTAGACTAGATCTATTAAGCTGATTTCAAATGGACACATTTCAGCAATGCCTACGGAGGACGAGGTGGGGGAGGATGAGGGGGAGGATGAGAAAGGAGAGGAGGAGGAGACAGCATTTACTTCCCAGCTAGCATATAACGCTCTGAGAACCACGTTTCTTAGGTGGGAATTTCAGTACTTCAGCATAACGGTTTCTGCAGGTTTCCTCATGGTTTTCTTTGAAGTCATGTTCCCAGAACATTAAGAAAACTTTCCATAAAAAAACACAAGAAAACCTTGGTAACGTTCAAAGAAGGTTCTAAAAATGTTATTTAAAAACATATACATTACGTTCTCAGCAGTGGTGTAGTGGATGGTATATGCAGGAATATGTTGTATACCCACTTATTAACAGCCAGGAGGCGTATCAAAGTAGTGTAGTGGAGGTATACACTGTATCAATTAATAAGGCTAATGGAACAGATTAGAATGTTTACCTCCAAATGCTCAGTGCAGCAATGTGGACACGGCGGTAGGGCAAGAATGGTGCAACACGGTTCCAAAATGTGCACCCCACATGCGAGCGGTTTCATGGACAAGGATGGAAATATCTGTTAGAAATGTAGAGAGGGGAGATCTAAAGATGCAGCAACTATCATGGTTTGCTAATATGACTAGGATAATGCCTTTGGCTGCTAGACAATGATGAAATAGAAAGAAAACCAATAGAACAAGAGAATGCATTTCAGGAAGTCTGTATAAAATAACTGCCTCCACATTTCTATGGTGGGATTTAGGCAACTATAGGCAACTTTTCAGGCAAGGTAAGACATGCCTCATAATATGAAGTATAATGTCCAGGTTTCAAGCAATTAAGGAACAGGAAACAATGTTCTGGTAGATGGAAAGGCTTTCTCAAAATCTTCTAGCTACAAAGTAGTCTATGCCTACCTGGCAGAATGATATCATGATTATTTATTTGCATCAATCCAGTGGAGATTTGTTTTGCAAACTCCATCTTATGTGCTACATAAAAACACCAATCAAACAACAGTGCTAGGTACCTGCAAACTTGAATTACTACACTAATTTCTTAGATTTTGCCCAAAACTCAAAAGTGGTCTCCTGATGTGGTTTAAGCATTTTTGTGGACTTAGAACATCCAAGGTAGTTGTTTTCTTACCAAAAAATGTGTGACTTTGAGAGCGAAAACTTTAAGAAATTGGAAAACCTGTGAATTTCTGACTCAGTTGACAGCCTCAATTATCTGTTTCAATTGTAGGCCTACTGTTAACCTACATGTACAGTACAGCTTGGGTTTACCTGACTGTGAAAAAACAATATTGGATTCATAATTGTAGGTCATTCAGAGTGTATGTCACTGTTTCTCAACAACAACAAAAAATGTGCACAGGGCGCCTTTCCTTTGCTGGGCGGGCTGTTTGCGAAATTCTTGGCAAAATTAGAGTTTACCCACAACTCTAGGCACCACTGGTTCTCAGTGTCAACAAAACTCTTTCTATCCTCTATCTTGTTAATTGGTCCATTTCACATTCTCTTTATTTACTAAAATATGCTTCTTAAATAGAAAAGAACTCGACTCTAAAGTAAAGAAATAACTAAAACATAATGTTGGCAACTGCGTGTTATGGCAAATACTAGATCGAGAAATAGAGAAAAACAAACACAGCGAAACCATGGACCACGTAGCTGCTGACTCGACTAAAGTGAGTTTGGAGATCCAACTAATAGAAATTTGCACTGGCAATGAGAAACTGTGGAAGCAACTGAAGAAGATATTTGATGATGTCCAAAAAATCTAAACTGATATGACCGAACTGGGCAACCTTTTGGAGGCCAAAACCAGGTAAACCTTGGAGATAAACGCACGGGAAAAGCTCCAGAAAACCGTGGCTGAACATTAAATACATAATTACGGGGCTTACTGAAAGATTAAAGCAGGATGGAGGACTTTAATCGCCGGTCAAATTTTTGTTTTGAAATTTCTTCGAAAGCTGTGGAACAACCGGAATGGAAGAATTCCTGGAAAAGGTAATACAACAACTACTGGGCCAGGAGAACTTCACACGGGCTCCCACAACTGAACAAGCACATCGAACAGGTGGCCCGAGAGGGGACACGGGCAACAAACCAAGAGGCATCATCGCAGGGGAAAAACGCAAAAAACAAATCCCGTTCTCTCTGGTGTACCCAGCGCAACTACGGGTCAAATGGAAGGAAAGAGATATCACACTGAAATCAGCAAAACAAGCTACCCGATTCCTGGACATCCTGGACAAGGAAAACAATGGAAATTGCAATGAATGAACTGTATAGACTACAGGACAGCCTCTCAACAGACGATGTATGTCCGATGTGGCACTGAACTGTTTAGGCTAATGAAATTAGGTCAACGATGGACTATTAGGGGAGAGCCAGGATGAAAGAATCACGGGGTGAAAGTAACATGCAATTTTCTGTGGTAAAACAGAAGCTACATAGGTTTAAAAAAACATAATCAATGTGGGCAACATGATATCATCACGTGTGTTATCAATGTGGGCAACATGATATCATCACCTGTGTTATCAATGTGGGCAACATGATATCATCACGTGTGTTATCAATGTGGGCAACATGATATCATCACCTGTGTTATCAATGTGGGCAACATGATATCATCACGTGTGTTATCAATGTGGGCAACATGATATCATCACGTGTCAATTATCCTTTTCTTTTTATTCTCCTATAGAAAGTACAATGAATAATGAATTGGTTGAATGAATGTTGAAGAAAAATGGGCAACTGCTGAGTTTATAAAAGAGAGAGATAAACTAGCAGGCTATGTGGGAGAAGCCCACCTAAAAGAGAGAGATAAACTAGCAGGCTATGTGGGAGAAGCCCACCTAAAAGAGAGAGATAAACTAGCAGGCTATGTGGGAGAAGCCCACCAATTATGCACCTTTCAATAATTATTTCCAGCTATTTGTTGAAAAATTATAACAAAATTATTTCGTTTATTGAATCCAATGGTGGAATTTACAAGAAGTGTAGCTAGGCCAACTGAACATGTAGCTGATAAACGCTGAAAAATGTGAATAAATGGACACACTCACTTTGTATGGAATAAAATCTGATTCAAAAGTCGAATGTGTGCAAGATGGCACGCGCGAGCAAGATGAAACATCATTGCGCGAGCAAACACTCATGCCCCGTATACATTGTGATGTATTTCATTACACCAGTCATCTTCATTGAGTCTTGCCTCGCTACTGAACTGACACGTGTAGTGTTTGTAATGCAAGATGGAGGAGAGCCTTTCTCTCATCAGAGATCACATTTGCTTTGGGAGATTTCAAAATATGACCTTTTCATTCAAGACAAGATAAATACACAAAAAATGAAGAACACAACATGGACTGACCAGGTGAATCCAGGTGAATGCTATGATCCTTTATTGATGTCAGTTGTTAAATCCACTTCAATCAGTGTAGATGAAGGGGAAGAGACAGGTTAAAGAGGATTTTTAAGCCTTGAGACAACTGAGACATGGATTATGTATGTGTGCAGTGGTGGAACAAGTATCCAATTTTCATGCTGAGTGAAAGTAAAGATACCATAATAGAAAATGACTCAAGTAAAACTCACCCAGTAAAATTCTAAGTGAGTAAAAGTCTAAAAGTATTTAGTTTAAAAAATACTTAACTATCAAAAGTAAAACATAAAGTATAAATCATTTAAAATGTCTTATAATAAGCAAACCAGAAGGCACCATTTTCTGTTTTTTTATTTTATTTACGGATAGCCAGGGGCACACTCCAACATTCAGACATTATTTACAAACCAAGCCTGTGTGTTTAGTGAGTCCACCAGATCAGCGGCAGTAGGGATGACCAGGGATGTTCTGTTGATAAGTGTGTGGATTGGACCATTTTCCTATCCTGCTAAGCAATCAAAATTAAATGAGTACTTTTGGGTGTCAAGCTAAATGTATGGAGTAAAAAATATAATATTTTCTTAAAGAATGTAGTGAAGTAAAAGTAGTCAAATATATAAGTAGTAAAGTAAAGTACAGATACCCCAAAAAACGACTTAAGTAGTACTTTAAAGTATTTACACTACTGTATGTGTGCCACACAGGAGGTTGGTGGCACCTTGATTGGGGAGGACGGGCTCGTGTTAATGACTGGAGCGGAATGAGTGGAATGGTATCAAATACATCAAACACATGGAACGGAGCCATTCCATTTGCTCCGTTCTGGACATTATTATGAGCCGTCCTCCCCTCAGCAACCTCCTGTGGTGTGCCATTCAGAGGGTGAACGGGCAAGACAAAATATTTAAGAGCCTTTGAACGGGGTATGGTAGTAGGTGCCAGGCCCACCGGTTTGCATCAAGAACTGAAATGCAGCTAGGTTTTTCACACTAAACAGTTTCCTGTGTGTATCAAGAATGGTCTGCCGCCCAAAGAGACATCTAGCCAACTTGACACAACTGTGGGAAGCATTGGAGTCAACATGGGCCAGCATTTTGAAACCTTGTATATTCCATGTCCCAACGAATTGAGGCTGTTTTGTTAAGTTATTTTTCTTCAAATTTTTTTTCTCACTTTATAGCAAGTCAAGTTAGCTTGCACTGCAGAACAGCTAGCTAGCTAGCTAAAAGCTAGGTGTAACGGGCGTCATATAGAGGAGACCAAGGCGCAGCGTGTTGCGTGCTCATAATATATTTTAATGAAAACAAACACTAGACAAAATAAACAAAATGACAGCCAACAGTTCCGTCAGGTTAATACAACGAAACAAAAAACAACTACCCACAAAAACCAAGGGGGAAAAGGCTGCCTAAGTATGGCTTCCAGCCCGGACTCCGGACTCCGGAAGCCATATGCCATGGATCATCAATACAGGTTCCGCGCCATGGATCATCACTGGAGGCTTCGTGCCATGGATCATCTCTACAGGCTCTGGGCCATGGATCATCCCTACAGGCTTCTTGCCATGGATTATCTCTACAGGCTCCGGACCATGGATAATCCCTACAGGCTCCGGGCCATGGATCATCACTGGAGGCTTCGGGCCATGGATCATCACTGGAGGCTTCGGACCATAGATTATCACTGGAGGCTTTTCTCGTGGAGCTGGAACAGGTCTCACCGGACTGGAGAGACGCACTGAGGACAGGGTGCTCAGAGCAGGCACAAGCCGTACTGGGCTATGGAGGCACACTGGAGGGAGAGTGCGCGAGTCAGGCACATGCTCACCACAATAAGCATGGGGAGTTGGCTCAGGTCTCACCCCTGGCCCAGCCAAACGACATTGTAGAATAATAGTGAAGACATTAAAACTATGAAATAACCCATATGGAATCATGTGGTAACCAAAAAGTGTTAAACAAATCAAAATATATTTTATATTTGAGATTCTTCAAAAGTTTTTCTTCTTTGTGGGCTATACTCGGACTTGTCTCAGGATGGTAAGTTGGTGGATGAAGATATCCTTCTAGTGGTGTGGGGGCTGTGCTTTGGCAAAGTGGGTGGGGTTATATCCTGCCTGTTTGGCCCTGTCCGGGGTATCATCGGACGGGGCCACAGTGTCTCCTGACCCCTCCTGTCTCAGCCTCCAGTATTTATGCTGCAGTAGTTTATGTGTCGGGGGGCTAGGGTCAGTCTGTTATATCTGGAGTATTTCTCCTGTCTTATCCGGTGTCTTGTGTGAATTTAAGTATGCTCTCTCTAATTCTCTCTTTCTCTCTTTCTTTCTTTCCCTCTCTCGGAGGACCTGAGCCCTAGGACCATGCCTCAGGACTACCTCGCATGATGACTCCTTGCTGTCCCCAGTCCACCTGGCCATGCTGCTGCTCCAGTTTCAAATGTTCTGCCTGTGGCTATGGAACCCTGACCTGTTCACCGGACATGCTACCTGTCTGGTGTTTTCAAGTCTCTAGAGACAGCAGGAGCGGTAGAGATACTCTCAATGATCGGCTATGAAAAGCCAACTGATATTTACTCCTGAGGTGCGGACCTGTTGCACCCTCGACAACCACTGTGATTATTATTATTTGACCATGCTGGTCATTTATGAACATTTGAACATCTTGGCCATGTTCTGTTATAATCTCCACCCGGCACAGCCAGAAGAGGACTGGCCACCCCTCATAGCCTGGTTCCTCTCTAGGTTTCTTCCTAGGTTTTGGCCTTTCTAGGGAGTTTTTCCTAGCCACTTTGCTTCTACACCTACATTGCTTGCTGTTTGGGGTTTTAGGCTGTGTTTCTGTACAGCACTTTGAGATATCAGCTGATCTAAGAAGGGCTATATAAATAAATTTGATTTGATTCAAAGTAGCCACCCTTTGCCTTGATGACAGCTTTGCACACTCTTGGCATGTTTCCATGAATTGACTTTTTTTATCACTCACAGCTGAAGTTATTTACATTTTATATTCATGCTGTTACATGGACAAGATTGTGTCACATGCACATTCAGAAGGAAAAACAATGGTAATCACTCACCCTCTTGTCTGGGACCTGCTTATTCTTATTATAGCTCAGTGATCTCATCACACACAGTCTCAGGTGAGTTTAATTTGTATTTATGGCAAAATGATCACAACTGTTTGTGGCTACACAAGCAAGCAAGCTAGCTAGTTGAGTGACTTGATAATGGCAATCTAGCAAGCTAATGTTAATAGCGGCTGTTCACATTAGTCAACTAAATTCTGTAGCTAGCATTTGAAGCTAGCTAACTCGCACTACTGTAACATTACTGTACCGGTAGGCTTGCTAGTTGATATCTAGCCAATGTTAGTAAGGGTTTGTGTGTCTCTGTGAAAAAGATAGCTGACATAGCCAATTAACTAGATAGCAAACGCTACTGTACTGGTGGGTTTGCTATTTGGTATTGTGTGTCTCTGTGAAAAAGATTGCTAGCTAACCATTAATACACAACTTATTTACTTGGCTACTAGCTAGTCGTGATGTTTTACTTGATAGCTACTTGAATTGAGTGTGTGTGTGTTTGTCTACGTGCAGCGGTGCGGTTTGTTGATAACCTTACTTTGCTACCTGACAACTTTACGGTTTTTACCTTTTAACTTTTTTCGTTCAACTTTCTCACCCCGGACGCTTTATCTGGACGCAGTTCGTCAGGACCTCCACCAGCCAAAGCTAAGTAGTAACATTAACATTATGCCTTCTAATTGCAGTTGCTGTACTCATAATACACAGGAGAACGATCGCCTTATGGCGAGGATAGCTGTGCTGCAAGCTTCAGACACAGTCGTTAGGCAAGGGTAATTTAAGTGTAGGAAAGGATGAAACAGCGTCTGTGCCACCAATAAGTACAGATAGTAGTATAAATCCCCTCGCACAGTCCCTGCAGCCAGACAATTTTCTCATGGCTTCTGGAAGGAAATGCTGTAGGAATGCTCAACCGGTGTCGCTCATTCAGCCGACAAAAACTTTCAACTGGTTCTCCCCATTAAGCAATGGGTCGCAGTCAGAGGCCGAGCCTTCTCTGGTCTCTCCTTCTCCCGTTACGGGGTCTGAGATCCCGAAGCCTCCCACCATTAGCTCTGACAAATTGAAAACCCTAGTCATTGGCGTCTCTATTACCCGCAGTATTAGACTTAAAACGAATCATCCAGCGACCATACACTGTTTACCAGGGGGCAGGGTTACAAACGTTAAGGCTAATCTGAAGATGGTGCTGGCTAAAGCTAAAACTGGCGAGTGTAGAGAGTATAGGAATATTGTTATCCACGTCGGCACCAACAATGTTAGGATGAAACAGTCAGAGGTCACCAAGTGCAACATAGCGTCGGCGTGTAAATCAGAAAGATTTGTCGGCATCGAGGTATTGTCTCTGGCCCCCTCTCAGTTAGGGGGAGTGATGAGCTCTACAGCAGAGTCTCACAACTCAATCGCTGTGTGAAAACTGTTTTCTGCCCCTCACAAAAGATAGAATTTGTAGATAATTGGCCCTCTTTCTGGGACTCACCCACAAACAGGACCAAGCCTGGCCTGCTGAGGAGTGACGGACTCCATCCTAGATGGAGGGGTGCTCTCATCTTATCTACGAACATAGACAGGGCTCTAACTCCCCCAGCTCCACGATGAGATAGGGTGCAGGCCAGGCAGCAGGCTGTTAGCCAGCCTGCCACCTTAGTGGAGTCTGCCACTAGCACAGTCAGTGTTGTCAGCTCAGCTATCCCCATTGAGACCATGTCTGTGCCACAATCTAGGTTGGGCAAAACTAAACATGGCGGTGTTCGCCTTAGCAATCTCACTGGAATAAAGACCTCCTCCATTCCTGTCATTATTGAAAGAGATTGCGATATCTCAAAATATGGCTACTTAATGTTAGATACCTCACTTCCAAGGCAGTTAGAGTCAATGAAATGATCATAATCTTGATGTGATTGGCCTGACTGAAACATGGCTTAAGCCTGATGAATTTACTGTGTTAAATGAGGCCTCACCTCCTGGTTACACTACATTTACATTTTAGTCATTTAGCAGACACTCTTATCCAGAGCAACTTACAGTAGTGAATGCATATATTTCAAACATCTTTTTTTCTTCTCACTACTGGTCCCCCGTGGGAATCGAACCCACAACCCTGGCGTTGCAAACACCATGCTCTACCAACTGAGCCACACAGGACTGGCCATGTCCCACGCGCATCCCGCAAAGGTGGAGGTGTTGCTAACATTACCAATAGCAAATTTTAATTTACAAAATTTTAATTTAATTAATTTTCATCTTTTGAGTTTCTTGTCATGAAATCTATGCAGCCTACTCAATCACTTTTTATAGCTCCTGTTGGGCCACATACAGCATCCCTCACTGAGTTCCCTGAATTCCTATCGGACCTTGTAGTCCTGGCAGATAATATTTATTTTTTATTTTTGGTGACTTTAATATTCACATGGAAAAGTCCACAGATCCACTCCAAAAGGCTTTCGGAGCCATCATCGCCTCAGTGGGTTTTGTCCAACATGTCTCCGGACCTACTCACTGCCACAGTCATACTCTGGACCTAGTTTTGTCCCGTGGAATAAATGTTGTGGATCTTAATATTTTTCCTCATAATCCTGGACTATCGGACCACCATTTTATTACATTTGCATCACAACAAACAATCTGCTCAGACCCCAACCAAGGATCATCAAAAGCTGCGCTATAAATTATTGGACAACCCAAAGATTCCTAGATGCCCTTCCAGACTCCCTCCACCTACCCAAGGACGTCAGAGTACAAAAATCAGTTAACCACCTAACCCTAGATCCAGTCGCACCCCTAAAAACTCATAAAAAACTAGCTCCCTGGTATACAGAAAATACCCAAGCTCTGAAACAAGCTTCTAGAAAATTGGAACGGAAATGGCACTACAACAAAATGGATGTCTTCCGACTAGCTTAGAAAGACAGTACCGTGCAGTATCAAAGAGCCCTCACTATTGCTCGATCATCCTATTTTTCCAACTTAATTGAGGAAAATAAGAACAATCCAAAAATAATTTTTGATACTGTCGCAAAGCTTACAAAAATGCAGCATTCCCCAATAGAGGATGGCTTTCACTTCAGCAGTGATGAATTCATGAACTTCTTTGACGAAAAGGTTATGATCATTAGAAAGCAAATTCCGTATTCCTCCAAAGCTCAGTTGTCCTGAGTCTGCACAACTCTGCCAGGACCTCGGATCAAGGGAGACACATTTGAATATATTTTAGGCTGGGTTTCTGTACAGTACATTGTGACATCAGCTGATGTAAGAATGGCTTTATAAATACATTTGAGGGGTGAATGGGGGAGGGAGGCGAGAGACACAGGTGGAGAAGGACATTTTGAGATGGGGGAGAGTCTGAGAGTTGGACTTTCTAAGTCTGTGTGTAGTTTTTCTTTCTCTCTTTCCTGTTTATAAATCTAGAGACACTGGAGGTGTTTGGGGTGGAGAGGACAGTGGCACTGCTACTTCCTACCTGACAGGAAAGAAGACATTACTTCTAATTATACAATCAATCAATCAAGCAAACACATTTTATTTATATACAGGGCACCACTGCTCCAGCCGAGTGCAGGTGGGCTCTCCGGCATCATGAGGCTCTTGCTGGTCCCGCCCCAAATACACACAGGTACAATGGCTTGCGAAAGTATTCACCCCCTTCACATTTTTCCTATTTTGTTGCCTTACAACCTGGAAATAAAATTGATTTTTGGGGGGTTTGTATCATTTGATTTACACAACATGCCTACCACTTTGAAGATGCAACATTTTTTTTATTGTGAAACGAACAAGAAATAGGACAAAAAAACAGAAACCTGAGCGTGCATAACTACTCACCCCCCCCCAAAGCCAATACTTTGTAGAGCCACCTTTTGCAGCAATTACAGCTGCAAGTCTCTTGGGGTATGTCTCTATAAGCTTGGCACATCTAGCCACTGGGATTTTTTCCCATTCTTCAAGGCAAAACTGCTCCAGCTCCTTCAAGTTGGATGGGTTCCGCTGGTGTACAGCAATCTTTAAGTCATACCACAGATTCTCAGTTAGATTGAGGTCTGGGCTTTGACTAGGTTATTCCAAGACATTTAACTGTTTCCCTTTAAACCACTCGAGTGTTGCTTTAGCAGTATGCTTAATGTCGTTGTCCTGCTGGAAGGTGAACCTCCGTCCCAGTCTCAAATCTCTGGAAGACTGAAACAGGTTTCCCTCAAGAATTTCCCTGTATTTAGCCTCATCCATCATTCCTTCAATTCTGACCAGTTTCCAAGTCCCTGCCGATGAAAAACATCCCCAAAGCATGATGCTGCGGGATGGTGTTCTCGGGGTGATTAGAGGTGTTGGGTTTTCCCCAGACAGTGTTTTCCTTGATGGCCAAAAAACTACATTTTTGTCTCATCTGAGCAGAGTACCTTCTTCCATATGTTTGGGGAGTCTCCCACATGCCTTTTGGCGAACACCAAAACTGATTGCTTATTTTTTCTTTAAACAAGGTTTTTTTTCTGGCCACTCTTCTGTAAAGCCCAGCTCTGTGGAGTGTATGGCTTAGTTAGTGGTCCTATGGACAGATACACCAATCTCCGCTGTGGAGCTTAGCAACTCCTTCAGTGTTCTCTCTGATTAATACCCTTCTTGAACTGGTCTGTGAGTTTTGGTGGACGACCCTCTCTTGGCAGGTTTGTTGTGGTGCCATATTCTTTCCATTTTTAATAATGGATTTAATGGTGCTCCGGGGATGTTCAAAGTTTCTGATATTTTTTTATAACCCAACTGTGATCTGTACTTCCCCACAACTTTGTCCCTGGCCTGTTTGGAGAGCTCCTTGGTCTTCATGGTGCCGCTTGCTTGATGGTGCCCCTTCTTAGTGGTGTTGCAGACTCTGGGGCCTTTCAGAACAGGTGTATATATACTGAGATCATATGACAGATCATGTGACACTTAGATTGCACACAGGTGGACTTTATTTAACTAATTATGTGACTTCGGAAGGTAATTGGTTGCACCAGATCTTATTCAGGGGCTTCATATCAAAGGGGGTGAATACACACCACTTTTCCGTTTTTATTTTTAAGAATTTTTTGAAACAAGTTATTTTTTTCATTTCACTTGACCAATTTGGACTATTTTGTGTATGTCCATTACATGAAATCCCCCCGAAATCCATTTAAATTACAGGTTGTAATGCAACAAAATAGGAAAAACGCCAAGGGGGATGAATACTTTTGCAAGGTACTGTACACACACACACTATTAGGCGTGTTCCCCTGTTTACATGTTTGGGCGTATGTGTGTCAGAGGTGAGGGATAAGAGCCAGTGTTTGATAAGAGCCGTCTGGTGTGTTAGTAGGACATGCAGAGGCATTGCAATTTCCTGTCTTTCCCTAAACCCTACCCATTACCCCCTACTGTCACCCTGGCCAAGCCACTTACTCTCAAACTATTAACCCCTAAGTTTCCAACATGACCTGACTTGTGTTACAGGAGGAGTTGAAGGCAGAGCAGGCCTCATACCTGCGGCAGCACCCGGATCTCCTCGCCATTATGGCTGACATCTTGCAGTTCCTGTTACTACGAAAACCGAGCGACATCATCATGTACGCCCGCAAGGATTTCTTTGTCTTCCGCCGACCCCCTGGGGGCACCTTAAACACCTCTTCACATCGAAGACACACTGTGGCTGTGTCTCAATAGTCTAGTAGCTTCCTTTCACAGGCACTTTAGTTAGCAATACTATTTTGGTTAGCAGATGGGCCTCGAGATCTAGAGTAATGATCAAATATGAGTGCTTTTCTGGATGTTTGGTTTTTTATTTTGAGATACTGTTTTTACTGTTTGTTTGCGTGAGCTATATTTAAACAAATCCCAATAAACTCTGTTGCTATGGCAATCACATCCCTTATGTCATTTGGTGTGAATGAAAGAAAATGTATTATTTAATGTCTTCCATGTTAAATATTTGTTATTCACTTTATCTTCTAGTGAGAACTCCAGTAAATGCTACTTTTTTACTTTACCTTTATTTAACTAAGCAAGTCAGTTACAAACAAATTCTTATTTTCAATGACAGGCTAGGAACAATGGGTTAACTGCCATGTTCAGGGGCAGAATGACAGATTTGTACCTTGTCAGCTCAGGGAATCAAACATGTTCAGGGGCAGAATGACAGATTTGTACCTTGTCAGCTCAGGGAATCGAACTTGCAACCTTTCGGTTACTAGCCCAACACTCTAACCACTAGGCTACCCTGCCACCCCAGGTTTGGGTCTGATGTGATCAACCCATATATTTATAAGAATAAAGATCTAAATGAAATTATGCTGACGCTCGCCTGACTCAACAAGTAATGCTATTGGTTGGATAACGTTGCTGCCCGGATATCCTAGGAATGTGACAGCCTTTGAATAACACAATTATGTGTGTATTAATACCCCAGACCATCTTGCAAGGCAGACTGAGACAGCACTGACTTTCTTAGCCCTTGATCATGCTTCTCAGTTCCATTTACATTACACATAAGAGTCATTGAACGAAGGCGACTTCTGTACGGGGGAGTTTTGTCAAGAGCCCCTATGCTCGGTCTGAACATTAACGCGAAACAGCCAAATACTCCATCTAAACGTGAATCGGTTCTGAATTGCGAATTGAATTGTTCCAGAAGCATAAGGAGCGTATCTTTCATATCAGCAAAAATTATTTCCTAAAAACAAAACATTAAATGGATACACACCTTTATAGGGTTTGGGTTAGTGTTTCCACATGGCCACATCTCCATGTTACAGCGTGTGTTTACAGTAGACAGACTGCAGATACTAATTAGCATGCTCCGAACACCTGTGTGTAACTGAAGAAGTCCGCCTGAAACGTGCTATCACTGACATTTTTTTTAATTATTTTGATGTGATATGAAAGTAAAGGGCTTTATGTTTCTAGAACCGTATCGTAATTGAGAATCGATTCATGTTTAGATGGAGTATTTGGCTGTTTTGGCTGCCTGAGCCAGTGTACCTCTGAAAATGACTGTCTCGACTTCTCTTCTCTTACCCCCCCATATCCAGGCTGCATCATATCCGGCCGTGATTGGGAGTGCCATAGTGCGGCACAAAATTGGTCCAGCGTCGTCCGGGTTTGGCCGGGGTAGGCTGTCATTGTAAATAAGAATTTGTTCTTAACTGACTTGCCTAGTTAAATAAAGGTTAAATAAAAATAAAAAATATATAAAAAATCAGAAAAACAAAATCATGCAGAGGAAACATCTCAAACCATTTGAGTGCAAATTAAAAGCAACATTTCATCCATGTATCTACTGATGCACTGGCACTTCAGTGCACTTAAGAGGCAGGGTCAACTCAGTTAGTGAGGACAGGTCAGGATGGTGAGCACCAGACACAGCATCATTACACTCCTGTACTATTCATCTTCTACATGCTTCTACATGTTTCAATGTAAGGGAAAGTATTCTGATCTAAAAACAAACCCACCGGGAAGGGGACTCGAGTCAGAAGCTACTGTAGCCTATACCAAAGTCTGATGAACCGTTGATTTGGTGGGATCAATCTTCAACAACAACAAAAAATGTAGCAAAATCAAAAACACCTTTGTTATTTGCTGAATTAAGATGACTACAGCACAGGACCACAGTGCAGGACTACAGTACAGGACTACGGTACAGGACTATAGTACAGGACTACAGTACAGGACTACAGCACAGGACCACAGTACAGGACTACGGTACAGGACTATAGTATAGGACCACAGTACAGGACTACGGTACAGGACTACAGTACAGGACTACAGTACAGGACTACAGTACAGGACTATAGTACAGGACTATAGTACAGGACTATAGTACAGGACTATAGTATAGGACCACGGTACAGGACCACGGTACAGGACTACGGTACAGGACTACGGTACAGGACTACGGTACAGGACTACGGTACAGGACTACAGTACAGGACTACGGTACAGGACTACGGTACAGGACTACAGTACAGGACTATAGTACAGGACTACAGTACAGGACTATAGTACAGGACTACGGTACAGGACTATAGTACAGGACTACAGTACAGGACTATAGTACAGGACTATGGTACAGGACTACGGTACAGGACTACAGTACAGGACTACAGTAGAGGACTACAGTACAGGACTACGGTACAGGACTACGGTAGAGGACTACGGCAGAGGACTACAGCACAGGACTACAGTACAGGACTACAGTACAGGACTACAGTAGAGGACTACAGTAGAGGACTACAGTAGAGGACTACGGTACAGGACTACGGTGCAGGACTACGGTACAGGACTATGGTACAGGACTACAGCACAGGACTACAGCACAGGACTACAGTCCAGGACTACAGCACAGGACTACAGTACAGGACCACAGTACAGGACTACAGTAGAGGACTACAGTACAGGACTACAGTACAGGAATACGGTACAGGACTACAGTACAGGACTACGGTACAGGACTACGGTACAGGAATACGGTACAGGACTACAGTACAGGAATACGTACAGGACTACAGTACAGGACTACAGTACAGGACTACAGTACAGGACTACAGCAGAGGACTACAGTAGAGGACTATAGTAGAGGACTACAGTACAGGACTACAGTACATGACTACAGCAGAGGACTACAGTACAGGACCATGGTACAGGACTACAGTACAGGACTAAGGTAGAGGACTACAGTACAGGACTACAGTACATGACTACAGTATATGACTACAGTACAGGACTACATTACAGGACTACAGTACAGAACTACATTACAGGACTACAGCAGAGGACTACAGCACAAGACTACAGTACAGGACTACAGTACACCTGATGTTACCAAGCTATGGCTGTGTTAAGTTGTTTGTTGTTATGCGTTGTGTTAGAAGTCCTGAATAACTTACTTGAGTACACAAAATATTCTTCATGTTTTCAGTGGTTGTGTCAGGGTTGTGTGGTGGTGCATCATGCCTGCAGATTTCCCCTCCCCCACTAATCAAGATTCATGACCCAGCTCTAGTTTGTGCTGGAATGCACGTCCCCGCTCCTGCATGCGCAGGGCTCAGGGGGCCTCAGGCTGTGCTCCAGTGCTAGTGTGCATGTACTAAAGGGCCTCCCGAAACTGGAACTAGCAAGATGTCAGCCCCCACGAATAGATGACTTTGAAAACAACAGTCGGCCATCTTGGAGGCTGTCTCTAGTTCTTATTATAGCTCAGTGGTTTTCCATAGGAATACATGGATGAGGGGAGCACTATCACAATCCACTGGTTTTGATGTCTATGGCTCGAGCGAACAGGGGACAGCTCCACCGAGCGCACAGGCCAGTCGAGAGTGCAAATTAAACTTGAGCACTTGCAAGTGTGCCTTTGAGCGAGTCGAACGTTATTGTCATAGATCAAAAATAAATATTTCTTAAAATATACACATACAACTGTAAGCAAAGAAACGTGATTCAAATGTGTAAAAAAAATACATTGGAACGCATTCAATTGTCCAACAGCAATAGTCTCTTGTCGTTGTCAAGTTTTCACTCTCAATTTCTTAAATCACTCTCTTTAAAGTCTTGGCACCTTTAGGTTTGGATTTCAGGCTGATGAAGAGCAGGCTTAAAGGCGGGTGCATCTAGAAACCTCAGATAGGTCACTTTCACTGGCATGATGGATGAACTAGCAAATTCCTGCACTTGGCCAGTTCAGTGTTGTGATTGGCTATTACAACCCTTGTTTGCGTGTCTTCAAACAGGTGCACTGCAGAGCTGTCTGTTTAGCTATCATGCCGGCTAAGCAGTAAGCACCAAAAGACTTGGGAAACCAAGAATATTGATAGCCAAATTAATTGGGAATTAAATTCATATAGCTATTGGCTGTACCTTCAGTTGAGTGGAATCTACTTGCTTAAGTTAGCTAGTTAATTAGTTGTCAGACAGCAACATACGTCTGTAAAACGGAAAGTAGACAGTCAGCTCTAGCAAACACCATAAAAAAACAAGTTCACTAATTGCAGGCAGGATCCAATATTAGGGTATTAAACCCAAGGACACACACAGCACATGGGGATTTTGAATGATATGAAGACGAAAGGGAGAACCTGCTACCTGCTACAGTTCATCCAGTACATAACCAGTCCCATATAATAGAATATAAACAGACATGAAGCTGATAAACCAGCTAAACTCAGTTTAACATGTCAGAATCAGCTTTATTAGCCAAATACATTTGCATGTATAGGAATTTGACTCTGTGAAATGGTGCTGCCACAATAAACAGAATATACAGACAGACGATAAACAGGATATACAGACAAAATATATAGATGCAGAATTTCCACGTGGGAAGAAACTGTTCAGGTGGCGTGAGGTTTTGGTTGTGACTGAGTTGAACCATTTGCCAAAGGGGAGTGTGGAAGATTTTACATTTACATTTAAGTCATTTAGCAGACGCTCTTATCCAGAGCGACTTACAAATTGGTGCATTCACCTTATAATATCCAGTGGAACAACCACTTTACAATAGTGCATCTAAATCTTTTACGGGGGGGTTAGAAGGATTACTTTATCCTATCCCAGGTATTCCTTAAAGAGGTGGGGTTTCAGGTGTCTCCGGAAGGTGGTGATTGACTCCGCTGTCCTGGTGTCGTGAGGGAGCTTGTTCCACCATTGGGGTGCCAGAGCAGCGAACAGTTTTGACTGGGCTGAGCGGGAACTGTGCTTCCTCAGAGGTAGGGAGGCGAGCAGGCCAGAGGTGGATGAACACAGTGCCCTTGTTTGGGTGTAGGGCCTGATCAGAGCCTGAAGGTACGGAGGTGCCGTTCCCCTCACAGCTCCGTAGGCAAGCACCATGGTCTTGTAGCGGATGCGAGTTTCGACTGGAAGCCAGTGGAGAGAGCGGAGGAGCGGGGTGACGTGAGAGAACTTGGGAAGGTTGAACACCAGACGGGCTGCGGCGTTCTGGATGAGTTGTAGGGTTTTAATGGCACAGGCAGGGAGCCCAGCCAACAACGAGTTGCAGTAATCCAGATGGGAGATGATAAGTGCCTGGATTAGGACCTGCGCCGCTCCTGTGTGAGGCAGGGTCGTACTCTGCGAATGTTGTAGAGCATGAACCTACAGGATCGGGTCACCGCCTTGATGTTAGTGGAGAATGACAGGGTGTTGTCCAGGGTCACGCCGAGGCTCTTAGCACTCTGGGAGGAGGACACAAGGGAGTTGTCAACCGTGATGGCGAGATCATGGATGGGCAGTCCTTCCCCAGGAGGAAGAGCAGCTCCGTCTTGCCGAGGTTCAGCTTGAAGTGGTGATCCATCATCCACACTGATATGTCTGCCAGACATGCAGAGATGCGATTCGCCACCTGGTTGTCAGAAGGGGGAAAGGAGAAGATTAATTGTGTGTCATCTGCATAGCAATGATATGAGAGACCATGTGAGGATATGACAGAGCCAAGTGACTTGGTGTATAGCGAGAATAGGAGTGGGCCTAGAACAGAGCCCTGGGGGACACCAGTGGTGAGAGCACGTGGTGCGGAGACAGATTCTCGCCACGCCACCTGGTAGGAGCAACCTGTCAGGTAGGACGCAATCCAAGCGTGGGCCGCGCCGGAGATGCCCAGCTCGGAGAGGGTGGAGAGGAGGATCTGATGGTTCACGGTATCAAAGGCAGCAGATAGATCTAGAAGGATGAGAGCAGAGGAGAGAGAGTTAGCTTTAGCAGTGCGGAGAGCCTCCGTGACACAGAGAAGAGCAGTCTCAGTTGAATGCCCAGTCTTGAAACCTGACTGATTAGGATCAAGAAGGTCATTCTGAGAGAGATAGCAAGAGAGCTGGCCAAGGACGGCACGTTCAAGAGTTTTGGAGAGAAAGGAGAGAAGGGATACTGGTCTGTAGTTGTTGACATCGGAGGGATCGAGTGTAGGTTTTTTCAGAAGGGGTGCAACTCTCGCTCTCTTGAAGACGGAAGGGACGTAGCCAGCGGTCAAGGATGAGTTGATGAGCGAGGTGAGGTAGGGGAGAAGGTCTCCGGAAATGGTCTGGAGAAGAGAGGAGGGGATAGGGTCAAGCGGGCAGGTTGTTGGGCGGCCGGCCGTCACAAGACGCGAGATTTCATCTGGAGAGAGAGGGGAGAAAGAGGTCAAAGCACAGGGTAGGGCAGTGTGAGCAGGACCAGCGGTGTCGTTTGACTTAGCAAACGAGCATCGGATGTCGTCAACCTTCTTTTCAAAATGATTGACGAAGTCATCCGCAGAGAGGGAGGAGGGGTGGGGAGGGGGAGGAGGATTCAGGAGGGAGGAGAAGGTAGCAAAGAGCTTCCTAGGGTTAGAGGCAGATGCTTGGAGTTTAGAGTGGTAGAAAGTGGCTTTAGCAGCAGAGACAGAAGAGGAAAATGTAGAGAGGAGGGAGTGAAAGGATGCCAGGTCCGCAGGGAGGCGAGTTTTCCTCCATTTCCGCTCGGCTGCCCGGAGCCCTGTTCTGTGAGCTCGCAGTGAGTCGTCGAGCCACGGAGCAGGAGGGGAGGACCGAGCCGGCCTGGAGGATAGGGGACAGAGGAAATCAAAGGATGCAGAGAGGGAGGAGAGGAGGGTTGAGGAGGCAGAATCAGGAGATAGGTTGGAGAAGGTTTGAGCAGAGGGAAGAGATGATAGGATGGAAGAGGAGAGAGTAGCGGGAGAGAGAGAGCGAAGGTTGGGACGGCGCAATACCATCCGAGTAGGGGCAGAGTGAGAAGTGTTGGATGAGAGCGAGAGGGAAAAGGATACAAGGTAGTGGTCGGAGACTTGGAGGGGAGTTGCAATGAGATTAGTGGAAGAACAGCATCTAGTAAAGATGAGGTCAAGCGTATTGCCTGCCTTGTGAGTAGGGGGGGAAGGTGAGAGGGTGAGGTCGAAAGAGGAGAGGAGTGGAAAGAAGGAGGCAGAGAGGAATGAGTCAAAGGTAGACGTGGGGAGGTTAAAGTCACCCAGAACTGTGAGAGGTGAGCCATCCTCAGGAAAGGAACTTATCAAGGCGTCAAGCTCATTGATGCACTCTCCAAGGGAACCTGGAGAGCGATAAATGATAAGGATGTTAAGCTTGAAAGGGCTGGTAACTGTGACAGCATGGAATTCAAATGAGGAGATAGACAGATGGGTCAGGGGAGAACGAGAGAATGTCCACTTGGGAGAGATGAGGATTCCAGTGCCACCACCCCGCTGGCTCGATGCTCTAGGGGTATGCGAGAACACGTAGTCAGACGAGGAGAGAGCAGTAGGAGTAGCAGTGTTATCGGTGGTAATCCATGTTTCCGTCAGCGCCAGGAAGTCTAGGGACTGGAGGGTAGCATAGGCTGAGATGAACTCAGCCTTGTTGGCCGCAGACCGGCAGTTCCAGAGGCTGCCGGAGACCTGGAACTCCACGTGGGTCGTGCGCGCTGGGACCACCAGGTTAGAGTGGCAGCGGCCACGCGGTGTGGAGCGTTTGTATGGCCTGTGCAGAGGGGAGAGAACAGGGATAGACAGACACATAGTAGACAAGCTACAGAAGAGGCTACGCTAATGCAAAGGAGATTGGAATGACAAGTGGACTACACGTCTCGAATGTTCAGAAAGTTCAGAAAGTTAAGCTTACGTTGCAAAAATCTTATAGAAGATGGGGTGGAAGGTGTCGACGATGAACTTTCCTACACGCTTCCTTGCCCAGGAGTCATGCAGGACCTGGATGGAGGGCAGGTGGCAGCCAATGACCCTCTCAGCAGACTGGACAATCAGTTCCAGTGATGGAGGAGGTGAGAATGGACTCGATGATGGTCGTTTAGAACTGAATCAGTAAACACAGTATTCAAAGGAGGACTGAGGAAAAATAACACCAGGCATTCACCAAACATTGTGCTAAGGAAAACAAATTTGATTGATAGTAATTGTCGGATTGGGAACTAGCATTGTTTATCAATTACAGAATCCCAAAACATTTCAATTTGGCATTGGAAGTTTTATTTAATACAGTCAGTTATACAGGAGTGAAATCGCATAGGGAGTCTCATCAGATCAGATGTTATCAGCAAGCTAGAGCCATCTGTGGAAAGAGCCCAAGTAGAACAAAGATATGTGCAAACAGATAATAAATGTATCATTCAACATAAGATTCCACCTAAAACAATGACATGAGCTCTGTCCCAATTAATTTCTGCTCAACTCCTCACTTCCTATCTTCATCCTTCTTCATCCTTCTTGGAAGAGGTCTGAGGCGAAGAACCTTGGGTCGTCTCCTCCAGTGGGGTTTTAGAAGGAGGCGCGATGGTCAGTCGCGCCAGTACCCATAGCTCTGTCTATTAATTTGAGAGTGGTTACATTTCTTCAGCCCCATCCCTCAGCTTTTTACTGAATCAGGCATGGGGAGAACGCTTTGTTATTGTTTTAACTGCTGATTGTGTCTTTAAGAAACACATAAATGAGAATACAAGTATGCTTAAGCATACATGACTGTTGGGAGTTCGGTTCCATACCTTCAGCTCCCAGGTGCAGCAGAGCTGACACTCTAAAGAGGAAGTTGCATCAGATGTCTTGACCACCCTCTGGCTGTTCTCCAGTCAGATGTCTTGACCACCCTCTGGCTGTTCTCCAGTCAGATGTCTTGACCACCCTCTGGCTGTTCTCCAGTCAGATGTCTTGACCACCCTCTGGCTGTTCTCCAGTCAGATGTCTTGACCACCCTCTGGCTGTTCTCCAGTCAGATGTCTTGACCACCCTCTGGCTGTTCTCCAGTCAGATGTCTTGACCACCCTCTGGCTGTTCTCCAGTCAGATGTCTTGACCACCCTCTGGCTGTTCTCCAGTCAGATGTCTTGACCACCCTCTGGCTGTTCTCCAGTCAGCGGTAGCGTTGGAAGGTATCCCAGGTATTGTTAGTGGCCACATCACCTCCCTTAGAACCAGTGAAGATCTCTAGGTTCTCACAGTGGGGCATCAGCATTATCTATAGAGAGGGCAGGCCTATACAAGAGATGGAATTAGATTTAGTATAGAGTCGAAGTCCCAACTTAAAATCCTTGTACAATCCATAGACATTGGTAAAAAGGTAAGCAAACGTACACCACTGGAGTTTAAGGAAGGTGGAGCGATACATATGTTCAGAGTTGTGTAACGCATAAGATGAGTTGGTGACTGACTGGTCCAAACTTGGCATCCTCTGCCTCGTTGGTGTAGTGGTCCAGGGCGATGACGTAGAAGCTTGACTCCACCTGATCAAACCTGCTCTCTCTACACACACTGACCTGTCTCCTGTCAGGAAATGTCACAGACAAAGTTCAATAAAGTTTCAATGTTTTAACATCTTAATGTTGCATTCAAGGTAAGAGTCCATTTTAAGACTGCTGTGGCTGTATCAAAAGAGGCAACTATGGATAATAATTTTGCCAAATAAGTGATAACACACAATGTGGGACTGAGCCCATCTGAGGACAGTGCAGATGCAAAATTTGGTAACAGAATGACGGCACAAACAGCCATTCTGTACCAAACATTGCAGCTGCACTGTTCTTCAAGTAAATGTGTTTTTGTAAAAATGTCTGTGTTAATTCTTCAAATTAGTCCTTGTGCATAGAGTTGTATGGCTTGTTTAACTTTGCAATCATTGGTTTTTGTATGACATACATTTTAATGTGAACAATCTGTTATCGTGGAATTGCCTTGTACCAATCCATGCCACATGTCAGTCAGTATGGCTCAATATTGAACAGCCTGCTTTCATCTAATGCCCAACCGACCTCGTGGAGAGCCATCCTCCTATATGTTTTCACTTCATCCATTACCTACACTAGTCATATTGTTTAGCATTATAAACTGGGTGGTTCGAGCCCTGAATGATGATTGGCTGACAGCCGTGGTATATCAGATCGTATACCACGGGTATGATAAAACATTTATTTCTACTGCTCTAATTACTTTGGTAACCAGTTTATATTAGCAATAAGGCACCTTGGGGGTTTGTGGAATATGGCCAATATACCACTGCTAAGGGCTGTTCTTAGGCGCAACGCAGTTACCACACCCCCTCAAACCTTATTGCTTAATAAATGACTATCACATACATTCAGTCTAGACCCATCTTCCTAACCAGTAATAGACAGCAGCTGTTCATCATCCTCTCTACGTGACAAATGTCCTATGCACAATGCCTTCATACAGCGTCAAATAAATTAGAGGAACTCTCAGTACCACTAATGGTTAAGTTACGGGAGTGATTGGTGGATGTCATGGTTACCTGCAGGAAGTCCCCAGAGTGCTGTGCATAGAGGAGAGACAAGGTATCCTACTTGGAACAGAATGGACTCCTGTAGCTCCTGCCTCTGTCAACTGAGCAGAGGACAACTTTACCACCACATATGAGTGACAGCGGACCTGCATGGAAAAAGGGATGGAGAGAAATGTAAATAGTCTGGGTAGCCATTTGATTAGCTGTTCAGGAGTCTTATGGATTGGGGGTAGAAGCTATTTAGGAGCCTCTTGGACCTAGACCTGGCGCTCCGGTACCGCTTGCCGTGCGGTAGCAGAAAGAAACAGTCTATGAATAGGGTGGCTGGAGTCTTTGACAATTTTTAGGGCCTTCCTCTGACACCGCCTGGTATAGAGGTCCTGGATGGCAGGAAGCTTGGCCGGTGATGTACTGGGCCGTACGCACTACCCTCTGTAGTGCCTTGCGGTCTGAGGCTGGTCAGTTGCCATACCAGGCGGTTATGCAACCCGTCAGGATGCTCTCGATGGTGCAACTGTAAAACCTTTTGAGGATCTGAGGACCCATGCCAAATCTTTTCAGTCTCCTGAGGGGAAATAGGTTTTGTCGTGCCCTCTTCATGATTGTCTTGGTGTGCTTGGACCATGTTGGTTTGTTGGTGATGTGGACACCAAGGAACATGAAGCTCTCAACCTGCTCCACTGCAGCCCCGTCGATGAGAATGGGGGAGTGCTCGGTCCTCCTTTTCCTGTAGTCCACAATCATCTCCTTTGTCTTGTTCACATTGAGAGAGAGGTTGTTGTCCTTGCACCACATGGTCAGGTCTCTGACCTCCTCCCTATCGGCTGTCGCATCGTTGCCTACCACTGTTGTGTCATCAGTAAACTTAATGATGGTGTTGGAGTCGTGCCTGGCCGTGCAGTCATGAGTGAACAGAGAGTACAAGAGAGGGGCTGAGCACGCACCCCTGAGGGGCCCCCGTGTTGAGGATCAGTGTGGCGGATGTGTTGTTACCTACCCTTACCACCTGGGGGCAGCCCATCAGGAAGTCCAGGATCCAGTTGCAGATGGAGGTGTTTAGTCCCAGGGTCCTTAGCTTAGTGATGAGCTTTGAGGGCACTATGGTGTTGAACGCTGAGCTGTAGTCAATGAATAGCATTCTCACATAGGTGTTCCTTTTGTCCAGGTGTGAAAGGGCAGTGTTGAGTGCAATAGAGATTGCATCATCTGTGGATCTGTTGGGGCAGTATGCAAATTGGACTGGATCTAGGGTTTCTGGGATAATGGTGTTGATGTGAGCCATGACCAGACTTTCAAAGCATTCCATGGCTACAGACGTGAGTGCAACGGGTCGGTAGTCATTTAGGCAGGTTACCTTAGTGTTCTTTGGCACAGGGACTATGGTGGTCTGCTTGAAACATGTTGGTATTACAGACTCAGACAGGGAGAGATTGAAAATGTCAGTGAAGACACTTGCCACTTGCCAGTTGATGCTCGGAGTACATGTCCTGGTAATCCATCTGACCCTGCGGCCTTGTGAATGTTGACCTGTTTGAAGGTCTTACTCACATCACCTGCGGAGAGTGTGATCACACAGTTGTCCGGAACAGCTGATGCTCTCATGCATGTTTCAGTGTTACTGGTGCTTCCTGCTTTAATTTTAGCTTGTAAGCAGGAATCAGGAGGATAGAATTATGGTCAGAGGTCATTCTCATGTATTGTAACTGCACAAAAACTGATAGCGTAAAAGTGATCAAATATGTATTTCAATCAGACTATCTCAAAGTATGCAGTTAGCGGTTTAGCTACAATATTGGCTACTTACTTGGCTCTTGGCTCCTCTTCAATCACAGTCCTCTTCCCCAGTGAGGGTCTTCCCTGTCTGTTCTCACCCTGCCTCTTCAACTTTCCTAACACCTTCCAAGTCCCCTCCTCTACTAAACCCCTCCTCGACTTAGCTACAATGCTCTTAGTTAAACCAGAGACACAAAATCACATTTGGTTAAATCACAGGGTCAAACGTTAGCAAGCTAGCGGTTTAGCTAAAGTTAACTAGTTAGCTTCCTAGCTTGCTGGCGTTAACCTAGCTTGTCTCATCAATAGCCTTCTTTAATAACAGGCTAAATAACTACCTACTTCTATTTCAATATTGAGATCATAGTTGGTTAGCTAGCTAGTTGGTTGGTTAGCTTCTCTACTGAAAAACTATTCAAGCTCTTCATTGTCAGCCATCATTACCTTTCAACATCGCCTTTCATCTTCTGTGGTTAAACATTTGGTTAGAGAGCAGTCAAGCAGTGATTGAATTTTCAATTGGATAGACCATTTCGTTCCGGTTCGACGTTTGAATCGCATGTGACTCCATACATTGGCTCTACAGGTTCCCAGAGTGGACAGATTGATGTTACAAGTCATTATACCACCCAGTGCTTAGTGATCCGCCGCTCTGTCCCCCGGTGGGTCAAAACAAGTGCACCCCACATTATGGTTGTGTGCAGTACAGAACGGAACTATAGGCTACACCAGTGGTTATAGGCCTGCATCTGTTTGCATTTATTGCATTGGATAATTATATGGAGAGTTGAAATAATTGATCTCTTTAATATACTATAATGATGCCTAATGCCTAAATAATCAAATTCATTACGATCTCAATTAACAGTGTTGGCAAGTGCTTTTTATGTTGTTTTTCTATTGTTATTGACATTGAGAGGAATAACCTATTCCTTTCCTTTGGCTTAAAACTAAAAACAGAGGCAGGCCTATCACGCTGGCCTGGACAAATTACACTACACGGCCAAAAGTACAGTATCAATGCGTACTTTAGTAGTGTCTCATCTACTGTATCTCAGAAGGCAGAACCAGCCCTAGACAGGACTCCTCAAAAATAATCACTATATTTACTTCATAAAAAACTCATTATACTAATTCACTGCACATAGCATGGAGACATAGTACTGACACTCACTCGGAAGTGGTTGGGAAAGTGTATGGTAGCTGAACACGCAGCAACTCAGACCCCTCTACTGAAAATGTTTAAAAAATAATAATAAAATAAGACATTTAAAAAAAGAAGTGTCTCATTTTGTCCTACTTGGGCAATGTATATTGGACTTTAATCATACTGTAAGTCTTATTCTTATTATTAAAATATATACATAATCATAACGCACCTTACTTAAAATAGGACATTTGTGGTTGACTAAAGCGCATTTAAGTCTGGCAAAGACTTATATATTTTTTTTCTTCTTCTTTGTATTGCATAGAGACATAGTCACTGACCGATAAACTGACCAAAAACCCTCTACCTTGTAACTATTCCCCAGGTTGTTGCTGTAAATAAGAATGTGTTCTCAGTCAACTTACAGTACCTGGTCAAATAAAAATACAATAAAAAGGGAATGACCACTACAGAGCGACCAATAAGGTTGCTCTCTCACCTGTGCAACAATACAGGCCAGATCAATGGGGAAAGGGGAGGAGGTGAAAGAGGAACATGGGGGATTTATTTTTTTGTGTTCTATGTCTTGTGAATACATGACAACTAGGAAGCTTGAGGGTTGATCAACACTATTTTCATTGTAGCTGTTTAAGTATTGTATCAACACCATACATCATGTATGAACCAGTGGAGGCTACTGAGGGGAGGACGGCTCATAATAATGGCTGGAATGGAGTCAATGGAGTGGTATCAACCACATGGAAACCATGTTTTTGATGTGTTTTATACCATTCCATTATACTCCATTCCAGCCATTACTATGAGCTGTCCTCCCTTCAGCAGCCTCCACTGATATGGACTTATCTCAATATCACTTGTTGTGGATAATGCTTAAGATTTGAATACATTAAAAACCTCTTGACGCGCTGATCCCGTATTCGGGATCAACATCCAGCGAAAAATCAGAGCGCCATATTTATAACCAAATCTAATCCTTTCTGTTTCTCAAACATAGGACTATTTTACACTGTTTTATAGATACACTTCTCCTGAATCAAACCACGTTGTCCGATTTCAAAAAGGCTTTACAGTGAAAGCAAAACATTACATTATGTTAGGAGAGTACATCGTCAAAATAGCCACACCGCCATTTTCCGACCAACCACATGCATCACAAATAACCAAAACACAGCTAAATGAAGCACTAACCTTTGACAATCTTCATCAGATGACACTCCTAGGACATCATGTTACACAATACATGCATTCTTTTGTTCGATAAAGTTCATATTTATATATAAAAACAGCATTTTACATCGGCGCGTGACGTTCAGAAAATATTTTCCCTCAAATGCATCCGGTGAATCAGCGCTGAAATTTACTAAATTACTATTCGAAAACATTTTTAAAATGTAATATTGTCATTCAAAGAATTATAGATTAACATCTCGTGAATGCAACCGCATTGCCAGATTTAAAAATAACTTTACTGGGAAATCACACTTTGCAATAAACGAGGTGCTATGCTCAGAAAAATAGGCTAGGCGATACAGGTTAGCGCCATCTTGGAACCATCTAAAATCAAATATACTATTGTAAATATTCCCTTACCTTTGATTATCTTCATCAGAAGGCACTTCCAGGCATCCCAGGTCCACAACAAATGTAGTTTTGTTCGAAAAAGTTAATAATTGATGTCCCAATAGCTCCTTCTTGTTAGCGCGTTCCAAAGGCTACTCAAAATGTACTGAAGCTCGCGGGACTTGTCGTCACGAATGTGCAAAAAATATATATTTACGTTCGTTCAAACATGTTAAACGTTGTATAACATAAATCTTTAGGGCCTTTTTCAATCAGAGCTTCAATAATATTCAAGGCGGACGATTGCATTGTCTTACTAAACGTTTCGGAACGAGAGGGTACCCACAGGCGCCCGCGTCATAGTAGTAATGGCTCTCCCCCTATGACCAACTTTCCAGGCCTCTTGTTCGGTCAGTTTCTACCGGAGAAGACTCAAACCACTTTGTAAAGACTGTTGACATCTAGTGGAAGCCTTAGGAAGTGCTCAATGAATCCTAACTCACGGTGTGTTTCATAGGCAAAGACTTGAAAGTGATTCCACAAATCAGATTTCCACTTCCTGTTAGGATCTGTCTCGGGGTTTTGACTGCCATATGAGTTCTGTTATACTCACAGACACCATTCAAACAGTTTTAGAAACTTTAGAGTGTTTTCTATCCAAATCTACTAATTACATGCATATCCTAGCTTCTGAGTTTGAGTAGGAGGCCGTTTAAAATGGGCACATATTTTTTTTTCAAAATTCGCTATAGCGCCCCTTGTCCTTAACGTGCGTCAAGAGTTAACATGTGTGACATGGAATGTCCAGAGGAGTATCAATTCTCATTGATAAAAAAAGGTCCCATTTAAGTCTACAGAAATTACTACAGACCCAAATGTAAGTTTTATAATGGTAAAAGGAAACCTGGTACAATAAAAGTAATTTTTCTGAAATGTTAATTCCCAAATGAAGACAACCCAAAGTTAATTAATGACCTTATACTAAAACTATATCATTGTAATGGGAACATTATATGGGGGGATATTTTAACTGTGTGCTGGATGCAAGTCATCAACTTAACTATATCCTCTTCCTATCATGTCTAAGGTATTAAACCACAACATCAAAGAGATGGGTCTGTGTGAACTGTGGAGATAGAAACATCCAACTGAAAGACAATACTCCTATAAATCTCACCTCCAAAACTCATACTCAAGAATGAACTTTTTTATTGTAAACTTTTCATTAATTGACTCAATGTAAATACCATCCTAGAATAATAACGAGCCATAACACATTGTCTTTCACGTTTAAGTTAAAACCTACTATGCTAATAACAAATACATGGTGATTCAACATAATGCTACTTGGAGATAAGGAGTTCACCTCATATCTCAACACACAGATAGACATGTTTTTGGAAATAAATGTAGATAATGCAGTATGCCCAACTGTTGTCTGGGAAGCTCCTTAAGCATATATGAGACATTGTATCTTGTCTTACTCTTCGATTAAGAAAAACAAGACCCATAAAGTATTAGAAATACTAGAACTGTCACGTCCTGACCATAGTATGTTGTTATTTTCTATGGTAGTCTATGTTTTGTCTATGTTTAGTATTTCTATGTTCAGTTTTTGGTTTTGTATTTCTATGTTGGTGTTGTTTGGTATGATCTCCAATTAGAGGCAGCTGGTCGTCGTTGTCTCTAATTGGTGTCATATTTAAGCTGATGTCTGTCCCACCTGTTTTTGTGGGTGATTATATTTTGTGAGAAGTGTTTGTTTCTCCTCTGTGTCACGGTTTGCTGTTTTGTCCTTCAGTTTATTTTGTATTGCATAAAGTTTCACAGTCGAATAAATATGTGGAACAAAACACACGCTGCATTTTGGTCCGATCCTTTAGACAACCATGACAGAATCACCCACCACCAAAGGACCAAGCAGCGTGGTATGGATCAGCAGGACAAATGGACTTGGGAGGAGATATTGGACGGGAAAGGACCCTGGAGGCAGGCTGGGGAGTATCGCCGTCCGAAGGAGGAGATCTAGGCAGCAAGAGCGGAGCGGCGATACTACGAGGCGCTATATCCACCAAGAGGCAAGGCCGAGAGGCAGCACCAAAAAAAGACCTGAGCCAACTCCCCGTGCTTACCGTGGGGACCGAGTGACCAAGCAAGCACCGTGTTATGCGGTGATGCACACTGTGTCACCAGTGCGCACTCACAGCCCGGTGCCCTCGGTGCAAGCTCCTCACCATTGCCGTGCTAGAGTTGTGCCGGCTCAGCGTATCTGGTCTCCAGTGCGTCTCTTCGGTCCAGGTTATCCTGCGCCTGCTCTACGCACGGTACCCCCCGTTCACCAGCACAGCCCAGTTCGTCCTGTGCCGGCGCTCCGCCCTTGCTGGGCTCAAATAACCATCCAGCCAGGACGGGGTGTGCCAGCCCTAAGCTCCAGACCTCCAGTGCACCTCCCGAGCCCAGTACGTCCTGTGCCTCCTCCTCGCACTCGCCCTGAGGTGCGTGTTACTAGTTTGGCGCCTCCTATGCCAGCCCCACGCATCAGGCCTCCAGTGCGCCTGCCCAGTCCAGGGTGTCCTGTTCCTGCTCCCCGCACTTGCCCTGAGGTGTGTGTTACTAGCCTGGGGCCTCCTATGCCAGCCCCACACATCAGGCCTCCAGTGCAGATTCCCAGTCCAGAGCTTCCGGCGACAGTTCCCAGTCCGGAACCTCCTGAGACGGCCTGCAGTCCGGAACCTCCTAATACGGCCTGCAGTCCGGAACCTCCTGAGACGGCCTGCAGTCCAGAACCTCCTGAGAAGTTCCTCAGCTCAGAGTCTTCAGCGACGGCCTGCAGCCCAGAGTCTTCAGCGACGGCCTGCAGCCCAGAGTCTTCAGCGACGGCCTGCAGCCCAGAACCTCCAGCGGTGGTTTGTTGTTTTGTCCTTCAGTTTAATTTGTATTGCATAAAGTTTCACAGTCTAATAAATATGTGGAACGAAACACACGCTGCATTTTGGTCCGATCCTTTGGACAACCGTGACAAGAACAGAAAATCCACGAAAGAAAACAGTTTAGATAGAAATGTTGACACCCTTCAACCGTTGGACACTTTGAAGCTCGAATATAACACAATAAACACCTACTCTGCTGAGATTTCTGCCATGAAATCCATGCTACAATATGTTGAGCAAGGTGAAAGTTCAGGGAAAATGCTTGCTTGGAAATTGAAGAAAGTGGAAGAGGAACGTGCCATCCAGAGCAGTCAAACAACATCAGGAGGGCTAGTTCGGAACATTTGAAAATGGATTTTAAAGAACTGATTTTAGCATTAAAAGACACCAAAAAACAGCCAATAATTTCAGGTCCAGTACCATCGTTGGGCCGTGGGTGTGAAAGACTCAGCAAACTGCTGGCATTACACATCGGGCTAAAAGACTACGTAGCTCTGCTGAAGTCACTTTTATTGATAACTTTGACACCTTCTGGAAACAGAAGATACTCTACAGGAATGACAGAGTCCATCCAAATCATCTTGGCTCCTGGACTCTTTCCATGCGTTTCAAGGCTACGTTGAAACAATGACTGGTAAATGATCCAAGACCAGCTCTTTTTTTTACCTTTACTTAACTAGGCAAGTCAGTTAAGAACAAATTCTTATTTTCAATGACAGCCTAGGAACAGTGGGTTAACTGCCTTGTTCAGGGCCAGAACAACAGATTTTTACCTTGTCAGCTCGGAGATTCGATCTTGCAACCTTTCGGTTACAAGTCCAACAATCTAACCACTAGGCTACCTGTCGCCCCAAATTAATCCCTACCATTGTGACAATGAGTCGTCATAATGCTGAATTAAATGTACATGATCATAGGGACATTGGCAAACACAATGTAAGTAATTTAATTTTGTACCCCTATTGCACCAAATGCATCTGTTTATCCTACAGCTGTTGTAAGCAGTAATCATGAGCCTATAAACCAGTTACACTGTTAGCACTGAGGCGGTGTGCAATAGTAGGAAGACCACTTTATGCAGCTCACCCTGCTCTATCAGCTCCAATGTAAATAACATGAGTAAGTCTACCTCTGATAAACTTCCCAGTAAAGCATTAAAAACAATCAAGCAACACAGAAAAGTGCTAAAAATAGCCCATATTAACATATGAAGCCTTGCTTGTAACAGATGACATTCATATTGTGACTACTCTGAAACTCACTTAGATAATACCTTTGATGATACAATGGTAGCAATACATGGTAGCAATACATGGTTACAACATCTACCGAAAAGACAGAAATGCCAACGGGGCGGTGTTGTGGTTTATATTCAGAACCACATTCCTGTAAAGCTTAGAGACGATCTAATGTTAAATACTGTTGAAGTAATGTGGCTACAGGTTCATCTGCCTCACCTAAAGCCCATTCTTCTATAGACCACCAAGTGCTAACCGTCAGTATCTGGATAATATGTACGAAATACTTGATAAGTATGTGATATCAACAGAGAAGTATATTTTCTGGGTGATTTAAATATTGACTGGCTATCAACAAGCTGCCCACTCAGGAAAAAACTTGAAACTGTAACCAGTGCTGCAACCTGGATCAGGTTGTCAGTCAACCTACCAGGGTAGTCACAAACAGCACAGGAATGAAATCATCAACATGTATTGATCACATTTTTACTAACGCTGCAGATATTTGCTTTAGAGCAGTATCCAAATTCATAGGATGTACTGATCACAATATAATAGCCATATCTAGGAAAACCAAAGTTCCAAAGGCTGGGCCTAATATAACGTATAAGAGGTCATACAAGAAGTTTTGTAGTAATTCATATATTGATGATGTAAAGAATATTTGCTGGTCTGTGGTGTGTAATGAGGAGCAACCAGACGCTGCACTTGACGCATTTATGAAATTACTTATTCCAGTTACTAATAAGCACGCACCCATTAAGAAAATTACTGTAAAAACTGTTAAATCCCCTTGGATTGATGAGGAATTGAAAAATGGTATGGTTAAGAGGGACGGGCCAAAAGGTATGGCAATTAAGACTGGCAGCCCAACTGATTGGCAAACATACTACAAATTAAGAAATCATGTGACTAAACTAAATAAAAAGAGAAAGAAACTACACTATGATAGTAAGAAGCTTTGGGGCACCTTAGCCTGTTGGGGCTAGGGGGCAGTATTTGCACGGCCGGATAAAAAACGTACCCAATTTAATCTGGTTACTACTCCTGCCCAGTAACTAGAATATGCATATAATTAGTAGATTTGGATAGAAAACACTCTAAAGTTTCTAAAACTGTTTGAATGGTGTCTGTGAGTATAACAGAACTCATATGGCAGGCCAAAACCTGAGAAGATTCCATGCAGGAAGTGCAAATCTGATTTGTGGAATCACCTTCAACACTTTGCCTATGAAACACATGAAACACACTGTGAGTTACGATTCATTTAGCACTTCCTAAGGCTTCCACTAGATGTCAACAGTCTTTACAAAGTGGTTTGAGTCTTCTCCGGTAGAAACTGACCGAAAGAGAGGCTTGGAAAGTTGGTCACAGGGGGAGGGCCATTACTACTATGATGCGGGCGCCCATGGGTACCCTTTTGTTCTGAAACGTTTAGTACGACAATGCAATCGTCCGCCTTGAATATTATTGAAGCTCTGATTGAAAAAGGCCCTAAAGATTTATGTTATACAACGTTTGACATGTTTGAACGAATGTAAATATATATTTTTTGCACATTCGTGACGACAAGTCCCGCGCGCCTCATACATTATGAGTAGCCTTCGGAACGCGCTAACAAGAAGGAGCTATTGGGACATAAATTATTAACTTTTTCGAACAAAACTACATTTGTTGTGGACCTGGGATTCCTGGAAGTGCCTTCTGATGAAGATAATCAAAGGTAAGGGAATATTTACAATAGTATATTTGATTTTAGATGGTTCCAAGATGGCGCTAACCTGTATCGCCTAGCCTATTTTTCTGAGCATAGTACCTCGTTTATTGCAAAGTGTGATTTCTCAGTAAAGTTATTTTTAAATCTGGCAATGCGGTTGCATTCATGAGATGTTAATCTATAATTCTTTGAATGACAATATTACATTTTAACAATGTTTTCGAATAGTAATTTTGTAAATTGTAGCGCTGATTCACCGGAAGCATTTGAGGGAAAACATTTTCTGAACGTCACGCGCCGATGTAAAATGCTGTTTTTATATATAAATATGAACTTTATCGAACCAAAAAATGCATGTATTGTGTAACATGATGTCCTAGGAGGTTCATCTGATGAAGATTGTCAAAGGTTAGTGCTGCATTTAGCTGTGTTTTGGGTATTTGTGATGCATGCTAGTTGCTTTGAAAATGGCAGTGTGATTATTTTGGGCTGGGTACTCTCCTAACATAATCTAATGTTTTGCTTTTGCTGTAAAGCCTTTTTGAAATTGGACAACGTGGTTCGATTCAGGAGAGGTGTATCTATAAAATGGTGTAAAATAGTCATATGTTTGAGAAGTTGAAGTTATAGCATTTATGAGGTATTTATATTTCGCGCCACGCGATTCCACTGGCTGTTGTCATTCCCAGACAGGTTAAATAACATTTTGGGGGAAAAAGCCAACTCGGCTCCTTCATTTATTGAATTAGATAGCTCATTCATCACAAAGCCCACTGATATTGCAAACTACTTTAATTACTTTTTCATTGGCAAGATAAGCAAACTTAGGGATTACATGCCAGCAACAAACGCTGACACTTCACATCCAAGTATATCAGACCAAATTATGAAAGACAAGAATTGTACTTTTGAATTCCATAAAGTCAGTGTAGAAGAGGTGAAAAAATGATTGTTGTCTATCAACAATGACAAGCCACCAGGGTCTGACAATCTAAATGGAAAATTACTGAGGATAATAGCAGACGATATTGCCACATCTTCAATTTAAGCCTACTAGAGAGCGTGTGCCCTTAGGCCTGGAGGGAAGCTAAAGTCATTCCGCTACCCTAGGATGGTTACCAACCCTTAGTAAACTTCTGGAAAAAATTGTGTTTGACCAGATACAATGCTATTTTACAGTAAACAAACTGACAAAAGAATTTCAGCATGCTTATAGGGAAGGACACTCAACAAGCACAGCACTTACACAAATGGCTGATGATTGGCTGAGAGAAATGTATGATAAAATGATTGCGGGGGCTGTCTTGTTAGACTTCAGTGCAGCTTTTGACTTTATTGATCATAGTCTGCTGCTGGAAAAACAAATGTGTTATGGCTTTACACCCCCTGCTATAATGTGGATAAATAGTTACTTTTCGAACAAAACACAGAGGGTGTTCTTAAATGGAAGCCTATCAAATATAATCCAGTTAGAATCAGGAATTCCCCAGGGTAGCTGTTTAGGCCCCTTGCTTTTTCCATTTTTACTAATGACATACCACTGACTTTGAGTAAATCCAGAGTTTCTATGTATGCGGATGACTCAACACTATACACGTCAGCTACTACAGCGACTGAAATGACTGCAACACTCAACAAAGAGCTGCAGTTAGTTTCAGAATGGGTGGCAAGGAATAAATTAGCCCTAAATATTTCAAAACTAAAAGTATTGTATTTGGAACAAAACACTCACTAAACCCTAAACCTCAACTAAATATTGTAGTAAATAATGTGGAAATTGAGCAAGTTGAGATGACTAAACTGCTTGGAGTAACACTAGATTGTAAACTGTCATGGTCAAAACATATTGATGCAGTAGTAGCTAAGATGGGGAGAAGTCTGTCTATAATAAAGCGATGCTCTGCCTTCTTAACAACACTATCAACAAGGCGGGTCCTACAGGCCCTAGTTTTGTCGCACCTTGACTACTGTTCAGTCATGTGGCCAGGTGCCACAAAAAAGGACTTAGGAAAATTGCAATTGGCTCAGAACAGGGCAGCACGGCTGGCCCTTTGATGTACACAGAGAGCTAATATTAATAATATGCATGTCAATCTCTCCTGGCTGAAAGTGGAGGAGAAATTGACTTCATCACTACTTTTATTTATGAGAGGTATTGACATGTTGAATGCAACGAGCTGTCTGTCTAAACTACTGGCACACAGCTCGGACACCCATGCATACCCCACAAGACATGCCACAAGAGGTCTCTTCACGATCCAGAACAGACTATGGGAGGCACACAGTACTACATAGAGCCATGACTACATGGAACTCTATTCCACATCAAGTAACCAACACATCAGTAAAATTTGATTTAAAAAACAAATTTAAAAAAACACCTTATGGAACAGCGGGACTGTGAAGCAACACAAACATTGGCACAGACACATGCATATACACACACACACACACACACACACACACACACACACACACACACACACACACACACACACACACACACACACACACTATAAATACACATGGATTTAGTACTGTAGATATGTGGTAGTGGTGAAGTAGGGGCCTGAGGGCACACAGTGTGTTGTGAAATCTGTGAATGTATTGTAATGTTTGATTAATTGTATAAACTGCCTTCATTTTGCTGGTACCCAGGAAGAGTAGCTGCTGCTTTGGCAAATCATTGTTCTCTTATTCCTCCTGGACATCTGAAAAAATCTGATCTACTACCTGTTGGGCACTGAAACGTGCACTCATGGTCATCCAACTTTTTCAATAAAATAAATGGCCTGCTCTCCAAATTTATTTAGAAAGGAAAGACCTCAAGAGTCAAATTGACTGTTTTACACTTCCCTTATAAAGCTGGAGGTCTTGGACTACCTCAGATGAAGATGTATTACTGGGCTTCACAACTGCGTTCACTTCAACAATGGACAGCAGACTATCCTTGTGCATGGAGGAGTATTGAAGCCATAAATGTAATACCTTATGAATATATTCACTACTTCGGGTCCAAGGCGTTGAAGAAAAAAACAGACATCCAATGATTCTCAATTCCATTAGTATTTGGGAAAATGTAGATAAATTCATGGGGTGGAAAGAACTAATATCGCCAGGCACCCCTATTTGGAATACCTTTAAGTCTCTAAGATCAGAAATCTTATTTAATCGCTTCAACAGAATCTGGATGAACCAAAAGCATTTAGCATAGAAAAAATACTGAAAGAAGCTGCTAAGCCAAAGAAGTGAATTGCCAAGTTATATAAAGGGTTAGAAAGAGGAGGAAGGGAAGCGCTACTAAGGTACACAATAGTACATTTTGGTAGACAGAAGATGTTCTTTGGTAAAAGGGGTGAATTGGTCATCAAAAAGAAAGGAGGACCAAGGCACTCTTCATATAATTAATTAAAATGCCTTTATTAGTATGGCATGTTCAATAGAAACAAAGTTTTAAAAATCCGACGTGTTTCGGCTGCATGGCCTTCGTCGGGGAGTAGCCGAAACGCGTCGGATTTGATTTTTAAAACTTTGTTTCTATTGAACATGCCATAGAAATAAAGGCATTTTAATTAGTTAAATAAAGGATTGTCTGTAACTCTACCTGGTGGTTCAGAACCTATAAAGAAAACATGGGGAACAGATCTAAAGGAAGAAATTGAGGAGAATCATTGGTCACAGAGATGTGAAAATGTTCATACCTGCTCCTTCTACCTAAGACATAAAAATAAAAATAAGATGAAATAAATGGTGTGTGTTTGAATTAAAATGAACAGCTTAGTATGAGTTAAATGTCATACTAGCTCCATCCTCGTATCACAGTGGACCAGTTCCATGGATAGAGAACAGAAGATCGTAGGTTCGAAACTTACTGACACTGTGACACAATAAAAAAGAAATGTGTTTCCATGATTAATGCCTAAGCAGATGAATTTCCATCTGTCCTATCTGTGTTTGGAGGTCAAAACAGTTAACCCAAACCACGATAGATATGTTATTAAAAGACTTGAAACATAACCTTTCATTTCCGTTCTCACAAAATTAATAAAACCTCCCAGGAAAACTTTTAGGCAACCATAGCAAAATGTTCTCAGAACCTCCCTGCAACCTAAAAATGTAAGTTCCCAGAACAGGCTACATTTTTACTTCCGTTCTCAGAACGTTTGAAAAACGTTCCGTTTTACTGGTCAGGCAACCTATGGCTTCATTCCCAGAATCAGTGGGAAACCAAAAACGTAAGTTCCCACAATGCCCAAGGAACCAAATGTTCTATCTGGGTTAGCACTTTACGGATCATACTTCCTTCACACAAGCTAATTCCCAAATGTATTGGCTGTGGAAAAGGGAGCGCTGAATCCGGGAGCCGAGCAGCGGCTAAGCCTGCCCTCTACACCTCACTGCCCTATTTATTAGACTGGTGCACAGAGAGAAACTGTAAAAGGCAACATGACCCCTGACCTCTCAGAGAGAAATGGACGGAGGGAGAAAGAGAGATGGAGGGAACGAGAGGGTGAGAGAGATATGGAGAGAACGGGAGGGTGATAGAGAGATATGGTGAGAACGGGAGGGTGATAGAGAGATATGGAGAGAACGTGAGGGTGAGAGAGATATGGAGAGAATGAGAAGGAGAGAGAGAAAGATAGATAGAACAAGAGGGAGAAAGAGAGATATGGAGGGAACGAGAGGGAGAGAGAGAAAAAGGAGTGAATAGAGAGAAAGGTGTGAGAGAGAAAAGAGGCAGAGAGAGGGGAGAGACAAAGAAAGAAAGAGAGAGGCGGGAAGAGAGAGAGAGAGAGAGAGAGAGAGAGAGAGAGAGAGGCACGAAGAGAGAGAAGGGTAGAGAGAAAACATTAACATAAGGAAATAATGAACCTAATCCAGGAGCAGGCTGTGTATTTTATGGTCGCCCAACAGTCAGCATGATGTCTGGCTCTGGAGCGGGCCTGTAACATACATCCATTATATATTTATTTATTCCTTGAATTACTTATTTTTCATGTTTCAATGTTTTTTAAATGGGGATAAAACCATTGATTAATATGTAATTCTAGGGAGTAAGTCAAGGGAGTGGGTTTTTCATGGGTTTTTTAGGCACTAACTTTTTTTGTTTTGTCATTATATGATTTTTATGAAGCAAACATGGGTGTTTGATGTGGCTTTTCTGCATGTGGTTGATATTTGGCTTTTGCTGTAATGAGTATGTTGTGCTTGTGGCCCACTTATGTACGGGGAGAATAGCTCAGTCAAAGCTGAGGGTTGTGAAAGTGACTTTGCAGTTTGCTACAATGAATAGAAAGATCTGAACTGCAACACTATCAACTAAATAAAGTTATTCATGAGTTACTGCATGGAGATTGAGGATAGTACTGGGAAGGGGATGCCTGGGTGTACTGGGAATGCCTGTGTGTACACATCAGAGATTTACAGTTCATCTTGGATAGCTAGTAATGACAGCGCAGAGCAACTTGAAGACATAAATGTTGTGAACACATGCAGACATTAGGTTTACATCCATGGAGACCACATCACCCAGGGTGATTCACCCAAATGCAGCTCCTTCCTCGAGCAGAGTAGCGGCGGTCCCTTTGGTTTTACAGCTTCATAATCTGCATCCACCCATCTCTCCTAGAGGGTTCCAGAGGCCCCCACCCATCTCTCCTAGAGGCTTGCAGAGGCCCCCACCCATCTCTCCTAGAGGCTTGCAGAGGCCCCCACCCATCTCTCCTAGAAGCTTTCAAAGGTCCCCACTCATCTCTCCTAGAAGCTTTCAGAGGCCCCCACCCAGCGGTCCTAGAGGCTTCCAGAGGCCCCCACCCATCTAGCCTAGAGGGACCATTTCTCTGATGTGAGGAGGAGAGCTTGGTGATGGTAGGGAGCAGGAAGGGAGCATTGTCCTGGGGGAGGAGGAGCAGGTGAGAGCACTGTCCTAGAGAAGGAGGGGGAGGAGGAGGAGGGAGCACTGTCCTGGAGGAGGAGGAGGAGTAGGAAGAGGAGAACTTGGCAGTGGCAGGTAGCAGCGAGACACCAGGGAGGGAACATTGTCCTGGAGGAGCTGGCGCGGTCGATGATGAGTCTAAGAAGCTTGTTTTTAAATCAGCGGTGGACAATTCCTCAGTGACATGTTGTATCATATCCTAAGTGCAACATCCTCTCTGCAGGATAAATAAAAGAGCCGCCTGTGATCAGGGGGAGATATATGATCCCCTCTCTTGGCTGAAGTGAGCCTCTGGTGACGTGTGTCGGCTCCCAGCAAGCTTCGCTCGCTTCGTGGAGAAGGGCAGATAAATTCCCTGTTTGTTTTGTTTAATGTGACAGCAGGAAGGAGAGCAGATTAACAAGCACCGGGCCCTAGGCACCCAGGCACATGTTGATTGCACAACCAGGCAACTACTCTGACACACACACACACACACACACACACACACACACACACACACACACACACACACACACACACACACACACGTACAGTACGCACACGCACACACGCGCACACACAAACACACACACACACACACACACACACACACACACACACACACACACACACACACACACACTTCTACGCCTATTAATTTCACATCCGTATCAACATAACAAGGAAACCCTCCAATCACCCACAGCAGCACACACATTTATTAGTCTCAAGCATGTTGCTGGTACACTATAGCGAAGCTGGTATAATAGCTATACCTACATTTTAGAAAAACAGGGTGATTAATACAAACAGACATATACTGTTAAGCTCAGGGAGACAGTTGCAGTCTGAAGACAACATCTCCATCTATGATCATAGGGGTAACTAAGTGGAGTCAGACTCAGAACTGGAATGAGGGATGGCTGCAGGGCTGCAGAGCACAGGGCTGCAGGGCTGCAGTGTACAGGGCTGCAGAGCACAGGGCTGCAGGGCTGCAGAGCACAGGGCTGCAGGGCTGCAGCATACAGCCACAGTCAAACATCTTCTCCAGGTGGAGTGTCTGCTATTATATTAGGCTGTACCCGGACAAGATTTGTCCTGTGCTGAAATATCGTCCCTGTGATTTAATGACCCACAGGCCCCATGTGGAGATGTGCTGGAGCTTGGGAGGTGGATAGGTGAAGAGAGGGAGAGAGAGAGAGATAGATAGAGAGAGAGGTGGAGAGAGGTGTAGAGAGAGGGAGAGAGAGAGGTAGAGAGAGAGAGAGAAAGAGAGAGAGAGAGAGAGAGGAGAGAGAGAGAGAGAGAGAGAGAGGTGGAGAGAGGGAGAGAGAGAGAGGGGTGCAGAGAGAAAGAGAGGTGGAGAGCGAGGCAGTGAGAGGGGTGGGGAGAGGGAGAGAGAGAGGGGTGGGGAGGGAGAGAGAGAGAGGGTGGAGAGAGAGGCAGAAAGATGGGCGGGGAGATAGAGACAGGGGTGTAGAGAGAGGCAGAGAGAGGGAGCGAGAGAGAGAGGCAGAGAGAGGGGTGGCGAGAGAGGGAGAGAGAGAGTGTAGCGAGAGGGGCCCTTACTTATAGTACTACGAGCTGAGCATTCACATATTATTACACATTCCTATGGTGGTTCTGTCATGCATCTATCATGCATCTTATTTTGCAAGAGACTTTGAAAGATAGTACAGTTAGAAAGTTCAATGAAAATGTCAAGTACATATCATCCAGTAAAGCACATCATTCCAGTTCTACTACTGGGTTTGTCAATTACTCATCCTTCATCCTTTTCAGTGTATTGGTTGTAGACAAATACCTTTGATGCAATACAACAGTACCAGTCATATGTGATGCCGGGACAGTTAACAGTGTAACCTGGGTTTTGTCATGTGTTGATTGGAGAGCACATACACAGTATGGGGAGGTTGAGGGCTTGTGTACGGTTATGATGACCAGCCAAGCAGAAAGGACCCCCCACCTTACCCATTAACACGCTGTGACCTCTCACCTCTGACACCTGACCTGCCAGAATGAATTATTAATGGAGGCCAGACGCTAACACCAAGTGGGCTGGAGTTGTGGGGGGCGCTTGGCTCGGCTCAACTTAGCGGACAATTCACCACTGTCTTGGGACTCTGCGTTCACCCACTCTTTTTCCCTCAGGAGCAAGCAGAGTGAGGGGGGGAGAGAGAGAGAGAGAGAGAGAGAGAGAGAGAGAGAGAGAGAAAAAAAATACTCAGAAGAGGAAGTTTGCACAGCCGACTGGAGTGCTGCAGGAATATGGCTATTTTTAAAGCTAGCGATCCCTTGCTAAAATTAATAAATACACTCAATTGAAGGCATCCTGTTATTTTGCGGTGAGCTCTGAGGAAGTTATTTTGTGGTACACTGATCATTTTGGTTAGAACACCAGGCTATAAATACTGTCAGCTCTGCATACCCGCGCCCTCACTCCAAATGAAAAACTGTTGTAGAAGAAAAAGAAAGTGGGTTGTGAAAAATAAAACGTTTACAACTGTAAAGTCCTTCAATCTCCAATCTTGTTAGATTCACTGTCACAACTTTTCTCTGTAAGACGTCACCTTGGCATTGAGAACAAACGTGGTTCAGGCCTGTCAGGAAAATATTTCAAGGGCATGTTAATATTCCAGATGCTACTGAATGGTGAATCGCTCAGCGGATGTCTATCACATCAGCAGCATATCTCCAGCCTGCCACCAGATCCCTGTGGTGGGTCAGTCAGCCAGTCTCTCTGTTTGTTTAGGCTAGTCCCTGGTGGATAGGTTTTTATATGGAGCACTAGTTCGTAATGCTGCAGTCCAATAGAGGGTCCATCCCTCCCTACTCCTCAGCAGCACTTGGCCAGTTAGACTGCCAGTGGGTGTCTCCAGTCTACTCACTGTGGGACCCAGACACACTCCCAGAGTTCACGGGCTCCAGGAGTAAACTTAGAGGAGAGGAGAGGAGAGGAGAGGAGAGGAGAGGAGAGGAGAGGAGAGGGAGAGGAGAGGAGAGGAGAGGAGAGGAGAGGTAGAGGAGGGGAGGGGAGAGGAGAGGAGAGGAGGGAAGTGGAGAGGAGAGGAGGGAAGTGGAGAGGAGAGGAGGGTAGAGGAGAGGAGAGGAGAGAAGTGGAGAGGAGGGGAGGGGAGAGAAGTGGAGGGGAGGGGAGAGGAGGGTAGAGGAGAGGAGGGAAGAGGAGAGGAGAGGAGAGGAGAGGAGAGGAGAGGAGAGGAGAGGAGAGGAGAGGAGAGGAGAGGAGGGTAGAGGAGGGAAGAGGAGGGAAGAGGAGGGTAGAGGAGGGAAGTGGAGAGGAGAGGAGGGTAGAAGAGGGTAGAGGAGAGGAGAGGAGGGAAGTGGAGAGGAGGGGAGAGGAGAGGAGGGAAGAGGAGGGTAGAGGAGGGAAGTGGAGAGGAGAGGAGGGTAGAGGAGGGTAGAGGAGAGGAGGGAAGAGGAGGGTAGAGGAGGCAAGTGGAGAGGAGAGGAGGGTAGAGGAGGGTAGAGGAGAGGAGAGGAGGGAAGAGGAGGGTAGAGGAGGGTAGAGGAGAGGAGGGAAGAGGAGGGTAGAGGAGAGGAGAGGAGAGGAGAGGAGAGGAGAGGAGAGGAGAGGAGAGGAGAGGAGAGGAGAGGAGAGGAGAGGAGAGGAGAGGAGAGGAGAGGAGAGGAGAGGAGAGGAGAGGAGAGGAGAGGAGAGGAGAGGAGGGAGGGAGGGAAGAGGAGGGAAGAGGAGGGTAGTGGAGAGGAGGGTAGAGGAGGGTAGAGGAGAGGAGAGGAGGGGAGAGGAGAGGAGGGAAGAGGAGAGGAGGGAAGAGGAGGGTAGAGGAGAGGAGGATAGAGGAGGGAAGTGGAGAGGAGAGGAGGGGAGAGGAGGGTAGAGGAGAGGAGGGTAGAGGAGGGAAGTGGAGAGGAGAGGAGGGTAGAGGAGGGAAGTGGAGAGGAGAGGAGGGTAGAGGAGAGGAGAACACAAATTAGCTCTGACCATGGTTTGGAAATGTCAACGACAAGAAATGTGTAATGACTAGGCTATTGGGCTAGGGGTCTTTCCTGATTACGTAACTGACCGTCACAGGATAAACTCCAGCGGCCTGGCTTATACCCTATAACTAGGACCCCAGAGTTGTTCCTGGTCAGGTCACACATGGTCAGGAAAAAAAACCTGGCCCTGAAAAAGACAAACCAGGATTCCATCACGGATATGAGTCTCAGGTCATCTAAGGTCGTAGAAAAAGCCAGACCTTCAGATTTAGTATTTCCATATGCACCCCTAGTTTGTCCCTTTAGTTAGAATGTCCGACAGCTCATCATTCAATCACCCCTAACTTTTAATCCAATCAGAGACAATCTATTTAGCCTGCTTGTTGTAAGTCCCGCCTCCAGCCTGTGAGTTTCGTTTAAGACAGAGAACAGACAGTTTGTGATTATCCACAGAAGTAATAAGAAGAGAAGTTGCAGCATGTTTAACTGTATTTGTGTGTGCATCTAAAAGTAAGAATATGTCATGTTTCTCATACTGTATGTATGCTGTCAGGGGGTGATGAAGTAATCTGGTTTATTATAAAGTTGTAATTTGTAATTGCTTATGCATCGTCATTGCTAGCAACTACGTTAGCTACGTAGCCAGGCTAACTGTTTTCTATGCGTCATGGACACATTGCATTGCAGTTATGTTTATGCTTTAGATAAAATATTTAGGTCCCTTTATTATCGTGGTCATAATATGCAGAGTTTGTTTACATTGTACAGCCTGCTGGTAACTGCAGCAGCTTAGTAGATATAGCATGTTTAAGTTATGTTAGTGAGTGCTCTCGCGCTCCCGCTCTGTCCCACCATTTTCATGGTCAGTTATTTCAACTTCCAGTTGTCACCTGTCCTTGCGGGCCACTTTATAATTGACCACATACTAGAACTGTATTCTATGTTAGCATACTAGAGCTGTATTCTATGTTAGCATACTAGAGCTGTATTCTATGTTAGCATACTAGAGCTGTATTCTATGTTAGCATACTAGAGCTGTATTCTATGTTAGCATACTATGGCTGTACTGTGTAGTGGTGTATGCACTGCAGCTGTATTCTATGATAGCATACTAGAGCTGTATTCTATGTTAGCATACTAGAGCTGAATTCTATGATAGCATACTAGAGCTGAATTCTATGTTAGCATACTAGAGCTGTATTCTATGTTAGCATACTAGGGCTGTACTGTGTAGCGGTGAATGGACTGCAGCTGTATTCTATGATAGCATACTAGAGCTGTATTCTATGTTAGCATACTAGAGCTGTATTCTATGTTAGCATACTAGAGCTGAATTCTATGTTAGCATACTAGAGCTGTATTCTATGTTGGCATATTAGGGCGGTACTGTGTAGCTGTGTATAGACTGCAGCTGTATTCTATGTTAGCATACTAGAGTGGCGCATCGGTCACTATAGCACAGCAGTTACTACTGTGCAGCAGTCACTACAGTGTCACTACAGTGTCACTACAGCACAGCGGTCACAACAGTGTCACTACAGCACAGCGGTCACAACAGTGTCACTACATTGTCACTACAGCACAGCGGTCACTACAGTGTCACTACATTGTCACTACAGCACAGCGGTCACTACAGTGTCACTACATTGTCACTACAGCACAGCGGTCACTACAGTGTCACTACAGCACAGCAGTCACTACAGTGTCACTACAGCACAGCGGTCACTACAGTGTCACTACAGTGTCACTACAGCCTCGGGTTCAATACCAGGCTGTCACATGAGGCGGCGCACAATTGGCCCAGTGTCGTCCGGGTTAGGGGAGGGTTTGGCCGGCCGGGATTTCCTTGTCTCATCGTGCTCTAGTGAGACCAGGCGCCTGCAAGCTGACTTCGGTCGTCAGTTGGACTGTGTTTCCACCGACACATTGGTGCGGTTGGTCCGGGTTAAGAGAGCAGTGTGTGAAGAAGCAGTGGCCGCTCCCGAGTCCATAGGGGAGTTGCAGCGATGTTACAAGACTGTGACAATTGGATACCACAAGAAAAAAAAGAAGAAAAAGAATGGTGGTTGATGGTGGTGAGGTGACAAGCCAGTTAAGATGCCATCCATAGTGCTCTAGCCTGCAGCCTTATAGTGATTCAATATCCAACCAAACAACCTAGTTTAGCTATCAGACACAGGTTTAACCCTGCCCTATTTTACAAAGGCCATTATCATTAACATTTGTTACACTGTTGTTACACTGTTGTTACACTGTTGAGCTCCCTCTAATGAACCCATCTCTCCTACAGTCCCCGTAAAGCCTGATTTTCCACTGCACCGCAGGTGGCAGCCATCATCTGCCACAGTGAGGCAGACAGACATCTACACAGACTTTAACTACCAGTAGTTGCTTTAAGAGGTCCACCCAGCTTGAACATTAGTAACCTTTCCCACCTCTCCCGTCCCCGTCCTTGCCGCTGGCGGCCTAGCCTAGGCAGCAGCGGGTAGCTTGGCTGCCGTGACCCTGGCCTGTTGCCGTGGGATATGAGCTGGAGCCAGCCAGGCTTGTTTATGGCCTCTGAGCGGCAGGAAGTGCCGTGAGGGATTCCTGTTGGATCTGTCCCGTAGTTCATTTTACTGCCACTTTTTTATTTACTTGTCATTCAGAGGAAAACAAGCAAGGGTTGAGCTTGTTACCGTCCTCAAACCCAACACCTTTTAACCCCCCTCCTCTTCCCTCCCTCCCCCATCCTCTGTGGAGGATGATAGTGAAAACGCAGGTCGGGTCAAAGAGAGATGCTGATATCGTTCCTTTCAATCAGTGGGGCTTGTCCTGGGAGTTATCCCCGGTCATCGGAGCTCTCTGTTTATTCCTCTCATATGTTTAACTCATTGGAGGACATCTTGATTAGCCAAGAGGTCTGTTTTTCATTCAAGATGTAAGATGGGAAAGAGAAAAGGTTAACCACAGAAATCATGTTGTATACAACTTCTGTAATGTCTGTTAAGGCCCGAAAATAAAACTTGACTGATCAAAGTCACATTAAGCTATTGACTAAAGGTTGAATTAGAGCTCACATCTACATAGTTCGAAGCTGCTGTAACAACAAGAATCATTTAAATCAATGACACAGTGGCTTACTTTATTTTCTCTCAAAATACAGATGTTGATTTGGACATGAAAAGCACTGTTTGTGTTTTTGCCCTGGGAAGGACACGTGTGTATAATGTAAGAGGCAAGCGACTCGGTCCAAGAGGCTTTACAGAGAGCATATCTCCAGTGTTCACGTGGCATCCGCCGCTATCCCAGGGTGCTCCACTCTAGGGCAATGTTTATGTGACCGGGCCGCACTCGTGACAGATAAAGACTGGCAGAGTAAACAGGACTGGCGATACTGTGCTGATAGAGTGTTCCCATGCTTCCGCTACCTTCTATTTACCATCTGATGAAGTGGCCAATAAGCCATGTCGAGCTGTGTGCTGTGTGGGGGTTGCGTGTGTGCTCATGTGCACGTGTGCATGTGTGTGTGTGCGTGCATGCCTTTATATGTGTATACGTGTGTGTGTATGCCTGTATGTGTGTGTGTCTATGCGTGGGCCTGTATTTGTGTGCAGTGTTGTGCACACTGGCCAATTGGAGCAAAAAGCCTGCTGCAGCTGGGTCCCATTTCCACCTGGAGTGCAAATATTGTCAGATGGACATCAAAGTTAGGGGCAGGGTCAGATGGTGGTGCTCGTAAGGCCCCTCTCCTCTCCCCTCCTCTCTTCTCCCCTCCTCTCTTCTCTTCTCCCCTCCTCTCTTCTCCTCTCCTCTCCTCAGGTTGAACACGTGGCCCAGGGAGACAGACGTGGATCCCCGTCCCACAAGGTAATCAGTCGTAACGAAAGCACAACCAAGCTGAGCCCAAACATCTATTCTCATGTACAAAGAAAATAGCAATTAACATCCCAGAGTTGAACTGTGGGAAAATATCCGGTAGCACCTCTGTCCTCCAACCACACACACTTTAATAATCACCGGAGAGCTGCTGCTGCCGATGCACGTGGAGGGCAGGAGACAGACAGTAGTCCCAAACACTCATACTTATTAAAGGCTAATGTTACCTCATCCACAGTGTCTCTGGCTTTGGGCTTAGAGGTCTTGACTTGTATGACGCTTGAGGGATCTAAACATAGATAATTCCAGTATGCTCATACTTCAGATTTCTGATATTTTTCCCCATTGGCTACAGCAACATTAATGGAGATCGATCTGCATCCAAAATGGAACCCCATTTCCTATATTGTGCACTACTTTTGACCAAGGCCCATAGGATAAGTATTGCACTGTATAGAATGTAGGGTGCCATTCGGGATGCACACTGATAGGAAGAGGACTTGCACCACGATCCCAGCAGCCAGTGTCTCCATCATCGCAGCACTCGGTGTCGCCACATTCCACCCCCAGGCACCGGTGAATAAAGAGCCATGGCGTGAAGGAGGAGGGCTACCAGACAAAAGCTCTCACGCTTCACTGCCAGGGACACCCTGTCATGCTCTTGACCAAAGAACAATTGTGTTCTATCGGACCATGGGAATAAAGTCGATGTGCATAGGGACTTCTGTGGGGGTTGTGATAAGCAGAGAACACGTCTTCTACTTGTTTTTGTCAGTTCTGCAGCAGGAACATAGAATAATACACTGTAGAATTACACATTATAAAAGCTCTATTCAAACAGACAGACAGAGACAGACTACTAGTAGATGGAAGTGTACAGCCTCAGGGGGAAAAGAGAAATTCCTCATGTTGTGAGAGGACTATGGGAGGCCTATCCATGGCCGTGGTTGGCTGAGGCCGGCTATATATGAGCATGCAGGGAGGGAGGCAGGCAGGGAGGGAGGGAGGCAGGACCTGACCATGGCAGCAGCAGCACACATTGGGGAAAAGTCACAGATCAGTGTAGGAAATTGGGAATGTGAGGCATGCCAGATTAGAGAAAATCTGTGCCCCTGTAGATGAACACAGTCCTCTTTCCTGGGAAAACAACTAGCCCTGCTCCAGGGGAAAGGCTCTCTCCGTCCTGACCATAGAGAGCTCTTATATTCTATGGGAGAGTAGGTCAGGGCGTGACTGGGGGGGTTTTATCTAGTTTATTTAGTTCTATGTTGTTTGGTTCTAGTTTCTGTTTTTCTATGTTTTTTGGGGGGGGGATGATCCCCAATTAGAGGCAGCTGGTCATCATTGTCTCTAATTGGGGATCATATTTAAGTAGTTGTTTTTCCCACCTGTGTTTGTGGGAGATTATTTTTGAGTTAGTGCATGTTGCACCTCTGTCGTCACAGTTTGTGTTTTGATTATAGTTTATTGTTTGTCTTGCAAAGTTTCACATTCTAATAAAAAATGTGGAACGATACTCACGGTGCGCCTTGGTCTCATTCTACAAATGGACGTGACAGAATCTCCCACCACCAGAAGACCAAGCAGCATAGCCAGGAGGAATGGACATGGGAGGACGTCCTGGAAGGCAAAGGATCCTGGACGTGGGAGGAGATCCAGGCCGGATGGGATCGCCTCCCATGGGAACAGGTGGAAGCAGCGAGGGAGGAGCGGTGACGAGATCGGGAGTCACGGCAACAACGGAAGCCCGAGAGGCAGCTCCCCAAAAACCTTTTTTGGGGGGGCCACACGGGGAGATTGGCGGAGTCAGGGTTTAGACCTGAGCCAACTCCCGTGCTTACCGTGGGGAGTGTGTGACCAGTCAGGCACCGTGTTATGCGGTGATGCGCACTGTATCTCCAGTGCGCATTCATAGCCCAGTGTGCACTGTGCCTGCGCCCCGCATTTGCCGGGCTAAAGTGAGCATTCAGCCAGGACAGGTTGTGCCAGCTCTACGCTCCAGACCTCCAGTGCGCCTCCACGGTCCAGTATATCCTGCACCGGTTCTACGCACCAGGTCTCCAATGCGCCTCCACAGCCCAGTATGTCCTGTGCCTCCTCCTCACACTCTCCCTGAAGTGCATGTCCTCAGTCAGGTACGTCCTGTGCCTGCTCCTCGCACTCTCCTTGAAGTGCGCCTGCCCAGTCAGGTACGTCCTATGCCTGCTCCTTGCACTCGCCCGGAAGTGCGTCACCAGTCTGGCACTACCTGTTCCAGCTCCACGCACCAGGCCTCCAGTGCGCCTTCCCAGTCCAGAGCTTCCGGCGACAGTTCCCAGTCCAGAGCTTCCGCCGACAGTTCCCAGTTCAGAGCTTTCGGTGACAGTTCCCAGTCCAGAGCTTCCGGTGACATTTCACAGTCCGGAACCTCCTGAGACGGCCCACAGTCCGGAACCTCCTGAGACGGCCCGCGGCCCGGAGCATCCTGAGACGGCCCGCGGTCCGGAGTCTCCAGCGGCGGTCCGGAGTCTCCAGCGGCGGTCCGGAGTCTCCAGCGGCGGTCCGGAGTCTCCAGCGGCGGTCCGCGGTCCGGAGTCTCCAGCGGCGGTCTGGAATCTCCAGCGACGGTCCGCGGTCCAGAGCTTCCAGCGACAGTCCGCGGTCCAGAGTCTACAGCGACGGTCTGCGGTCCAGAGTCTCCAGCGACAGTCCACGGCCCAGAGTCTCCAGCGACGATTGGCAGTCCAGAGCCTCCACCGATGCTGGCGGGTTTGAGAGGGTTCTTCGTCCTGCACCAGAACCGCCACCAACACTAGACACCCCCCCCCCAACCCTCCCTTTGGGTTTCAGGTTTTGCGACTGTAGTCCGCACCTTTGGGGGGGGGGGGGGGGGGTATTGTCACGTCCTGACCATAGAGAGCTCTTCTTTTCTATGGTAGATTAGGTAAGGGTGTGACTGTGGGGGTTTTATCTAGTTTATTTAGTTCTATGTTGTTTGGTTCTAGTTTCTGTTTTTCTATGTTGGGTTTTTTGGATGATCTTTAATTAGAGGCAGCTGGTCATCGTTGTCTTTAATTGGGGATCATATTTAAGTAGTTGTTTTTCCCACCTGTGTTTGTGGGAGATTATTTTTGAGTTAGTGCATGTTGCACCTCTGTTGTCACGGTTTGTGTTTTGTTTATAGTTTATTGTTTGTCTTGCAAAGTTTCACATTCTAATAAAAGATGTGAAAACGATACTCACGCTGCGCCTTGGTCTCATTCTACAAACGGACGTGACACCAGGAGACAGCAGAGACTGTGGCCACTTTAGTCGTGTTTGTTTGTTTGTTTGTTTGTTTATCTTTATTTAACTAGGCAAGTCAGTTAAGAACAAATTCTTATTTACAATGACAGCCTAGGAACAGTGGGTTAACTGCCTTGTTCAGGGGCAGAACAACAGATTTTTACCTTGTCAGCTCGAGGAATCGATCCAGTGAGTGGGGTCATTACCAGCACTCAACTACAGGCAAGTACAAGGAGAATAACAAAAAGTATCAATATACTTTAGGCTACATTCAGTATCTTGTTTGAAAGTTGAGTGTTAAAGTTTGTTTATAAAAAATTACAATACTTCAGTTAATGCATCTCCATTAAACAAAACACTTGTTTTTTACTTATCTATTTTTTACTTAACACTTATTTTTCTTAAAACTGCATTGTTGGTTAAGGGCTTGTAAGTAAGTATTTCACTGTAAGGTCTACACCTGTTGTATTCGTCGCATGTGACAAATAAAGTTTAATTTGATTTTGACTTCACAGTCCTCCAAAGCTGAAGCTGCTGATAACAACACAGGTTATAGAGAGACAGACACACTGTGGCTGAAGTAGGGTTGGTGTGTGGGGTTTAAAGGCCTTGTTCTGTCCTGTCCAAAAAGGAGGGAGAAAACAAGACAGACAAAAGTCTGCCCAACCCAGCCACCTGCCACATTCCCCGACAAGGACAGAGCCAGCGGAAGGACTATTATTCAGGAAGCCCGGGTGGCTCAGCAGAGCCTCTTAAACCCATTACCAGTGAGAGAGCCAGCACGCTTGACTTGAGCGTTTCAAAGCAGGAAGGAGCTAGCCGCCACCGTGCACATTTAGGAGGAAGTGGGGGGGTAGGAGGGGATGTGGGGGAGGGGCAGAGAGGCGGACACGAAAGGATTAAAAACAAGCATTAAACTCGCCGGCAAGCTCCCACACCTGCCTCACCTCAGAGGTAGTGGGCGGGCGGTTTGGGTTTGGGCAGATTTCCTATGGCTTACGGAATGGGAGGAATCCCTTCTCTGAATGTGTAAGTGAGGGAGCAGAGACAAACTTAATCGGAAGAGAGGAAGAGATCAATTCTGTACGGAACTTGGTGGTGTTATCCATCCATTGCTCACAGAAGGCTAATTTGCTCAAATGATTTGATCATATGATGATTTATCATATGATAAACAATAACAAATATAACTGATACTCTTCATCTTCACCATCCTCTTCTTCACTATCCACTTCTTCGTGGTTTATTTACACACACAAACACATACACACTCCCAAACTTGTAATCAAGAAATATGGTATTGGTTGCTATCCCCAGCCATAAGCCCATAACACTGATTGGTCATTCATGAAATGTGAGAGGTGAGGAGCCCTGGGATATCAGTATTACCATGGATACAGAGCCCCCTGATTTATTAACAAGGATTTCCACTGCCTATACATTTAGAAAGTAAAGAAAATACACAGCCTTTCTCTGTGTAGCATATAGTAATGGCTTTCCTGAAACTAAACGCACAGCTAAACACAAGCACCATCATTCCACAGGCCAAGGAAGGCAGCAGGAACATGTGAAAACAGTGTCTGTGTATTTAATAACGCTCTCTTTTGTCCATGTTTTCTCAGTCATCTGTGCTCATTTAAGACCATTAAAAGCCACTCAAAGACTCCAGCTTAAAACCACTTAAGATTAGGACCTCTCCCATCTTTATCCCCCACATCAAAGATCAGAAGAGGACAGCCGGCACACCACCTCATAACCATCCATGCGAGAGGGGATCCGCAAAAATCGCCCTTTTTTCAAGTGAGGTCACTGCCAATTAGGGCTCAGCCCTGGGCCTCAACACACACAATCAACCCAGGAGGGTCTCAGCAATAAAGAGGAACCACAGCCCAAATTCTCTCACTGACAAAACCTCTCTGCTCTCTCTATACACACCCAGCCTGCATGGAGTGGACCTCCAGCCTCACCCACAGGTTCTCCCTTTGTCCCTTCACTACACACTGACATGCTCAGCTCCAGCTCAACCTCAGCCCTCGCACCCCGGGTGCACCTACCCGGCATCCAGCACCTGTGCCCCTCCGCAGGGGGAGTTCCGGAGAGGAACCCCTTCAGTTCCCAAATTACACCTTCATTACCCTTCCTGGCCCTCCGGCCAGCACTTCCTCTCAACGATGCAACACTTCACAATAACTGGCTGTTACTCCAACACCTCAGCTGCTGACAGCTTCCTGGGAGCACAGAGTAGGCCTCGGTGAACAGGCTCCCATCCACCACACCACCTCTCTTCCTGCACCAAGCACAACACATGTCAACTGTCATCTGTCAATCACATTCTTTAATAGGCTCACTAGAATTCTACTTCCATGGGTTTGTTTCCTCAAGCCTCTTTAGTGGAGATATCAAGAGGACACAACCCTCCTGAGCATGATGTCATGGAAGTGGAATGTGTGTACAGAGAACTAAAACAACCCCTATGGCTTTTCACTGTGTCCCACTGTAAATGTTGATCTGAGGCCAATGGAAGAATCCCAGCAGAGCCTTGATTGATAATGACCATGAATTAACCACTCGTTACAGAGTCTGGGTCTCATTTTCCAACCTTTTAAATGGGCCAAAGTGAAATCATTAGTTCTGATAGGAAGGCAGAAAATAGATGCACCTAATATGCATGAGCAAGTGCCATTTGTATTATGTATTTGTATTTATGGATCCCCATTGTCTGTTGCCAAGGCAGCAGCTACTCTTCCTGGGGGCCAAAAAAATTAAGTCAGTTATCATTTTTTTAAACATTACAATACATTCACAACAGATTTCACAACACATTAAGTGTGTTCCCTCAGGCCCCTACTCTACTACCACATATCCACAACACAAAATCAATTTGTACGTGTGTGGATAATGCGTATGTTATCGTGTGTTTGTATGCATGTGTCTGTGCCTATGTTTGGGTTGCTTCACAGTTCCCGCTGTTCCATAAGGGGCTTTTTTAAAATCAAATTTTACTGCTTGCATGGGTTACTTGATGTGGAATAGAGTTCCATGTAGTCATGGCTCTATTTAGTACTGTACACCTCCCATAGTCTGTTCTGGACTTGAGGATTGTGAAGAGACCTCTTGTGACATGTCTTGTCGGGTATGCATGGGTGTCCGAGCTGTGTGCCACTAGTTCAAACAGACATTCAACATGTCAATACCTCTCACAACAATACCTTTCACAAATACAGGTAGTGATGAAGTCACTCTCCCCCCACTAATAGTGTGGACTATTCAGCAGGAGTGTGGGTTGCTAAGAGGTATCAAACAAACATGTCCATAAGGAGCAGTACATTACTTTTTAGGTGTCCACAAGTCTGTGCCTATACTTGCAATAACTGGGGACATGGGCTGGGAACCCTGTGAGGTGAGATGGAAGGAAGGTATGGTGAGACTTTGGAATAGACTGTTAGATATGCCAACTGCCAGAATAGCTAGTAAAGTTTTTCAACGGGATCTATCCATAGGAGAGCCTGGGCAACGGAAATGTCTGACCTTTTTCAACAGTCTGACTGTGAACATCTGTACGAAAACAGAATTAAGGGAAACAGACATTATTAAAAAACACCTGTTGATGCAATATGAAAAGAAATAGGTGGAGAAGATTCGTCATAAACCCAAATTGAGAACCTTTTGTTTGATTAAAGGTGAATTTGTGCATGCGAGATATATTATGTATAACCTACCTAAAAGCAAGAGATCGCTATGTGCCCAGGTAAGATCAGGGATATTGCCTCTGCGTATTGAAACAGGTCAGATCAGGGATATTGTCTCTGCATGTTGAAACAGGTCAGATCAGGGATATTGCCTCTGCGTGTCGAAACAGGTAAGATCAGGGATATTGTCTCAGCGTATTGAAACAGGTAAGATCAGGGATATTGTCTCAGCGTATTGAAACAGGTAAGATCAGGGATATTGCCTCTGCGTATTGAAACAGGTCAGATCAGGGATATTGTCTCAGCGTATTGAAACAGGTCAGATCAGGGATATTGCCTCTGCGTATTGAAACAGGTAAGATCAGGGATATTGCCTCTGCGTATTGAAACAGGTAAGATCAGGGATATTGTCTCAGCGTATTGAAACAGGTCAGATCAGGGATATTGCCTCTGCGTATTGAAACAGGTCAGATCAGGGATATTGCTTCTGCGTATTGAACCAGGTCAGATCAGGGATATTGCCTCTGCATATTGAAACAGGTAAGATCAGGTATATTGCCTCTGCGTATTGAAACAGGTAAGATCAGGGATATTGCCTCTGCGTATTGAAACAGTTCAGATCAGGGATATTGTCTCTGCGTATTGAAACAGGTAAGATCAGGGATATTGCCTCTGCGTATTGAAACAGGTCAGATCAGGGATATTGCCTCTGCGTGTTGAAACAGGTAAGATCAGGGATATTGCCTCTGCATATTGAAACAGGTCAGATCAGGGATATTGCCTCTGCGTATTGAAACAGGTAAGATCAGGGATATTGCCTCTGCGTATTGAAACAGTTCAGATCAGGGATATTGTCTCTGCGTATTGAAACAGGTAAGATCAGGGATATTGCCTCTGCGTATTGAAACAGTTCAGATCAGGGATATTGCCTCTGCATATTGAAACAGGTAAGATCAGGGATATTGCCTCTGCATATTGAAACAGGTCAGATCAGGGATATTGCCTCTGCGTATTGAAACAGGTCAGATAAGGGATATTGTCTCAGCGTATTGAAACAGGTCAGATCAGGGATATTGTCTCAGCGTATTGAAACAGGTCAGATCAGGGATATTGCCTCTGCATATTGAAACAGGTCAGATCAGGGATATTGTCTCAGCGTATTGAAACAGGTCAGATCAGGGATATTGCCTCTGCGTATTGAACCAGGTAAGATCAGAGATATTGCCTCTGCGTATTGAAACAGGTCAGATCAGGGATATGGTCTCAGCGTATTGAAACAGGTCACATCAGGGATATTGCCTCTGCGTATTGAACCAGGTCAGATCAGGGATATTGCTTCTGCATATTGAACCAGGTCAGATCAGGGATATTGCTTCTGCGTATTGAACCAGGTCAGATCAGGGATATTGCTTCTGTGTATTGAACCAGGTCAGATCAGGGATATTGCCTCTGCGTATTGAAACAGGTAAGATCAGAGATATTGCCTCTGCGTATTGAACCAGGTAAGATCAGAGATATTGCCTCTGCGTATTGAACCAGGTAAGATCAGAGATATTGCCTCTGCGTATTGAAACAGGTCAGATCAGGGATATTGCCTCTGCGTATTGAACCAGGTAAGATCAGAGATATTGCCTCTGCGTATTGAAACAGGTCAGATCAGGGATACTGCTTCTGTGTATTGAACCAGGTCAGATCAGGGATATTGCCTCTGCGTATTGAACCAGGTAAGATCAGAGATATTGCCTCTGCGTATTGAAACAGGTCAGATCAGGGATATTGTCTCTGCGTATTGAAACAGGTAAGATCAGGGATATTGTCTCTGCGTAACTATGTAACTATTGTGACCTCGAAGAAATAGAGAATGAAACTCATGTTATCCTCTATTGCCCTTTCTACCACGATATAGGCTTGCTCTTATTCCAGAAAGCACACCAGATATACCCTGGCATTATGTGGCTGAGCCATGAAGAGACAGACCACCAGATATACCCTGGCATTATGTAGCTGAGTGATGAGACAGACCACCAGATATACCCTGGAATTATGTGGCTGAGCCATGAAGAGACAGACCACCAGATATACCCTGGAATTATGTGGCTGAGCCATGAAGAGACAGACCACCAGATATACCCTGGCATTATGTGGCTGAGCCATGAGGAGACAGACCACCAGATATACCCTGGCATTATGTGGCTGAGTGATGAGGAGACAGACCACCAGATATACCCTGGCATTATGTGGCTGAGTGATGAGGAGACAGACCACCAGATATACCCTGGCATTATGTGGCTGAGCCATGAAGAGACAGACCACCAGATATACCCTGGCATTATGTGGCTGAGACATGAGGAGACAGACCACCAGATATACCCTGGCATTATGTGGCTGAGCCATGAGGAGACAGACCACCAGATATACCCTGGCATTATGTGGCTGAGACATGAAGAGACAGACCACCAGATATACCCTGGCATTATGTGGCTGAGCCATGAGGAGACAGACCACCAGATATACCCTGGCATTATGTGGCTGAGCCATGAGGAGACAGACCACCAGATATACCCTGGCATTATGTGGCTGAGCCATGAAGAGACAGACCACCAGATATACCCTGGCATTATGTGGCTGAGCCATGAAGAGACAGACCACCAGATATACCCTGGCATTATGTAGCTGAGTGATGAGACAGACCACCAGATATACCCTGGAATTATGTGGCTGAGCCATGAAGAGACAGACCACCAGATATACCCTGGAATTATGTGGCTGAGCCATGAAGAGACAGACCACCAGATATACCCTGGCATTATGTGGCTGAGCCATGAGGAGACAGACCACCAGATATACCCTGGCATTATGTGGCTGAGTGATGAGGAGAGAGACCACCAGATATACCCTGGCATTATGTGGCTGAGTGATGAGGAGACAGACCACCAGATATACCCTGGCATTATGTGGCTGAGCCATGAAGAGACAGACCACCAGATATACCCTGGCATTATGTGGCTGAGACATGAGGAGACAGACCACCAGATATACCCTGGCATTATGTGGCTGAGCCATGAGGAGACAGACCAGCAGATATACCCTGGCATTATGTGGCTGAGCCATGAAGAGACAGACCACCAGATATACCCTGGAATTATGTGGCTGAGCCATGAAGAGACAGACCACCAGATATACCCTGGCATTATGTGGCTGAGCCATGAGGAGACAGACCACCAGATATACCCTGGCATTATGTGGCTGAGCCATGAGGAGACAGACCACCAGATATACCCTGGCATTATGTGGCTGAGTGATGAGGAGAGAGACCACCAGATATACCCTGGCATTATGTGGCTGAGCCATGAGGAGACAGACCACCAGATATACCCTGGCATTATGTGCCTGAGCCATGAAGAGACAGACCACCAGATATACCCTGGCATTATGTGCCTGAGCCATGAGGAGACAGACCACCAGATATACCCTGGCATTATGTGGCTGAGCCATGAAGAGACAGACCACCAGATATACCCTGGCATTATGTGGCTGAGCCATGAGGAGACAGACCACCAGATATACCCTGGCATTATGTGGCTGAGCCATGAAGAGACAGACCACCAGATATACCCTGGCATTATGTGGCTGAGCCATGAGGAGACAGACCACCAGATATACCCTGGCATTATGTGGCTGAGCCATGAGGAGAAACCAAAATGTTTTTTTGTCCGTTGTGTATTTCTGTTTGCAGAATATTTAGATAAAGCCTGGAATAAAAGAAAAAGGGCTACTATTAAATGATACAAATATTTAGCTTCTATATGGTAAATGGCTCTTGTGTATATAGATTGTGAATATTTTACTTTTATTTAACCATTAATTAACTAGGCAAGTCAGTTAAGAACAAATTCTTATTTACAATGACGGCTGGGATTAAAAATCCAAATAAATTTAAAAAGGACAAAACACACATCACGACAAGAGAGACACCACAACACTACATAAAGAGAGACCTAAGACAACAACATAGCATGGCAGCAACACATGACAACACAGCATGGTAGCAACACAACATGACAATAACATGGTAGCAACACAACATGGTAGCAGCACAAAACATGGTACAAACATTATTGGTCACAGACAACAGCACAAAGGGCAAGAAGGTAGAAACAACAAAACATCTCACAAGCAGCCACAACCATCAGCAAGTGTGTCCATGATTGAGTCTTTGAACGAAGAGATTGAGATAAAACTGTCCAGTTTGAGTGTTTGTTGCAGCTCGTTCCAGTCGCTAGCTGCAGCGAACTGAAAAGAGGAGCGACCCAGGGATGTTGTGTGCTTGTCTCCCACATGAATCTTCTCTTTGCGCCAGACTGGGTTAAAAATGCCTTTTGTTTAATTTTTCTGTATTTATTTATCTGTATATATGTATGTTTTTTACTGCTCTAAGGATATAAGTATTGTTTGGATAACCTTATTTATTATTTTGTATTGATTTTGATCTTGAATTTTTTTCACTTTTTATGCAATACGCACTGCAGAGAACACCAGAAGAAGAGTTATAACACTCAAGCATTGTAAATATTAATTCGTTCATTGAGCCAGGAGAGATTGACATGCATATTATTAATGTTAGCTTTCTGTGTACATCCAAGGGCACGCCGTGCTGCCCTGTTCTGAGCCAATTGCAAAGTCCCTGTTTGTGGCATCTGACCACACGATACTCAACTAGTCTAAGAAAGGCCAGTTGTATTGGTTCTTTAATCAGCACAATAGTTTTCAACTGTGCTAACATAATTGCAAAAGGGTTTTCTAATGATCAATTCGCCTTTTAAAATGATAAACTTGGATTAGCTAACACAACGTGCCATTTCAACACAGGAGTGATGGTTGCTGATAATGGGCCTCTGTACGCCTATGTAGCCGTTTCCAGCTACAATAGTCATTTACAACATTAACAATGTCTACACTGTATTTTTGATAAATATTATGTTATTTTAATGGACAAAAAATGTGCTTTTCTTTCAAAAACAAGGACATTTCTAAGTGACCCCAAACTTTTTGAACGGTAGTGTACGTTTTTCCACCAACAGACTATGATCGATAATGTCAAAAGCTGCACTGAAGTCGGTAGAATACCTCATGATAAGCTATCTACCAAGAGAGTTCTCATCTATATTATTCGTAGCCGTCAATTTACCACCACAAACCAATGCTGGCACTAAGACCGTACTCAACAAGCTGTATAAGGCCATAAGCAAACAAGAAAATGCTGATCAGGGGACTTTGATGCCGGCAAACTTCAATCTGTTTTACCTCATTTCTACCAGCATGTCACATGTGTAACCAGAGGGGGAAAAAACTCTAGACCACCTTTACTCCACACACAGAGACGCATACAAAGCTCTCCCTCACCCTCCATTTGGCAAATATGACCATAATTCTATCCTCCTGATTCCTACGTACAAGCAAAAACTAAAGCAGGAAGTAAGTACCAGTGACTTGCTCAATACGGAAATGGTCAGGTGACGCAGATGCTATGCTGCGTGACTGTTTTGTTAGCACAGACTGAAATATGTTCCGTGATTCATCCATTGGCATTGAGGAGTACACCACCTCAGTCACCGGCTTCATCAATAAGCTCATCGACGACATCAAATCCACAGTGACCGTACATACATATTCCAACCAGAAGCCATGGATTACAGGAAACATCCACACCGAGCTAAAGGCTAGAGCTGCCACTTTCAAGGAGCGGGACACTAATCCGGATGCTTACAAGAAATCCCGCTATGCCCTCAGATGAACCATCAAACAGGCAAAGCGTCAATACAGGACTAAGATTGAATCCTACTGCACCGGCTCTGACGCTCGTTGGATGTGGCAGGGCTTGAAAACTTTAACTGACTACAAAGGGAACCCCAGCTGTGAGCTACCCAGTGACGTGTGCCTACCAGACGAGTTAAATTCCTTTCATGCTCGCTTCGAGGGAAGCAACACTGAAGCATGCATGAGAGCACCAGCTGTTCTGGTTGACTGTGTGATCACGTTCTCCGTAGCCGATGAGCAAGACCTTTAAACAGGTCAACATTCACAAAGCCGTGGGGCCAGACGGATTACCAAGACGTGTACTCAAAGCATGCGTGGACCAACTGGCAAGTGTCTTCACTGACATTTTCAGCCTCTCCCTGACCAAGTTTTTTAATTTTTATTTCACCTTTATTTAACCAGATAAGCTAATTGAGAACAGGTTCTCATTTACAACTGCAACCTGGCCAAGATAAAGCAAAGCAGTGCGACAGAAACAACAACACAGAGTTACACATGGAATAAACAAGCGTACAGTCAATAACACAATAGAAAGAAAAGAAAGTCTATATACAGTGTGTGCAAATGGCATGAGGAGGTAAGGCAATAAATAGGCCATAGTAGCAGAGTAATTACAATTTAGCAGATTAACACTGGAGTGATAGATGAGCAGATAATGATGAGCAGATGAAGGTGTGTAAGTAGTGATACTGGTGTGCAAAAGAGCAGCAAAGTAAATAAAACAATATGGGGATGAGGTAGGTAGATTGGTTGGGCTATTTACAGATGGACTATTTACCGAGTCTGTAATACCTACATGTTTCAAACAGACCACCATAATCCCTGTGCCCAAGAAAGCAAAGGTAACCTGCCTAAATGATTACCGCCCTGTAGCATTCACATCGGTAGCCATGAAGTGCTTTGAAAGGCTGGTCATGGCTCAATCAACACCATCATGCCGAAAACCCTAGACCCACTCCAATTCGCATACCGCCCCAACAGATCCAAAAATTACGCAATCTCAATTGCACTCCACACTGCCCTTTCCCACCTGGACAAAAGGAACACCGGTGTGAGAATGCTGTTCATTGACTACAGCTCAGCGTTCAACACCATAGTACCCACAAAGCTCATCATTAAGCTAAGGACCCTGAGACTAAACACCTCCCTCTGCAACTGGTTCCTGGACTTCCTGATGGGCCACCTCCAGGTGGTAAGATTAGGCAACAACACATCTCCCACGCTGATCCTCAACACTGGGGCCCCTCAGGGGTGTGTGGTTAGTTCCCTCCTGTACTCCATGTTCACCCACGACTTCGTGGCCAATCACGACTCCTACACCATCATTAAGTTTGTTGACAACACAACAGTGGTAGGCCTGATCACCGACAACGACGAGACAGCCTATAGGGAGAAGGTCATAGACCTGGCAGTGTGGTGCCAGGACAGCAACCTCTCCCTCAATGTAAGGAAGACAAAGGAGCTGGTTGTGGACTATAGGAAAAGGAGGGCCGAACAGAACCCCATTAACATAGAAGGGGCTGAAGTGGAGTGGGTCGAGAGTTTCAAGTTCCTTGGTGTCCACATCACCAACAAACTATCATGGTCCAAACACACCAAGATAGTTGTGAAGAGGGCACGACAACACCTTTTCCCCCTCAGGAGACTGAAAAGATTTGGCATGGGTCCCCAGATCTTCAAAAGGTTCTACAGCTGCACCATCGAGAGCATCCCGGTTGCATCACCGCCTGGTTTGGCAACTGCTCGGCATCTGACCATAAGGCGCTACAGAGGGTAGTACGTACGGCCCAGTACATCACTTGGGGCAAGCTTCCTGACATCCAGGACCTATATACTAGACCAGAGTGTCAGAGGAAGGCACCAAAAATTGTCAGACTCCAGTCACCCAAGTCATAGACTGTTCTCTGCTACCGCACGGCAAGCAGTACCAGAGTGCCAAGTAAAGGACCAAAAGGCTCCTTAACAGCTTCTACCGCCAAGCCATAAGACTGCTGAACAATTAATTAAATGGACACCCAGACTATTTACATTGACCACCCCCCCCCCCCCCAATTACCTCAACTAACCTGTGCCCCCGCACATTAACTCGGTACCGGTACCCCCTGTATATAGACTTGTTATTGTTATGCCATTTTCTGGTGTTACTTTTATATTTTTAATTTGTTTTTGTTTATTTAGTAAATATTTTCTTAATAACTCTATTTATTGAGCTGCATTGTTGGTTCAGGGCTTGTAAGTAAGCATTTCACGGTAAGGTCTACACCTGTTGTATTCAGCGCATATGACAAATAACATTTGATTTTGAAGTCTAACAAAACAGCCCCCACAATCTTTTTATCATCAATTTCTCTCAACTAATCATCAGTCATTTGTGTAAGTGCTGTGCTTGTCGAATGGCCTTCCCTATAAGTGTGCTGAAAGTCTGTTGTCAATTTGTTTACTGAAAAATAGCATAGTATCTGGTCAAGCACAATTTTTTCCAAACATTTTCAAAGAGTTGGTAACAGGCTGATTGGTTGGTTATTTGAGTCAGTAAAGGGGAAGGAAGGCAAGCAGTAGGGAGGCAGGCAGCAGGGAAGGATGCAGTAGGGAAGGGCAGGCAGGGAGACAGGCAAGCAGTAGGGGGGCAGCCAGGCAGGCAGTAGGGAGGAAACAGGCAGTAGGGGGGCAGGCAGGCCGGCAGTGGGGAAGGACTGACTGATGACAGACCACTTCTGCAGTGGGATGACAATGGGATGACAGTGGGAGTGGATGGATGAGTCATAGCCAAGGCTCTCTTATGGAGAGTGCTTATAAGTGTTTCTCTGTACAGTGTACAAGAGGTGTTAAGGACATCCTGTTGTATCCAAATATAACATTGCCTATCATTGTTAGCATCTATGAAATCATCCAGAGGTCATTACATTGTGGTTGCTGTATTCCGTGGGCAGAGGGAGGGAGGGACATGAAGATCAAAGAGCATTGACACAGGACAATAGAGGCACAGTGATAGGATTGTCATTGCTTGTGACATTCCAAACTCCAACTGAGCATGCTCTTAAGCCACTCCCACCTGCAAGCTCTATATCCACCCCACCTCCCCTCACACACAAACATCTTCCCAAGCCTCCTCCATCTCTCTCTCCTCTCTTCTTCCTCCAGCTCTAAGGAGCAGCATCCAAATCCATTTGGTTAGATCATCGCAAAGCTATAAGCTATGCAGGCAGCTAATTATAGGCCACACTTTGGAGCGGAGGGCCGGATGTGACAGCATGCAGCGTTGGTGTGTGTGTGTGTGTTTGGCCAGGCTTCCAGCAGGAGATCAAATCCTAGCCCCTCCCACAGAGCACTGCAGCACTGACTCATTCACGATCAAGGCAGAGACGGCCAGGGTCTGCTGACTGACAATGAGCACATGCAAATACATTCCTCTATTAGCATCCACACCCACACACAGTCTACAGAGCCCAGCTGGTTATCCAGGGATACATTAACAGAAGTGTATCCACAATTCATTGATGAAGATGCTACATGCTGGGCTCTGTCCATTCTAGAATTCTAGACTCTTTACCTTGACCCACTTCCTTTCAGTCAATGTGGCACTGGAATGCATGCAGGTTGCGCCGGTATTTGACAAAGACAATTACAGATATTCACATACATGATACAAGATGGCAAATATCTACAGGCATTTCAGTATGAATGAATAAAGGACAACACTCATTCACAAATACTGTACACATAGAAACAGCCTACGTAGGTGGCAATGGATGAGATCAGCATATAACTCATTTCAGACATATTCAGCCCAGCTGCTTTGGGAGCTCTAGCTTGCCTTCTTTTTTTAGTTGTGAATGTGTGACACTGCTGCTTGGCTCCGTGAGTCCCCCCTCCCTCATTCCCCTCCTCCACCCAGTGAAAGCAGAGAGGTCCATTCATGCATTCAGTCAGCTGGGAAAGAGGAAATGGGGGAGGGCTGTGACGAACATATACAGTATATATATATATATATATATATATATACATATATATATATACATATACATATATATACATATACATATATACACATATATACATATACATATATACACATATATATATATATATATATATATACACACACATATATACACATATATACACACACATATATATACACATATATACACACACATATATATATATACACATATATATATACACACATATATATATATACACACATATATGTATATATATATACACACATATATGTATATATATATATATATATATATATATATATATATATACACATATATGTATATATATACACACATACATACATACACACACACATACATACATACACACACACACACACACACACACACACACACACACACACACACACACACACACACAATATATATATATATATATATACATATACACACACACACAGTTGAAGTCGGAAGTTTACATACACTTAGGTTGGAGTCATTAAAACTCGTTTTTCAACCACTCCACAAATTTCTTGTTAACAAACTAGAGTTTTGGCAAGTCGGTTAGGACATCTACTTTGTGGATGACACAAGTCATTTTCCCAACAATTGTTTACAGACAGATTATTTCACTTATAATTCACTGTATCACAATTCCAGTGGGTCAGAAGTTGACATACACTAAGATGACTGTGCCTTTTAAACAGCTTAGAAAATTCCAGAAAATGATATCATGGCTTTAGAAGCTTCTGATAGGCTAATTGACATCATTTGAGTCAATTGGAGGTGTACCTGTGGATGTATTTCAAGGCCTACCTTCAAACTCAGTGCCTCTTTGCTTGACATCATGGGTAAATCAAAAGAAATCAGCCCCAAGCCCCAAAAAATTGTAGACCTCCACAAGTCTGGTTCATCCTTGGGAGCAATTTCCAAACGCCTGAAGTTACCTCGTTCATCTGTAAAAACAATAGTACGCAAGTATAAACACCATGGGACCACGCAGCCGTCATACCACTCAGGAAGGAGAAGCATTCTGTCATCTAGAGATGAACATACTTTGGTGCGAAAAGTGCAAATCAATCCCAGAAGAACAGCAAAAGACCTTGTGAAGATGCTGGAGGAAACAGGTACAAAAGTATCTATATCCAAAGTAAAATGAGTCCTATATCGACATAACCTGAAAGGCCGCTCAGCAAGGAAGAAGCCACTGCTCCAAAACCGCCATAAAAAAGCCAGACTACAGTTTGCAACTGCACATGGGGACAAAGATCGTACTTTTTGGAGAAATGTCCTCTGGTCTGATGAAACAAAAATAGAACTGTTTTGCCATAATGACCATCGTTATGTTTGGAGGAAAAAGGGGGAGGCTTGTAAGCCGAAGAACACCATCCCAACCGTGAAGCACAGGGGTGGTAGCATCATGTTGTGGGGGTGCTTTGCTGCAGGACTGGTGCACTTCACAAAATAGATGGCATCATGAGGGAGGAAAATTATGTGAATATATTGAAGCAACAACTCAAGACATCAGTCAGGAAGTGAAAGCTTGGTCACAAATGGGTCTTCCAAATGGACAACAACCCCACGCATACTTCCAAAGTTGTGGCAAAATGGCTTAAGGACAACAAAGTCAAGGTATTGGAGTGGCCATCACAAAGCCCTGACCTCAACCCTATAGAAAATTTGAGGGCAGAACTGAAAAAGCGTGTGCGAGCATGGAGGCCTACAAACCTGACTCTGTTACACAAGCTCTGTCAGGAGGAATGGGACAAAATTCACCCAACTTATTGTTGGAAGCTTGTGGAAGGCTACCTGAAATGTTTGACGCAGGTTAAGCTATTTAAAGGCAATGCTACAAAATACTAATTGAGTGTATGTAAAGTTCTGACCCACTGGGAATGTGATGAAAGAAATAAAAGCTGAAATGAATCATTCTCTCTACTATTATTCTGACATTTCACATTCTTAAAATAAAGTGGTGATCCTAACTGACCTAAGACAGGACATTTTTACTAGGATTAAATGTCAGGAAATGTGAAAAACTGAGTTTAAATGTATTTGGCTAAGGTGTATGTAAACTTCTGACTTCAACTGTGTATATACACACACACATACATACATACATACATACATACATACATACATACATACATACATACATACATACATACATACATACATACATACATACATACATACATACATACATACATACATACATACATACATACATACATACATACACACACACACACACACACACACAGTCTGACACACACACTTCCGTGGGGTCACTTAGAAATGTCCTTGTTTTGAAAGAAAAGGCCATTTTTTGTCCATTAAAATAACATCAAAATGATCAGAAATACAGTGTAGACATTGTTGATGTTGTAAATGACTATTGTGGAAAAGGCAGATTTTTAATGGAATATCTAAATAGGCGTACAGAAGCCAATTATCAGCAACCATCACTCCTGTGTTCAAATGGCACGTTGTGTTAGCTAATCCAAGATTATCATATTAAAAAAGCTAATTGATCATTAGAAAACCCTTTTGCAATTATGTTAGCACAGCTGAAAATTTTGTGCTGATTAAAGAAGCAATAAAACTGACCTTCTTTGGACTAGTTGAGTATCTGGAGCATCAGCATTTGTGGGATCGATTACAGGCTCAAAATGGCCAGAAACAAAGTACTTTCTTCAGAAACTCATCAGTCTATTCCTGTTCTGAGAAATGAAGGCTATTCCCTGCGAGGAATTGCCAAGAAACTGAATATCTCGTACAACGCTGTGACTACTCCCTTTACAGAACAGCACAATCTGGCTCTAACCAGAATAGAAAGAGTGGGAGGCCCCGGTGCACAACTGAGCAAATGGACAAGTACATTAGAGTGTTTAGTTTGAAAAACAGATGCCTCACAAGTCCTCAACTGGCTGCTTCATTAAATAGTACCCACAAAACACCAGTCTCAACGTCAACATTGAAGAGGCGACTCCGGAATGCTGGCCTTCTAGGCAGAGATGCAAAGAAAAAGCCAGATCTCAGACTGGCCAATAACAAGAAAAGATAAAGATGGGCAAAAGAACACAGACACTGGGCAGAGGAACTCTGCCTAGAAGGCCAGGCCTTTCTACTGACTCTGAAAAACACTAAAAGAAAGATTCCCAGGGTCCCAGCTCATCTGCCTGAACGTGCCTTAGGCATGCTGCAAGGAGGCATGAGGACTGCAGATGTGGCCAGGGCAATAAATTGCAATGTCCGTACTGTGAGACGCCTAAGACAGCGCTACAGGGAGACAGGACGGGCTGCTGATCGTCCTCGCAGTGGCAGACCATTTGTAACACCTGCATAGGATCGGTACATCGGAACATCACACCTGCGGGACAGGTACAGGATGGCAACAACAACTGCCCGAGTTACACCAGGAACACACAATCCCTCCATCAGTGCTCAGACTGTCCGCAATAGGCTGAGAGAGGGCTTGTAGGCCTGTTGTAAGGCAGGTCCTCACCAGACATCACCGACAACAACGTTGCCTATGGGCACAAACCCACCATCGCTGGACCAGACAGGAATGGCAAAAAGTGCTCTTCACTGACGAGTCACAGTTTTGTCTCACCAGGGGTGATGGTCGGATTCGCGTTTATCGTCGAAGGGATGAGCGTTACACCGAGGCCTGTACTCTGGAGCGGAATCGATTTGGAGGTGGAGGGTCCGTCATGGTCTGGGGCGGTGTGTTACAGCATCATCGGAATGAGCTTGTTGTCATTGCAGGCAATCTCAGTGCTGTGCGTTACAGGGAAGACATCCTCCTCCCTCATGTAGTACCCTTCCTGCAGGCTCATCCTGACATGACCCTCCAGCATGACAATGCCACCAGCCATACTGCTCATTCTGTGTATGATTTCCTGCAAGACAGGAATGTCAGTGTTCTGCCATGGCCAGCGAAGAGCCCGGATCTCAATCCCATTGAGCACATCTGGGACCTGTTGGATCGGAGGGTGAGGGCTAGGGCCATTCCCCGCAGAAATGTCCGGGAACTTGCAGGTGCCTTGGTGGAAGAGTGGGGTAACATCTCACAGCAAGAACTGGCAAATCTGGTGCAGTCCATGAGGAGGAGATGAACTGCAGTACTTAATGCAGCTGGTGGCCACACCAGATACTGACTGTTACTTTTGATTTTGACCTCCCCTTTGTTCAGGGACACATTATTCCATTTCTGTTAGTCACATGTCTGTGGAACCTGTTCAGTTTATTTCTCAGTTGTTGAATCTTGTTATGTTCATACAAATATTTACACATGTTAAGTTTGCTGAAAATAAACGCAGTTGACAGTGAGAGGACATTTCTTTTTTTGCTGTTTATATATACACACACAAGACATGAAAACTATGAAATAACACATATGGAATCACATAGTAACCATAAAAGTGTTAGACAATTCAAAATATATTTTATATTTGAGATTCTTCAAAGTAGCCACCCTTTGCCTTGATGACAGCTTTGCACACTCTTGGCATTCTCTCATCCAGCTTCATGAGGTAGTCACCTGGAATGCATTTCAATTAACAGGTGTGCCTTGTTAAGAGTTAATTTGTGGAATTTCTTTCCTTCTTAATGTGTTTGAGCCAATTAGTTGTATTGTGACAAGGTAGGTGTGGTGTACAGAAGATAGACCTATTTGGTAAAAGACCAAGTCCATATTAAGGCAAGAACAGCTCAAATAAGCAAAGAGAAATGACAGTCCATCATTACTTTAAGACATGAAGGTCAGTCAATGTGGAAAATCTCAAGAACTTAAGACAGTTTCTTTAAGTGCAGTTGCAAAAACCATCAAGCGCTATGATGAAACTGGCTCTCATGACGATCGCCACAGGAAAGGAAGACCCAGAGTTACCTCTGCTGCAGAGGATAAGTTCATTAAAGTTAACAGCACCTCAGATTGCAGCCCAAATAAATTCTTCACAGATTTCAAGCAACAGACATCTCAACATCAACTGTTCAGAGGAGACTGCCTGAATCAGGCCTTCATGGTCAAATTTCTGCAAAGAAACCACTACCAAAGGACACCAAAAATAAGAAGAGACTTGCTTGGGCCAAGAAACACAAGCAATGGACATTAGACTAGTGGAAATCTGCCCTTTGGTCTGATAAGTCCAAATGAAAGATTTTTGGTTCCAACTGCAGTGTCTTTGTGAGACGCAGAGTAGGTGAACGGATGATCTCTACATGTGTGGTTCCCACCGTGAAGCATAGAGGAGGAGGTGCGATGGTGCTTTGCTGGTGACACTGTCTGTGATTTATTTAGAATTCAAGGCACACTTAACCAGCATGGCTACTACAGCATTCTGCAGCAATATGCCATCCATTCTGGATTGCGCTTAGTGGGACTATCATTTGATTTTCAACAGGACAATGATCCAAAACACACCTCCAGGCTGTAGATATTTGACCAAGAAGGAGAGTGATGATGCTGCATCATCCAACCTCAACCAAATTGAGATTGTTTGGGATGATTTGGACCGCAGAGTGAAGGAAAAGCAGCCAACAAGTGCTCAGCATACGTGGGAACTCCTTCAAGACTTTTGGAAAAGCATTCCTCATGAAGCTGTTTGAGAGAATGCAAAGAGTGCGCAAAGCTGTCATCAAGGCAAAGGGTGGCTACTTTGAAGAATCTCAAATGTAAAATATATTTTGAGTTGTTTAACACTTTTTTGGTTACATCATGATTCCATATGTGTTATTTCATAGTTTATGTCTTCACTATTATTCTACAATGTAGAAAATAGTAAAAATCAAGAAAAGCCCTTGTGTCCAAACTTTTGACTGGTACTGTATATGAATAATTCACCTGGATTACATCACTGCTCTAGCAGAGGGGGGGAGGGATAGGAGAAAAGAGCAGACCCCCTCCCTCACCCTGCTCCTCTAGTATGAGTCAGACAGGCCAGTTCCCTTGATGCACTGCAGAAGCATAGTGTGACGTCTCAGTCTCCCCCCCCCCCCCGACTGAACCAGCTTTCTGTCTCACACACACACACACACACACACACACACCAACACCACGGAGCAAGTGTCATTCACAAACACACAATCATCCTCACCAGTGAAATAACAAATGAGATGCGGAAGACAAGGGATGCGACACTCCAAAATAACTTCATTCATGAGCAACATTCAGATGTTTCCTGCCAGGTTTAGCACAGAGACAAAAAGGCATGATTCACGTTAACAATATAAGCCTGTTTTGAAATGATGCCACTGGGGTAGGCGAGGCTGAGGGGGAGTGAGTCAGAGTGGTGAGGATGAGGAGCAGGTGAGGATGAAGATGAAAGCGAAGCTGAGCGGAGCGCCAAGCCAGCACGTGTGGTGTAGAGCATCTCTGGACTACCTGCTGTCTTTCCCCCGTGGCAACGGCAGCTCGACAATGAGTCACCGCTGCTCATCCGTAACCCCCGGCGACCAGCCCTCCCTCCTCCCACCAGCCAGTGCTAGCATCCTCTCCTCTCCACCCACCAGCCAGTGCTAGCATCCTCTCCACCCACCAGCCAGTGCTAGCTAGCATCCTCTCCTCTCCTCCCACCAGCCAGTGCTAGCATCCTCTCCTCTCCTCTCCACCCACCAGCCAGTGCTAGCATCCTCTCCTCTCCTCCCATCAGCCAGTGCTAGCTAGCATCCTCTCCTCTCCTCCCACCAGCCAGTGCTAGCATCCTCTCCTCTCCTCCCACCAGCCAGTGCTAGCTAGCATCCTCTCCTCTCCACCCACCAGCCAGTGCTAGCATCCTCTCCACCCACCAGCCAGTGCTAGCTAGCTTCCTCTCCTCCCACCAGCCAGTGCTAGCTAGCATCCTCTCCTCTCCTCCCACCAGCCAGTGCTAGCATCCTCTCCTCTCCTCCCACCAGCCAGTGCTAGCATCCTCTCCTCTCCTCCCACCAGCCAGTGCTAGCATCCTCTCCTCTCCTCCCACCAGCCAGTGCTAGCTAGCATCCTCTCCTCTCCACCCACCAGCCAGTGCTAGCTAGCATCCTCTCCTCTCCACCCACCAGCCAGTGCTAGCATCCTCTCCTCTCCACCCACCAGCCAGTGCTAGCATCCTCTCCTCCCACCAGCCAGTGCTAGCTAGCATCCTCTCCTCCCACCAGCCAGTGCTAGCTAGCATCCTCTCCTCTCCTCCCACCAGCCAGTGCTAGCATCCTCTCCTCCCACCAGCCAGTGCTAGCATCCTCTCCTCTCCTCCCACCAGCCAGTGCTAGCTAGCATCCTCTCATCTCCTCCCACCAGCCAGTGCTAGCTAGCATCCTCTCATCTCCTCCCACCAGCCAGTGCTAGCATCCTCTCCTCTCCTCCCACCAGCCAGTGCTAGCATCCTCTCCTCTCCTCCCACCAGCCAGTGCTAGCATCCTCTCCACCCACCAGCCAGTGCTAGCTAGCATCCTCTCCTCTCCTCCCACCAGCCAGTGCTAGCATCCTCTCCTCCCACCAGCCAGTGGTAGCATCCTCTCCTCTCCTCCCACCAGCCAGTGCTAGCATCCTCTCCTCTCCTCCCACCAGCCAGTGCTAGCTAGCATCCTCTCCTCCCACCAGCCAGTGCTAGCTAGAATCCTCTCCTCTCCACCCACCAGCCAGTGCTAGCTAGCATCCTCTCCTCCCACTGTCAGGATGACCTTATCAGTAGAGTCAGCCCCTTTCACAGCCCTGCCTCCCATCCCCCAACACACACTCTCACACACACACACACACAACAGTACCCATATGAAGGGAGCAAGGGAATGAGAGATGGGGAGGGCCAGGATGACTCACATGTCAGTGGTGACAGGCGACACACCTTCCTCCACACCAACCTGCTTGCTAAACCCCTTCCCCTGAAATCTGTTTATTTTTAACAATGAGGTCATTTGACTGCCTGCAATTTACATGAGGCTGATGTGGGTTGTTACCAATAGCAAGTACTAAGTGCTTCTTTCTCCCCAAGGAAGTCACACAGGACAGGAGCTGGGAGCCAGTACACATGGGCCATAACACTGAAGCAGGAAGCATTTCCATCAAATCTAAATGTCCCTTGATACACTATTTATACAAAAGTATGTGGACACCCCTTCAAATGAGTGGATTAGAAAATTTCAGCCACACCCATTGCTGACAGGTGTATAAAAATCAATCATATAGACAAACATTGACAGTAGAATGACCTTACTGAAGAGCACAGTGACATTCAACGTGGCACCGTCATAGGATGTCACCTTTCCAACAAGTCAGTTCGTCAAATTTCTGTCCCGGTCAACTATAAGTGCTGTTATTGTGAAGTGGAAAAGTCCAGGAGGAACAACGGCTCAGCAGCGAAGTGGTAGGCCACGAAAGCTCACAGAACGGGACCGCCGAGTACTGAAGCGTGTAGTGTAAAAATCTGTCCTCAGTTGCAACTCACTAGAGTTCCAATCTGCCTCTGGAAGCAACGTCAGCACAAGAACTGCTGGTCGGGAGCTTCATGAAATGGGTTTCCATGGCCGAGCAGTGGCACACAAGCCTAAGATCACCATGCGCAATGCCAAGTATTGGCATTGGAAATGCCTTCCCAAGAGTGATGAATCACGCTTCACCATCTGTCAGTCCGATAGACTTATCTGGGTTTGGCAGATGCCAGGAGAACGCTACCTGCCCCAATGAATAGTGCCAACTGTAAAGTTTGGTAGAGGAGGAATAATGGTCTGGGGCTGTTTTCCATGGTTCGGAATTGGCCCCATAGTTCAAGTGAAATCTTAACGCTACAGCATACAATGACATTCTATACGATTCTGTGCTTCCAACTTTGTGGCAACATTCTGGGTTCCTGTTTCAGCATGACAATGCCCCCGTGCACAAACGAGGTCCATACAGAAATGGTTTGTCGAGATCGGTGGAAGAACTTGACTGGCCTGCACAAAGCCCTAACCTCAACCCCGTCGAACACCTTTGTGATGAATTGGAACGCCGACTGCGAATCAGGCCAAATCGCCCAACATCAGTTCACAACCTCACTAATGCGCTTGTATCTGAATGGATGTTCCAACATCTAATGGAAAGCCTTCCCAGAAGAGTGAAGGCTGTTACAGCAGCAAAGAGGGGACAAAGTCCATATTACTGTCCATGATTTTGGAATGAGATGTTCGACAAGCAGATGTCTACATACTTTGGTCATGTAGTGTACGTTGAGAACAGCGATAGGATAGTCTTGGTACCAGTCAGTTAGGCTATCATGCCACTCCTTACCATGCTAAACATATATCTTAGGCATATGAAATGGAGTACATGGAGTGGAATGTTAGCTAAATAGACCTTTTTTACCCAGGCTAGGTATAAGATACAAGTTGACAGAAGATACTCTTTTAGATGACAAGTAACAAGGAAGCTCCACCCCCTCACCACTGCCTACTTTATCACCGACGTGATGCTATGGGGTGTAGAACATGTTAACCCAAAATGCAAAAGAGAAGAGATCAATGAAAGTGTTCTTATTCAGTTACTTACAGCCAGTGCATTCAAATACGGTAGGTAAAGCAACCACATCAGTCATAAAACTTTCCTCAACATATTTTGACATAGTGATTTATTTAATGAAATCTAGAACACACAAATGCTCTGAAAAGTGTACATGCAGGCTCACATTACTTAAAGCGTGGGATTTCAATTTGGTGATGCATTATTTCAGTCCCTCAAATGTTTATAAATGTGAACACATTGTAGATGTGTACAACAGTTCAGCCATGGTAGGCTAGTTGTTCTCGAAGATGAGCTATTCCAATCTTCAGACTTGAGCAATTTAGGTGAACATTGCAACATCGGGGAGAAGTGCACTTCAAACCATCAACATTTTTTTAGGTGAAGGGTCTTTCACTCTACGTACGGCCAAATGAAGAAATCAGGGCATAAACACATCAGCTTCTCCTTCCCCCTGTCCTTAGATAGGGGAGTGAAAACGCCAGGTAACTCAATTGATCATACGATACATTAAGGAACCACCCAGCACCTATATCTTCATGTGTATTACACCAGATTCACTGACCAACCCCAAACATGGAGGGAACTATTCACTGCAGACGTGTACTCTACTACTCCAACATCCATCTCAAGCTAACTTCCCACCTCCCTCTTAACCGCAGTAATACAGAAATACATTAGATACCCCAGAACGATTGTTAAAAAACAAAATGCAGTAGACTGTAGAGATAGGTAATTATGGTGATAATAGCAAACCGAATACTGATTTATAAGGGTTGTGTACAAAAACCTGTGCCAATCAAAACCGTCGATGCAAGGATTGATGAGTGTCAAATAGGATTGGTACATAAACCTGAACAGTTCAACCAATTTTTGGTTGTCATGCAGGCCTCCTTATAAAAACAAGAGCTTAGTCTCAAGGGGACTCCCTGCTTAAATAAAAAGGTTAAATCAATTCCTCGGATACTCCTTAAATGTCTGAAATGCACTGACAAACCCTAGCAACAAGGTTCCAATGCCTACCTCGATGACTGTATTGACTAGGATTTCCAGAGTGAAAATGACACTTGAATACAAAATCAGTTTTCTACACATTGAAGGTAACATCTTAAGACAGACTTTAATTTCATTATCATATACACATCAAGAAAAAAGCACTGCTTTTGATAAATTTGACTCAATGCTCCGATCCACAGACCGAACTCAATAGTACTGTCACAGGTTCAGCATACAGCTGAGCAGTCTCCATATCAAACACTTTGAAAGAGGACAGAAAAAGACAAGACTGCCCCCTATTGGCTAAAAGGGGTAGAGTACATACCATTGCTACAAACTGATAATAATATGTAAGGCATTATTTATACATCACAGATTTGATTGCAAATAGCACTTGACAAACCACTAATGATTGAATAGTTACAGAATTTTCAGCATCCACCAGTTTACATCAAGAGAGCGAAAGTGTATCGTCCGATTCAACAGCAGCAAAACATTTCTCAGCCTCCCGTGATGGAGTTTAGAAGCCAGAGCAAACTTCTCTATAGAAGTCAGATTTCCACTTTTAGTAGATGAAAAGGACTCTGGTTCGCGGAAGAGTAGAAAACGAGTCAGCCATTTTGCGTATCTTGGCGTAGTTGATGAAACCTCTGAGGAAGAGCAGGAATCCTAGAAGACAGAGAATACAGGAGTCATTTTTCTACGATGTTTTTTGGGGCAGCAACTCAACTCCAGGCATCAAACAAGGCATTCTTGTTAGTGTAAGTTAACTCTTCATGCACACTGTCCATTCAATAGATACTAGAGTTGAATGGCGGGAACATGGTTACCGAGATTTACCTCCCAAAACCACTCTTTTCCCGGGAAAAATAACTGCAAGAAACCGGTAAATTATAATAAATTATTTATATGAACAGCATGGCGTAAACTGGAACTGTTAAATTATATGAGATGTCTAAAATCGGTCTTCTCTACGGCCTCTGCATGATGAATCATCACCGCTGAGGATGGGCACAGACCCATCTCAGATTGGAGCGCAGTTCACAAATGCATGCAGATCTTATCTCATCATGGTAACCGTTTTTCTTGTGACAGGTAGACCTACATTTGCGGCAGCATAGTCTATAATATAAAGACAGAATGTGCATCTAATTTACCCATCTCCACCTGGCTTTCGGGGGTCACCTTATATTTTTTTTATGTAAATATATATTTTTTTATTGCAGCTGCAGAGTTAAAACAGCCCGTCACTCAAATATCGTTGCTTTAAATCTCTCCTGCTCTCTCATTGCATCCAAAATAGATAATCCAGTTGTAGAGTGATACATAGCCCTATATGTCCTGGTCTGTTTCAGGTAATACATTTAATGCAGTATTAGCCGTATATTTTTATAATTATTGATGGCTTATGAATAATAAGCTTCTTACTTATAGCCGCTGTCTCTTGCGCAATAAGCAAGCACCTGTGCTACACTAGCCTTGGAGTCCCATGCAGGAAAAGTTAGACTAGAATAGCTTGCTGGACATTTTTTATACCAATAGACTATTCAAAGAGGTAAGCAAGTGCGTATGCTGAACGTTAAATACATCAGCCAATAGAAATCACAGGTAGTTTGAAAGAGCAAACGCACGATGGCAGTAGGCTATAGCAGTTATTTATTTAGACCCATAACTATTCAATTATCTTCATCAAGAGAAGTGAAATCCTTCTGCATCTGATTCTAGTCCTATAATATTCAAGTATGACATTAGAATGACGAAGGACAAAACATATTTCATTTAACTGTTGAAAGCGAGGAAGAAATTAAACAAGAGAGAGAAATTAGGCACATGGTCCCGTGTGGCTCAGTTGGTACAGCATGGTGTTTGCAACGCCAGGGTTGTGCGTTCGATTCCCACGGGGAAATGTATGAAATGTATGCACTCACTACTGTAAGTCGCTCTGGATAAGAGCGTCTGCTAAATGACTAAAATGTTAAAATAAAGAAAAGAGCCTACTAGGTTAATAACATAAGCGGAAATATACTGCTCAAAAAAATAAAGGGAACACTTAAACAACACATCCTAGATCTGAATGAAAGAAATAATCTTATTAAATACTTTTTTCATTACATAGTTGAATGTGCTGACCACAAAATCACAAAAATAAATCAATGGAAATCCAATTTATCAACCCATGGAGGTCTGGATTTGGAGTCACACTCAAAATTAAAGTGGAAAACCACACTACAGGCTGATCCAACTGATGTAATGTCCTTAAAACAAGTCAAAATGAGGCTCAGTAGTGTGTGTGGCCTCCGCGTGCCTGTATGACCTCCCTACAACGCCTGGGCATGCTCCTGATGAGGTGGCGGATGGTCTCCTGAGGGATCTCCTCCCAGACCTGGACTAAAGCATCCGCCAACTCCTGGACAGTCTGTGGTGCAACGTGGCGTTGGTGGATAGAGCGAGACATGATGTCCCAGATGTGCTCAATTGGATTCAGGTCTGGGGAACGGGCGGGCCAGTCCACAGTATCAATGCCTTCCTCTTGCAGGAACTGCTGACACACTCCAGCCACATGAGGTCTAGCATTAGGAGGAACCCAGGGCCAACCGCACCAGCATATCTTACAAGGGGTCTGAGGATCTCATCTCGGTACCTAATGGCAGTCAGGCTACCTCTGGCGAGCACATGGAGGGCTGTGCGGCACCCCAAAGAAATGCCACCCCACACCATGACTGACCCACCGCCAAACCGGTCATGCTGGAGGATGTTGCAGGCAGCAGAACGTTCTCCACGGCGTCTCCAGACTCTGTCACGTGCTCAGTGTGAACCTGCTTTAATCTGTGAAGAGCACAGGGCGCCAATGGCGAATTTGCCAATCTTGGTGTTCTCTGGCAAATGCCAAACGTCCTGCACGGTGTTGGGCTGGAAGCACAACCCCCACCTGTGGACGTCGGGCCCTCATACCACCCTCATGGAGTCTGTTTCTGACCGTTTGAGCAGACACATGCACATTTGTGGCCTGCTGGAGGTCATTTTGCAGGGCTCTGGCAGTGCTTCTCCTGCTCCTCCTTGCACAAAGGCGGAGGTAGCGGTCCTGCTGCTGGGCTGTTGCCCTCCTACGGCCTCCTCCACGTCTCCTGATGTACTGGCCTGTCTCCTGGTAGCGCCTCCATGCTCTGGACACTACGCTGACAGACACAGCAAACCTTCTTGCCACAGCTCGCATTGATGTGCCATCCTGGATGAGCTGCACTACCTGAGCCACTTGTGTGGGTTGTAGACTCCATCTCATGCTACCACTAGAGTGAAAGCGCCGCCAGCATTCAAAAGTGACCAAAACATCAGCCAGGAAGCATAGGAACTGAGAAGTGGTCTGTGGTCCCCACCTGCAGAACCACTCCTTTATTGGGGGTGTCTTGCTAATTGCCTATAATTTCCACCTGTTGTCTATACCATTTGCACAACAGCATGTGAAATGTATTGTCAATCAGTCTTGCTTCCTAAGTGGACAGTTTGATTTCACAGAAGTGTGATTGACTTGGAGTTACATTGTGTTGTTTAAGTGTTCCCTTTATTTTTTTGAGCAGTATATGATAAATATATACACATTCTTCAAAGTAGCCACTCCTTGCCTTGAGAGAATTGCACACTCTTGGCATTATCTCAACCAGCTTCACCTGGAATGCTTTTCCAACAGTCTTGGAGTTTCCACATATGCTGAGCACTTGTTGGCTGCTTTTCCTTCACTCTGCTGTCCAACTCATCCCAAACTATTTCAATTGCGTTGAAGGTAGGTGATTGTGGAGGCCAGGTCATCTGATGCAACACTCCACTCTCATTCTTTGCCAAAAAACCTTATTTAACTAGGCAAGTCAGTTAAGAACAAATTCTTATTTACACCCCTACCTTGTCACAACAACTGATTGGCTCAAATCCATAAGAAGGAAAGAAATTCCACAAATTAAATTTTAAACAAGGCACACCTGTTAATTGAAATGCATTCCAGGTGAGACAATGCCAAGAGTGTGCAAAGCTGTCATCCCGGAGTCGCCTCTTCACTGTTGACGTTGAGACTGGTTTTTTGTTGGTACTATTTAATGAAGTGGCCAGTTGAGGAATTGTGAGGCGTCTGTTTCTCAAACTAAACACTAATGTACTTGTCCTCCTGCTCAGTTGTGCACCGGGGCCTCCCACTTTCTATTCTGGTTAAAGCCAGTTTGCGCTGTTCTGTGAAGGGAGTAGTACACAGATTTGTACGAGATCTTCAGTTTCTTGGCAATTTCTCGCATGGAATAGCCTTCATTTTTCAGAACATGAAGAGACTGACAAGTTTCAGGAGAAAGTACTTTGTTTCTGGCCCATTTTGAGCCTGTAATCGAACCCACAAATGCTGATGCTCCAGATTCAACTAGTCTAAAGAAGGCCAGTTTTATTGCTTCTTTTAAAATCAGGACAACAGTTTATCTGTGCTAACATAATTGCAAAAGGGTTTTCTAATGATCAATTAGCCTTTTAAAATGATAGCTAATCCAAGTTTAACACAACATGCCATTGGAACACAGGAGTGACGGTTGCTGATAATGGGCCTCTGTACGCCTATATTTCCAGCTACAATAGTGATTCAGAACATTAACAATGTCTACCCTATTTCTGATCAATGTTATTTTAAAAATGGACAAAAAAATAAAAAATAAATAAAAGTGAGGACATTTTAGTGACCCCACTTTTGAATGGTAGTGTATGTGTCAGCCTACCAATTATACAAATAGGCCCTACTATATTTCAAAATTAAATTTGCTAGCCTATACTTGTAACTTTGTAGGCCGCATGTGCGGACCCAGAATTGCATGTTCTCTCCCTGCTTTATCATGGTTTGAATGATGTGCCTAATTCCAGTCCATTTAATACAGTTCACACTCAAAGATTGGCCTACTTAAGCTAGTTTCATTTATTTACCCAAGAGCACATATAAGCTACATCTATGGGCTTTTCTGTTGAGTGTAATGTGCAGTAGCCTACATCATATATGTATTGGATAACACTAATCATTTGGGCTTGGGCTCATTAAAATGTATTTCATGTATGGCTCAGGTAGCTTCAGGCTTGACTAAATCAAATCCAGGCATATACCTATTTATATGCTTTAATGATTAATTAATGCTTTTGAATGACACTTCCGGTTTTAGCGGGAAATACTGGGTTACCCAGGAGAAAAGTGATTTATTCTCGGGATGGAACATTTGTAAAACACCGGGAAAATATTCAACCCTAATAGATAGTGCTGGGTATTTCTATAAATAAAAATGGGGCCAATGTGTGACAGGATGAAAAAAATCTATATGGTTTGAAACAAATAAAATGGACTTTCATGCCGTTCCATGTGCACTAAGGAATAAAGTGAATATGCAAATTGGCCCATAACTCCACCAACATAGGTCTAGGACTATACATCCTTTAAGCAAGGTTCATACAGACATTGGCAAGTCATTCAAGGACTTTCAGAGACTTGATCAAGCACTTAATTGTAATTTAAGGACCTCAACATTACACAATTGTACAATTGATATAATGGTACATATAGGGCCTAATATAGTAGCCTGTGTGGCCAACGCAGGCACACATAATAAAGCCATGAATAGCCGTAGCATTAATCTCACCATCTGAAAGTCACTAATGCGGTTTTTACAATGAGAGAGTGACCAAAAACCATGTTTCTTTTTTAATGAAAGGAATTGTATGGAAAACCAAGTTGATGCCAACAGATGTCGTCCTCATAATCACCGCACGTGGTTTTACTGCAAGAGTGGCGCAACACCCTCCAACTGAAGCGACGGGAAACAAACAAAAGTGGCCACATCTCCCACAAAAACAAATAAGTATGAGGGACCAGGAGAACTTAGAAACTGGCTACAATAACTTTTTATGCACCAAATTGAGGAAATGTCATAAAAAAAAAAAAAAGGTAGGCTTATTACAGTACTTGAATTTCTGAGCTCCAAATTCAAGTAGGCTACTTCAAGCCCCTTGTATGGTTTAAAATTGCAGGTCTAACATGGAAAACAAAATGTATGTTGTCATTTCATTACCAGATCATATCATGAATAAGCCATTGTCATTATATCCAGAATAATTAATAGGAATAGCTTGGGTGTTGCATAGTAGTCTATCCTACACAATTGTGCACAGTAGACTCAGCGTCCAATCCGAGGCATAAAAACATTAACTTGCTGCTTTTTCTGTTTACTCTAACGAGACCCTGCTGTAAATCAACATCAATTCTCTAGGGATATTAGATCCAACGTGGATCCAGGCACAACTGTCTTCACCGGCATAACGAATGAAACACCAAAATATTCTGGACATTCCTCACAAGCACCTTTTTTCCAGCACTTGGGCTGTTGTTGCGTCGCATACGCTTCCACAACAGCCGTTCATCACTTGACTGTCATTAGGAAAACTCCTTCCTGTATCACCACGTAACTAATCAGCTGGACACCAAATGCGCATCCAACAAGTATTATGCATAATTATAGAAGAACCACGTTAATGACAGTATCGATTTAGGTTAAGCATCAAAGGCAGGCGACTTTCAGAAGCATTTGATTTTGCAATGCATACATGATTATGTGCCCATGAAAACTGTTTTAACCCCGTAACATAAGGAGACACAAAATGTTACGTAGTTACACTGAATTTCTGAGATCTCTACACAAAAAATTAACTAAATAAAACTGTCCGACAGTTAAATCTCATGACATAACTTACATTGCCATAAACGCAAGGTTTATGTTATGTTTAATGTAACAATTTTGGACAAATCCGACAACATTGGTTTTAAAATCAACTTGTGAATTTTTATTGAAAATAGCTCTGATCCCCATTTATATATTAAATGTAAATGAAAAACTGGCAGATTATTATCAATGACTTAACAGCTGTAACAAGTTGTCCAGTGTAGGAAATCCTCACTGGTACCCTAATAAAAAGACCCTTCTACACCAATGCTACAATGCATTTACCTGTCTAGTACTACAAATGAAAACTACAGAAGAGTGGTTGTACCTACCCATTACCAGGAACACCCACCACAGCCAGTACTGCCCATCAAAGTACCCAGGGAAGTAGGTGGAGAACTGGGGGAAAAAACAAACATTAACCTGTTAGGGCTAGGGGGCAGTATTTACACGGCCAGATAAAAAAACGTACCCGATTTAATCTGGTTATTACTACTGCCCAGAAACTAGAATATGCATATAATTATTGGCTTTGGATAGAAAACACCCTAAAGTTTCTAAAACTGTTTGAATGGTGTCTGAGTATAACAGAACTCATATGGCAGGCAAAAACCTGAGAAGATTCTGTACAGGAAGTGCCCTCTCTGACCATTCATTGGGCTTCTTGACTCTTTTTATTGAAAACTTAGGATCTTTGCTGTAACGTGACACTTCCTACGGCTCCCATAGGCTCTCAGAACCCAGGAAAAAGCTGAGAATGACGTCTTTGCAGCCCCTGGCTGAAAAACATTAGCACCTTTGGTAAGTGGTCTATCAGAGGACAATGAGACTGAGGCGCGTGCACGAGGCGACCCCATGTTTTTATTTTCTCTCTCTGAGCTAAAACACAGATTTCCGGTCGGAATATTATCGCTATTTTACGAGAAAAATGGCATAAAAATTGATTTTAAACAGCGGTTGACATGCTTCGAAGTACGGTAATGGAATATTTAGATTTTTTTTGTCACGAAACGCGTCGGGCGCGTCGCCCTTCTTTACACTTGGGATAGTGTCTTGAACGCACGAACAAAACAGCGGATATTTGAACATAACTATGGATTATTTTGAACCAAACCAACATTTGTTATTGAAGTAGAAGTCCTGGGAGTGCATTCTGACGAAGAACAGCAAAGGTAATAACATTTTTCTTATAGTAAATCTGACTTTGGTGAGGGCTAAACTTGGTGGGTGTCTAAATAGCTAGCCCTGTGATGCCGGGCTATCTACTTAGAATATTGCAAAATGTGCTTTCACCGAAAAGCTATTTTAAAATCGGACATAGCGAGTGCATAGAGGAGTTCTGTATCTATAATTCTTAAAATAATGGTTATGCTTTTTGTTAACGTTTATCGTGAGTAATTTAGTAAATTCACATGAAGTTTGCGGGGGGTATGCTAGTTCTGAACGTCACATGCTAATGTAAAAAGCTGGTTTTTGATATAAATATGAACTTGATTGAACAAAACATGCATGTATTGTATAACATAATGTCCTAGGATTGTCATCTGATGAAGATCAAAGGTTAGTGCTGCATTTAGCTGTGGTTTGGGTTTATGTGACATTATATGCTAGCTTGAAAAATGGGTGTCTGATTATTTCTGGCAGGGTACTCTGCTGACATAATCTAATGTTTTGCTTTCGTTGTAAAGCCTTTTTGAAATCGGACAGTGTTGTTAGATTAACGAGAGTCTTGTCTTTAAAATGGTGTAAAATAGTCATATGTTTGAGAAATTGAAGTAATAGCATTTCTAAGGTATTTGAATAACGCGCCACAGGATTCCACTGGCTGTTACGTAGGTGGGACGATTTCGTCCCACCTTCCCTAGAGATTTTAACAGATAAGTGGACCAGTCAGAGTAATCATGAACGTGATCTTGGGCTCTGGAAGAGGGAAACCTACACCAAACTGAAGTACTTTGCCATCAGATCACTACTCCAAGATGCCAACTTTGATTGTTGGGAAAGAGCTCACAAGTTTAGCATTTCACTGCACTGTTTTATACCCGCTGTATCCTGTGCATGTGACATTAAAACTAAAGCTCAGAGGGTGTTGGTAGTGATATCTTGTGTAAAATAAATAAATAATATATATATATAGATATATATATATATAGGCACACTAAATACTGCCTGGCCACGCCCACAGACGTTAGTTTCTCCTCTGCAGTGAGTCTGGATCTGAGTACCTCCCTGACCCTTCACCATGGGTTGGGCCATAGCCACGTGGGTAAAGCGGAGGTTTGAAAATGTGTCATTGGCTTTGATACTCGGATTAGTTAGAGACGATCCAAATCGTGCCCCTCGTCATCACAAACGACTTCAAATGATTGCTACATTCTTGAGTCTGAAACTGCAATCTACAGAACAGCGGAATCATTTAGTGGGAGTTGTCAGGCTACTGTAAATATGCTCCCAATAGTTGAATGGGTAAACTGAAATGTTAGTGATATGTTACCCGGACGATGAGGATCCACTTGATGAGAGACAGGCCAAAGCCAGAGATGGCCCCGTAGCGGCCAGCTGCTGAGGTGGTCAGACAGAAGGACAGGAAGAAGCCGATCCAGTTGAAGAGGAATGCCACTGAAGAGGAGAGAGAGAGGAGGAGCTTTAATACAGACCTGTGCATATGGTCGACTAGGATGGGCTGTTTCTCAACACAAATACTATTCTAAGATCACATCAAATACCTTTATCATCAAATAAATACATGACATGCCTCTTCATTTTGCTGGGTGTATTATACTAACCCCAGTCTTCACCAAGGAGAAGATTCAACTTCAAGATGTGACTTACTAAAAAATGTCAACATGAAAATCCCATCGTTGCCTATCTGCAGCTGGTCCGCATCCTCAAAGTCATCCCTGGCTGCAAAGTCATCATCCTGCAGAGATAAAGAAATGGTGGAGATGATCGTCAAGTCATTTTTGATGATGGAAACCTCACTGCAGTCTATATCAACCAAAGACAGCAAACATTCATGCTACGAACATGTCCTTCTCTTTACATTGCCCTAAAGTAGTGGATGTACAAGTTATTCAGCTGGAGATGTTCCAATTATAATTTTGTAATTTTAATTTAAACTAGGCAAGTCAATTAATAAATTGTTATTTACAATGACGGCCTACCCCGGCCAAACCCTAACGACGCTGGGCCAACTGTGCGCCACCCTATTGGACTCCTGATCACGGCCGGTTGTGATACAGCCCGGGATTAAAACGTTTCAAAACAGACTTGACCTATACAGAGTACAGTATACAGTGCCTTCGGAAAGTATTCAGACCTCTTGACTTTCACATTAGAGCCTTATTCTAAAATGGATTAAATCTACACACATTACCCCATAATAACAAAGCAAAAACTGGCTGACATTTTTGCTAATTTATTAAAAATACTAACCTTAAAAAGCTCACATTGACATAAGTATTCAGACCCTTTACGCAGTACTTTGTTGAGCACATTTGGCAGCAATTACAGAACTGAGTCTTCTTGGGTATGACGCAACAATCTTGGCACATCTGTAATTGTGGAGTTTCTCCCATTATTCTCTGCAGATCCTCTCAAGCTCTGTCATGTTAGATGGGGAGTGTTGCTGCACAGCTATTTTCAGGTCTCTCCAGAGATGCTCGATCTGGTTCAAGTCCAGGCTCTGGCTGGGCCACTCAAGAACATTCAGAAACTTGTCCCGAAGCCACTCCTGCGTTGTCTTGGCTGTGTGCTTAGGGACGTTGTCCTGTTGGAAGGCGAACCTTCGCCCTTGTCTGAGGTCCTGGGCAGGTTTTCGTCAAGGAGCTCTGTACTTTGCTCTGTTCATCTTTGCCTCAACCCTGACTAGTCTCCCAGTCCCTGCCGCTGAAAAACATCCCAACAGCATGATGATGCCACCACCATGCTTCACCATAGGGATGGTGCCAGGTTTCCTTCACACGAGACGCTTGGCATTCAGGCCAAAGAGTTCAATCTTGGTTTCATCAGACCAGAGAATCTTATTTCATGGTCTGAGAGTCTTTAGGTGGCTTTTAGCAAACTCCAAAGAGGCTCTCGTGCCTTTTACTGAGGAGTGGCTTCTGTCTGGCCTCTACCATAAAGGCCTGATTGGTAGATTGCTGTGGAGATGGTTGTCCTGATGGAAGGTTCTCCCATCTCCACAGAGGAACTCTCGAGCTCCGTCAGAGAGACCATCGGGTTCTTGGTCACCTCCCTGACCATGGACCTTCTCCCCCAATTGCTCAGTTTGGCTGGGCGGCCAGCTCAAGGAGGAGTCTTGGTGGTTCCAAACTTCTTCCATTTAAGAATGATGGAGGCGACTGTGTTCTTGGGGACTTTCAATGCCGCTGGAATGTTTTGGTACCCTTCCCCAGATCTGTGCCTCGACACAATCCTGTCCCGGAGCTCTACAGAGAGTTCCTTCTTCATGGCTTGGTTTTTGCTCTGACATGCACTGTCAACTGTGGGACCGTATATAGACAGGTGTGTGCCTTTTCAAATCATGTCCAATCAATTTAAATTTACCACATGTGGACTCCAATCAAGTTGTAGAAAGATCTCAAAGATGATCAATGGAAACAGGATGCACCTGAGCTCAATTTCGAGTCTCATAGCCAAGGGTCTGAATACTTATGTAAATAAGATGTGTTTTTATTTTTAATACATTTGCAAAAATGTCTAAAAACCTGTTGTTGCATTGTCATTATGGGGTATTGTGTGTAGATTGATGAGGATATATATATATATGTTTTTTTAATCCATTTTAGAATAAGGCTGTAACGTATCAAAATGTGGAAAAGGTCTGAATACTTTCCGAAGGCACTGTATACCTACACACACCCATGGTTAAACAGGCGTACTTTGATATTATATGCAATGGGGTTCATGGAGTCATTTTCAGAAACTAGCCCGCATCCAGCTCAATGTAAATAGTACACAAAACTGAGGCACGGTTGGTTACGTGGGAGATCAGCCACACCATCAAAAAAAGAATGTAGAAAATGTACTCAGGAAGTATTCTGACCGTCAATAGACAGGGACTGAATTCCTTTCTGCCACACCCACAACACCGAGGAACAACACAGAACCTGGATGAACACAAAATAGTCCAGCAAAACTACAAGGGATGGTTACGTGGAGTTTGTAGTGCTGGAAGACTCACCCTTTCAGCCACCAAGGGAACATGGACTTCAGCCTTTGTTCTCTCTGCCTCGTCATAGGAAGGGAGAGTTGTGGCCACGTTGTATGACGGTGGCTTGGGGAACCCCCCGTCCTCTTTGTAGGCAAAATAAGCTAAGGGAGGTAAATAAGTGAAATAAGCTGCTGTGTTACACTGGAGTGCAATATATCCCCTTTTGGTAGGCTAATTGCTGTAACACCATAAGTAAACCTAATGCTAGGCTAGCAGGGAAATCGCCTGTTATAAAAAAAAGATACTTGACTTGTCCTAGTTTAGTTCTAGACTGTAATTGTCCAATGACTCTCAGGGCAGCGGTAAAGACATTGACCCCCAGGCCAAACCATAACACTCCACTGTGATGTGTGTATTTGTGTATGCATTGAACTATTACCTGCATTATCTGCTGCAATGCTGCTGTAAGGGGGTGGGGCTTCAGCTGCCACCTGGAGAACCTCCTCTGGCTCCTCTTCATTAGGCAGCTGAATAGGGGAAGAGTCAATAAACTGGTTATGCCTAGCTGACAGAGAACATCAACATGACCTAGTGAAGAGATCAGTTCAAGGCCTGGAGAAAGTGCTCGTTTTATTCAGGCTCTAAGCTAAAGGGTCAGGCGAGCACATATTATAGCAGACTTCTGGACAGAAAACAAAATAACGAACGCCAGCCGTTCTCAGTAGATCACCTGCTGGGTGATGAACTGTGGCGATTCAGCACGTACAATCATCAGGAAATTAACAGAAAATGAAGGCCGATGTTCTGCAATCAGAAGAGACGAGGCTGCGCAGTCGACATCTGCTGTTTCGTTCCCTCTCGTAGAATAAAAAGAAGAAGTGGTCACACTAGGTTCCAGCATCACGCTTTGACAGGAACTCACATGACCACCTACTTATTTGACAAAATGGCAAGCAGACAGTTCCCCATTTTGGTTGTCATTTCTTTCATTTTCATAACAGGTCGCTGAACGATCTATGGGAACTCCTTCCCCGTCACACGATATGATTGAAAAAGCATAATATCGAAGATGTATTTGATCCCCTGCTGATTTTGTACGTTTGCCCACTGACAAAGAAAGGATCAGTCTATAATTTTAATGGTAGGTTTATTTGAACAGTGAGACAGAATAACAAAAATATCCAGAAAAACACATGTAAAAAATGTTATAAATTGATTTGCATTTTAATGAGGGAAATACGTATTTGACCCCTCTCAATCAAAAAGATTTCTGGCTCCCAGGAGCTGAGATTAGGCACACACTCTTGAAGGGAGTGCTCCTAATCTCAGTTTGTTACCTGTATAAAAGACACCTGTCCACAGAAGCAATCAATCAATCAGATTCCAAACTCTCCACCATGGCCAAGACCAAAGAGCTCTCCAAGGATGTCAGGGACAAGATTGTAGACCTACAAGGCTGGAATGGGCTACAAGACCATCGCCAAGCAGCTTGGTGAGAAGGTGACAACATTTGGTGCGATTATTCGCAAATGGAAGAAACACAAAAGAACTGTCAATATCCCTCGGCCTGGGGCTCCATGCAAGATCTCACCTCGTGGAGTTGCAATGATCATGAGAACGGTGAGGAATCAGCCCAGAACTACACGGAAGGATCTTGTCAATGATCTCAAGGCAGCTGGGACCATAGTCACCAAGAAAACAATTGGTAACACACTACGCCGTGAAGGACTGAAATCCTGCAGCGCCCGCAAGATCCCCCTGCTCAAAAATACATATACATGCCCGTCTGAAGTCTGCCAATGAACATCTGAATGATTCAGAGGACAACTGGTGAAAGTGTTGTGGTCAGATGAGACCAAAATGGAGCTCTTTGACATCAACTCAACTCGCCGTGTTTGGAGGAGGAGGAATGCTGCCTATGACCCCAAGAACACCATATCCCCGTCAAACACAGAGGTGGAAACATTATGCTTTGTGGGTGGTTTTCTGCTAAGGGGACAGGACAACTTCACCGCATCAAAGGGACGATGGACGGGGCCATGTACCGTCAAATCTCGGGTGAAAACCTCCTTCCCTCAGCCAGGGCATTGAAAATGGGTATTACAGCATGACAATGACCCAAAACACACAGCCAAGGCAACAAAGGAGTGGCTCAAGAAGAAGCACATTAATGTCCTGGAGTGGCCTAGCCAGTCTCCAGACCTTAATCCCATAGAAAATCTGTGGAGGGAGCTGAAGGTTTGAGTTGCCAAACGTCATCCTCGAAACCTTAATGACTTGGAGAAGATCTGCAAAGAGGAGTGGGACAAAATCCCTCCTGAGATGTGTGCAAACCTGGTGGCCAACTACAAGAACTGTCTGACCTCTGTGATTGCCAACAAGGGTTTTGCCACCAAGTACTAAGTCATGTTTTGCAGAGGGGTCAAATACTTATTTCCCTCATTAAAATGCACATAATTTTATAACATTTTTGACATGCGTTTTTCTGGATTTTGTTGTTGTTATTCTGTCCCTCACTGTTCAAATAAACCTACTATTAAAATTATAGACTTATCATTTCTTTGTAAGTGGGCAAACGTACAAAATCAGCAGGGATCAAATACTTTCCCCCCCACTGTACAAAGAGGCATGGCGCGACTAACTTTTTCCCTCACCATCCCAGAGTGGAATTTCAACTGTCCCAAACAGAACTTGATCATTCCCAAAATGAAAAAACAATTTATTTTATTTTATTTTGTTATGCCAACATGGGGCTAGGACTAGGTCATTTGCAGGGCTTTTAAAGTAATTGGTGTATATTTCATAACCTTAAATTTGTTAAGAAAAACGTTTAGCATCATGAAGTATATTTCTTCAATTTCTTTTGTGACATGAGTCTTTTAAATCAAAATATCACAGATGAGACAAATGTTCACCTGGTTACCGTAGTAATGCGACTCCAGTCATGTTTGTGTTTGTGAGAGTGACTCGTATCCGGGGTGCTTCTCTTCCCTAGCAGTTGAAACTAAACATTGAAAAACAACCTAGCTTGTGAACAAAACAATATAAATAGCCAAGGAACACAAGCACAAAGTCTCACTTCTGTAGACTGTATGCCTGTACGCAGCAATTCTAAAAATGAATCTGTCACTCAGCTCTTCACGTGTGCACACACAGTCCCCAGGCAGGCAGTGTTGCAGCGCGAGGCAGAAATACTTAGAACATTTTACTGTTTGCATTCGTTTCAGGAGATACAACCATATTCTCTAGAATACCATAGTAGCTAGCCATAGCAAACAGACAATGCAAATGGCACAGCAACTCCCTGCACGCGAAATATCCTCTCCGGGCTGGTGGCCCGCAGACGGGCTGGGAGAGTCAAATGTGCATTCTAATAGGCCTATTTGCTCAACATTGGAATGATATTCTAATATTATGTTACATATGCGATGCCTAGCCAGCCATATCACTGTTTGAAACCTGGACCTTTTACATGGCATATCTTACCTTGCTTTTAATAGACTACATCCAAAATCCGACCAAAGAAAAAAAAGCAAAGACTTCCTGATATGCCATTGAAAGCATTCTTCTACTGTCCAAAGTCAGTAAGGCAGAATCCTATTGTTGCATCTTCAGATACTCTACGTTTCTACCATTAGTCTGTATATCCATCTGTCGCATTATAAAAACTGCTCGCATCAGGTGCGTGTTTGAGAATGGTGTTTAAACATTTTAGGACGCCCTTAATTTTGAGCCCTGGCCGTGAATAGTTGATTTATGCATTTATAAAATACAGCATAAAAACATTGAGCATGACATCCAGACATATCCTCCAACATAGCACATATACACAGTATCTCACAAGGTACAATACAGAACTAAATGGGTTCACAAGCACAAGTCATCACATCCCAGTTCCAGGAATTGTTGATTTTTATCTAATCTAGTCCCCCTCTGTCATTATTGTGCTGGCCCATACTAGCTAACTTGTATTGCTTTTTGTCAGGCATTTCCATCTTTGTGTGTTCTCTAGCTAGCTAGTTTTCGGGATACACTCGAAGCTACCTCAAAAGTTAGCTCGTAGCTAGCTAGCTAAATTAGCCACACATAGCTACCGTAGCTAGTTGGTTTGTTGTACCCGGTTGGCGGTTGTTGACCCGCCATGTCGGGCCAGTCCCCGCAGACTAGCCCGTTGATCTAGCATTACCATTCCCTCACTTGGAGTTCTGCTGTGACCACAGTGCTCAGCGGTGCTGTTGGCTACCGGTCCTCTCTTGACCAAGTCCACCAACGCTGAGCCTTACAGTCCACTCTTAACTCTGCCAGTCTGATGGCGTCATATAGGCGGGAGTTTCGAGTTGGGTCCTTGATACATATTTAGGTGGGAGTCTCGACTCCGAAGCACGATGGGTCGAAGCCAACGGTAAATATTACTTTCTAAGCATCCAAAGCCAATACCAAGGCAATCGAAGCACACAGAGACAAAAAGCTACTTCTTGTTACCTTTTTCTTGGAACACACTTCTCTTACGTGAAATCTGTTCTTTCCACACTGATTCAGTGCTGTACACATGTCATTCCACCCATGTCAACTAGAGGTCGACCGATTAATCGGAATGGCCGATTAATTAGGGCCGATTTCAAGTTCATAACAATCGGTAATCGGCATTTTTGGACACCGATTGTGGCCGATTACATTGCACTCCACGAGGAGACTGCGTGGCAGGCTGACTACCTGTTACGCGAGTGCAGCAAGAAGCCAAGGTAAGTTGCTAGCTAGCATTAAACTGATCTTAACATACTCACTAGTTAACTACACATGGTTGATGATATTACTAGTTTATCTAGCGTGTCCTGCGTTGCATATAATCGATGCGGTGCCTGTTAATTTTTCATTGAATCACAGCCCACTTCGCCAAACGGGTGATGATTTAACAAGCGCATTCGCAAAAAAAGCACTGTCATTGCACCAATGTGTACCTAACCATAAACATCAATGCCTTTCTTTAAAAATCAATACACAAGTATATATTTTTAAACCTGCATATTTAGTTAATATTGCCTGCTAACATGAATTTCTTTTAACTAGGGAAATTGTGTCACTTTTCTTGCGTTCCGTGCAAGCAGTCAGGGTATATGCAGCAGTTTGGGCTGCCTGGCTCGTTGAGAACTGTGTGAAGACCATTTATCCCTAACAAAGAACGTAATTAATTTGCCAGAATTTTACATAATTATGACATAACATTGACGGTTGTGCAATGTAACAGGAATATTTAGACTTACGGTTGCCAGCCGTTAGATAAAATACAGAACGATTCCGTATTTCACTGAAAGAATAAACGTTTTGTTTTCGAAATTATAGTTTCCGGATTTGGCCATATTAATGACCTAAGGCTCGTATTTCTGTGTGTTATGTTATAATTAAGTCTATGATTTGATATTTCATAGAGCAGTCTGACTGAGCGGTGGCAGGCAGCAGCAGGCTCGTAAGCATTAATTCAAACAGCACTTTTGTGTGTTTGCCAGCAGCTCTTCGCTGTGCTTCAAGCATTGAGCTGTTTATGACTTCAAGCCCATCAACTCCCGAGATTAGGCTGGTGTAACCGATGTGAAATGGCTAGCTAGTTAGCGGGGTGCGCACTAATAGCGTTTCAGTCGGTAAAGTCACTCGCTCTGAGAACTTGAAGTAGTTGTTCCCCTTGCTCTGCAAGGGCCGCGGCTTTTGTGGAGCGATGGGTAACGATGCTTCGAGGGTGGCTGTTGTCAATGTGTTCCTGGTTCGAGCCCAGGTAGGGGCGAGGAGAGGGATGGAAGCTATACTGTTACACTGGCAATACTATAGTGCCTATAAGAACATCCAATAGTCAAAGGTATATGAAATACAAATGGTATAGAGAGAAATAGTCCTATAATAACTACAACCTAAAACTTCTTACCTGGAAATATTGAAGACTCATGTTAAAAGGAACCACCAGCTTTCATATGTTCTCATGTTCTGAGCAAGGAACTTAAACGTTAGCTTTTTTACATGGCACATATTGCACTTTTACTTTCTTCTCCAACACTTTGTTTTTGCATTATTTAAACCAAATTGAACATGTTTCATTATTTATTTGAGGCTAAATTGATTTTACTGGTGTATTATATTAAGTTAAAATAAAAAAATGTTCATTCAATATTGTTGTAATTGTCATTATTACAAATAAAATAAATATATATTTTTTAAATAAAAAATCTGACCGATTATTCGGTATTGGATTTTTTTGGTCCTCCAATAACTGGTATCGGCATTGAAAAATCATAATCGGTTGACCTCTAAATGTCAACAGTGTGAAAAACAACTCCCAGCCTCAGATGAGCACACACACTTCTTTGTTTGGGAGCTGAACATGCTCAAGCGGACAGGGTAGAAGCTCATGCACTCAGTCAGAAATTCAAACCAAGATCATTCAAATCTCGACTTGCGCACTTTGCATCAAATGAGTCTACCACACAGATCTAACACTCCAGGTCTAATGATGGGTCTCACTCCCCTCGTGATCCACCACTCAATAAACACCATAGCTCATCCTTGCCAGGGCACAAATTGACACAGATGCGGTATAAGATTAAATTCAACCTTTATTTAACTAGGGAAGTCAGTTAAGAACAACTGCTTATTTACAATGACGGCCTACCCCGATCAAATCCGGACGAAGCTGGGCCAATTATGCGCCGCCCTATGGGACTCCAATCATGGCCGAATGTGATACAGCCTGGATTCGAACCAGGGACTGTAGTGACGCCTCTTGCACTGAGACGCAGTGCCTTAGACCACTGCTCCCGAGTGGCGCAGCGGTCTAAGGTCTGCCCTTAAGCACATCCTGGCCAGGCTTCCCCTGCCGGTACCAAACCCCTACATCTGATGATGCTGTCATGTACCACAGCTCTAGTATCGTCTAAGCCTGCCGGCCTAGCAGTGACGGTTGACCAGAAAATACATTTGTCTGAAATATTTGAGAGGGCAAGCAGGAACTTCAACGTGGAACATGCACCTACTGCCATGGCATCCACATCCAAGTTTGATCAATTCCGTTTTTTAAAAGACAGACATAATCCCGTTGTTCAAAGATTTGGCGTGCTCCAAGGCACTTGGTTTTGGCCACTTCCCCCGTGTGGATAAATCATTTGCTTCACTTGTCCTGCCTGCTTCTCTCGCTCTCTTTTCAGACAAAGAGCTGCCTAACAAACAATGCAGGGCATCTGATTGCATCCTACGCAGGACATATGACAGCACTGCTTCAGCCAAAAAGCTTAGCAATTCAGCAGCGACAGTGGCCTTCAATTAGAAGGAACTGCAGGAACGCAGAGAAGCACAAATGGAGCTTAATTTCAAACCATAGAATGCATCAGCCAGCAAACCATTACTCACGTCCCACAGCCTTGCACACATCAACTGCACCAGGTAACTACTGCTATGGGCAAACAGACACCTCACATTCTTCAGAGCAATACACCTGCCAGGGGTGGAGAATCAGGCAGCAGGCCCTCTCTCTAGAGGCCCTCTTCCTTCAGACTGGAGGATATATCCCACAGTAGTGGCGATGATCTGGGCACGACTCAGAAGGGCCGTTGCCGATCTGTTAGCGTCGCAAGACTCAACCCATTGTCCTATGTTGTTCTCCATAAAAAGGGTACAGAAGGTGTGTTCTCTGGAGTGATGAATCACGCTTCACCATCTGGCAGTCAGACAGACAAATCTGAGTTTGGTGTATGCCAGAACGCTACCTGCCCTAATGCATAATGCCAAATGTACAGTTTGGTGGAGGAGGAATAACGGTCTGGGGCTGTTTATCATGGTTCGGGCTAGGCCCCTTAGTTCCAGTGAAGGGAAATCTTAACACTACAGCATACAATTACATTCTAGACAATTCTGTGCTTCCAACTTTATGGCAAGTTCTGGGACAGCACTTTCCTGTTTCAGCATAACAATGCACCCGTGCACAAAGCAAGGTTCATAGAGAAATGGTTTGTCGAGATCAGTGTGGAAGAACTTGACAGAGCCCTGACCTCAACCCCATCTTACACCTTTGGGATAAAATGGAGCACTGACTGAAAACCAGGCCTAATCACCTAACATCAAGGCCTGCAGCAATGTTCCAACATATAGTGGAAAGCCTTCCCAGAAGAGTGGAAGCTGTTATAGCAACAAAGGTGGGACCAACTCCATATTAATGCCCACAATTTTAGAATGAGATGTTCAATGAGCAGTTGTCCACATGCTTTTGGTCATGTTGAGCTGCGCAGCGGCCTATGGCACTGCCTTGCAGTGCTAAAGGCGTCACTACAGACCTGAGTTCAAACCCAGGCTGTGTCGAAGCCAGCCGTGACTGGGAGACCCATGAGGCGGCGCACAATCGGCCCAGTGTCGTCTAGGTTGGGCCGGCCAGGATGTCCTTCTCCCATCACGCTCTAGCCACTCCTTGTGACGGGCTGGGCGCATGCATGCCGACTTCGGTCGACAGTTGTACGGTGTTTCCTCCGACACATAGGTGTGGCTGGCTTCCGGGTTAAGCGAGCAGTGTGTCAAGAAGCAGTGCGGCTTGGCAGGGTCATGTTTCTGAGGACGCATGGCTCTCCGTACGGGAGCTGCAGCAATGTGACTAGACTAACTACTACCAATTGGATATCACAAAATTGGGGAGAAATGGGAGTAAATGTAAAAAAATATCAAATAAAATGTAGTGTAGTTTGTTAGCTAGCATTATTAGCTAATGTTAGTTACACTATCAAAACATTACCATTATGAAAGTTGACCAAGTTAGCAAAAATGCATTGCTAACCAACAAAACAATGACTAACATGTTAATGTAGCTATAAAGCATTATGACGTGTTAATATTAATTTGTTAACTGACGTTTCAATCATGGTGCCATTCAAAACAACGAGGCCTAACTCGAGCCAACCCATCACCAGTGTTTCTTGCAAACCTCTAGCTAACTAACGTTTGTTAGCTAATGCTTGCCAACGTTAACTCAAAGACACGACAAACGTTTTACTCACCTGCTGATATCTAGCGCTTGGCTCAGACATCCTGATATGAACAGAGGCAAATCCTTGTATTTAAACAATAAATCAATTAGATTATCACCAATGTAACGTTATTCAATACAGAAATTATAGCTATAACGGTAATATAAACTCTTTCCTCGGGACACTGTCTCTGCTCAGGTCCCTCCCCTTGTTTCTTCTTCTTCGTCTTGTTCTTCTTCTTTGGGATTTGGCTGGCAGATCGCATCCAATTTTTAAGGTGCATACACCGCCACCTACTGTACCGGAGTGTGAGGCCAATCACGGCATACCTACTTTACATTATCTTCATTAATCCTGTTCCTATAAGAAAGTGAAACAGAGCCCTAGACACCACTTCCCTCCCCCATTACACCACCCAAACTCCAAGTCTGTCCAGCATCTCGAACCCTTTCACATAAATCTCTCCCTACCTACTTCATACAGTTCACAAAATATCAACATATGCTCCACCGTTTCCTCCACTAAACACTCATCACACAGAACTGTTTCATGTCTCCTTATCATCCACAATGTTGCATTCAAACCTGTGCCCAAACTGTAGTCTACTCCACACAACTTCCTCTCTCCTACATCCCATACTCCCCACCTCTTCCTTTACTGGCCGGTGCGCACGATAAAATTGCCTCCCCTTACTACTAGCATCCCACTCCCTTACTACTAGCATCCCACTCCCAAAGATTGAGCCCTTTTGCCTGGATCAAGGACTTGACTTCCCTGCGGCCCAGCGGGACCAAAGATTTTTATATCTAAACCAAGACAGACCACAACCTGTCGTTTCAAACGGGAACAAATGAGCCATAGTGGGCAACACAAGCAATGGGGTTGGCAGAGCCAAGCAGGAGCTAGCGAAATCCTATTAGCGCATTCTAGCATTCATTTGCAAATTTCTGTTGGGGAACGCCTACTAAACAACGCAAATTGTGTGTCAGCCAAAATCCATCTCGTTCCATCTTCTCCCACTGCCGGCCCACATGTTTGGTAGTGAGTGGAAACGCCAACCGGATGCTCACATTTATACATCCGGTGAAATATCTGTCTCATTGTTGTATCTGTGCTTATATTGCGTTTACATGGTACGAGGTAGATGATAAGCGGCAAACCGGATGTCATTGTTTTCAATGAGAGCACAACGGTAAATGCCATTGAAGCTGGCGGTGAATGCTGTCAGCCGCCACTAGTCAGGACTTGCCGCCGAAGTTCAAATATTTCAACTTTTGCCGTCTGGTCTGCTGTCGAGTTGTTTTCTTTCGGATGTTGATTTGCACTGATTGTTTACTGAAATCACCATAGCAACACATACCGTCGTGCTGGCTTTCTTTTGCTGTCACTCTCTTTCTTGATTTCTCATCCCACTATGCTGACAGGTATGACGTTTTTAGCGTCCCTCGTCTAAACGCAGCATTAGTCACCAAATCGACCTTCTCATTACCCTCCACACCCACATGGACAGGAACCCAGTAAAAGCTTACCACCACTCCTATCCTCTCCAATCCCATTAACAGACTCTGAGTGGTTTCACCTCCTCCACCCATCTCAAGCCTATCATGGCATCAACTTGGCCGCATACACTGACACGTAATCAGTTAACCTGCTTATATACTCTAATATTGAAATCGGGGATATTCACCCCTGACCCCAGCCTACCACTGACTGTAGCCTTTGAACCATCTGTATATTTCCTTAAAAACAAATAAAACCGATAATCTATATATCATTCCACACACTGTCTCACGTCCTCACCCCATTCTCTCCTGCCTTCAATCATGTCCACATCTAAACTTGGTTTCGGAAACAACCACGGAGGAACGTTCCCCAATGCAATTTCCGGCCCTATCTCTCTCTCCACCAGTCCATATTCTACCACCTTCTGCCTGATTGTCCACCCGTACACCTTCTGCTTAACCACTCCTCGCTCTCAGCATTCCCCAGTTGCCGTGACTGCAGGATGTCCTTCTTAACTCCCTTTCAACCTCGCCCAGTAGGCTAATGCAAGTTTGTCCCATCTTATCCTCAGTGGCAGTTACCCACTATCCACCTGCAATGCCTCAACAGGTATCATTTTGAAGGCACCCACACATAATCTCAGGGCCCTTGACTGTATCCTATCCAGGCGCTGTAGTACCGTTTTGGCTTCTGATCCATATACAAAGCACCCATAACACACAAAGATGACCTGATCAATGCCTGATACATATACAACAATGTTTGTCTATACGACCCCCTATCCTGCCACTGCCCTCATGAGGTTCAGTACCTTCATGCACTTCATTTAAATATGCTCAACATGTCTCTTCCACGTAAGCCTTTCATCAAACCACATACCTAAATACTTAAACTCAGACACCCTACCTATATCCTGACTGTATATTTACAGCCTAACATATTTAACTTTCCTCCTAGAATACACCACAAAGCAAGACTTGGCCACAGACATCCTAAACCCCATGTTAGATACCAATCTTCCACAACTCCCACAGCTTCTTGTATCTTCCCCATCATTGAAAATAATAATTTGTTCTTAACTGACTTGCCTAGTAAAATAAATACAAGGCCACACCCACTCACTGTCCCTCTCTTGCGAGCTTGTGACATCAAGACTCCAAAACATGGTAGCATTTGCTCTTTCAGCAGCCTGGTCTCGCTCTTTACTCTACTGCCCCAACAGAACGCACTGGCAAATATATTTGTACAGTGGAGGCTCCTCAGAGGAGAAAGGGGAGGACCATCCTCAGGGAATTTCTTAAATATAAAAATAGTGAAACATTTAAAGTGATCTTTTTTAGATAAAACTATACAAAATATATTCACGTCACCAAATAATTTATTAAAACACACTGTTTGGCATTGAAGGTCTACAGTAGCCTCAGCTGCACTCTATAGGGTAGCACCATGGTGTAGCTTATATCCTCCTCTGGATACATTGACTTCAAAACAAAACCTAGGAGGCTCATGGTTCTCACCCCCTTCCATAGACTTATACAGTAACTATGACAACTTCCGGAAGACATCCCCCAACCTATCAGAGCTCTTGCAGCATGAACTGACGTTGTCCACCCAGTCAAAGGATCAGAGAATTAATCTAGTACTGAAAGCATAAGTTACAGCTAGCTAGCACTGCATAAAATGTGGCGAGTAGTTGACTAAAAGATAGAGAAAGACAACAGACAATTTCTTAAAAAATGACAGAGCAAGAGAGAAAGATTTTTTTTCTTCACTTCCACTTACTTAGCTAGCAAATGCAGCCAGCTAGTTAGCCTACTCAAACACCCGGCTCAAACAGAGGGATGCTATGTTAGCTAGCTGGCTATGGCTATCCAACACTGGAACTCTTCCAAGTCAAGGTAAGCTTTTGGTTTTACAAATGTATTGCCACCGGGGCTCGTTAGTGTAACTGCTTACTGACTGTACACTGTACTGCATGAGTGTAGCTGGTTTACTAACGCGTTAATTCTATTAGCTATGTTGACCATGACGTTACTTTAGCTAATGGTGACAATGATGTAGACCGTGTATAGTAGTTATGGTATGGTTTGGCTTGGAAAGGGTTTTTCACCTGGTCACAGACAGCTGATGTGTTGTGCATTGAAGTCCACAAGCAAAGGGAAAAGGTGAGAGGAAGAGAGCGTAGATGTGAGAAGGAATATATTGAGCTGTTTGTGTGGCTATAAAAGTTAACTGTTTGCATGTGATCAGGGGTGTATTCATTCCGCCGATACTGTTGAAAAGTGTTAGTGAGGGAGGCCCTGCTCTCTCGCTTCCCCAGTTGTTTAGTTAATTTTCAATCCAATCTCCTTTGCATTAGCGTAGCCTCTCCTGTAGCCTGTCAACTATGTGTCTGTCTATCCCTGTTCTCTCCTCTCTGCACAGGCCACACAAACGCTTCACACCGCATGGCCGCTGCCACTCTAACCTGGTGGTCCCAGCGCGCACGACCCACGTGGAGTTCCAGGTCTCCGGCAGCCTCTGGAACTGCCGGTCTGCGGCCAACAAGGCAGAGTTCATCTCAGCCTATGCTACCCTCCAGTCCCTCGACTTCTTGGCGCTGACGGAAACATGGATTACCACAGAAAACACTGCTACTCCTACTGCTCTCTCCTCGTCTGACTACGTGTTCTCGCATACCCCGAGAGCATCTGGTCAGTGGGGAGGTGGCACTGGAATCCTCATCTCTCCCAAGTGGACATTCTCTCTTTCTCCCCTGACCCATCTGTCTATCTCCTCCTTTGAATTCCATGCTGTCATAGTCACTAGCCCATTCAAGCTTAACATCCTTATCATTTATCGCCCTCCAGGTTCCCTTGGAAAGTTCATCAATGAGCTTGACGCCTTGATAAGTTCCTTTCCTGAGGATGGCTCACCCCTCACAATCCTGGGTGACTTTAACCTCCCCACGTCTACCTTTGACTCATTTCTCTATGCCTCCTTCTTTCCACTCCTCTCCTCTTTTGACCTCACCCTCTCACCGTCCCCCCCCCCCCCCCCCCCACTCACAAGGCAGGCAAAACGCTTGACCTCATCTTTACTAGATGCTGTTCTTCTACTAATCTCACTGCAACTCCCCTCCAAGTCTCCGTCCACTACCTTGTATCCTTTACCCTCTTGCTCTCCTCCAACACTACTCATCTCTGCCCCTACTCAGATGGTATTGCACCGTCGCAACCTTCGCTCTCTCTCTCCTGCTATTCTCTCCTCTTCCATCCTATCATCTCTTCACTCTGCTCAATCCTTCTCCAACCAATCTCCTGATTCTGCCTCCTCAACCCTCCTCTCCGCCCTTTCTGCATCCTTTGACTCTCTATGTCCCCTATCCTCCCAGCCGGCTCGGTCCTCCCCTCCTGCTCCGTGGCTTGACGACTCATTGCGAGCTCACAGAACAGGGCTCCGGGCAGCCGAGCGGAAATGGAGGAAAACTAGCCTCCCTGCGGACCTGGCATCTTTTCACTCCCTCCTCTCCACATTTTCTTCCTCTGTTTCTGCTGCTAAAGCCACTTTCTACCACTCTAAATTCCAAGCATCTGCCTCTAACCCTAGGAAGCTCTTTGCCACCTTCTCCTCCCTCCTGAATCCTCCTCCCCCCCTCCTCCCTCTCTGCGGATGACTTTGTCAACCATTTTGAAAAGAAGGTTGACGACATCCGATCCTCGTTTGTTAAGTCAAACGACACCGCTGGTCCTGCTCACATTGCCCTACCCTATGCTTTGACCTCTTTCTCCCCTCTCTCTCCAGATGAAATCTTGCGACTTGTGATGGCCGGCCGCCCAACAACCTGCCCGGTTGACCCTATCCCCTCCTCTCTTCTCCAGACCATTTCCGGAGACCTTCTCCCTCACCTCACCTCGCTCATCAACTCATCCTTGACCGCTGGCTACGTCCCTTCCGTCTTCAAAAGAGCGAGAGTTGCACCCCTTCTCAAAAAACCTACACTCGATCCCTCCGATGTCAACAACTACAGACGAGTATCCCTTATTTCTTTTCTCTCCAAAACTCTTGAGCGTGCCGTCCTTGGCCAGCTCTCTATCTATCTCTCTCTCTCAGAATGACCTTCTTGATCCAAATCAGTCGGGTTTCAAGGCTGGTCATTCAACTGAGACTGCTCTTCTCTGTGTCACGGAGGCTCTCCGCACTGCTAAAGCTAACTCTCTCTCCTCTGCTCTCATCATTCTAGACCTATCTGCTGCCTTTGATACAATGAACCATCAGATCCTCCTCTCCACCCTCTCCGAGCTGGGCATCTCCGGCGCGGCTCACTCTTGGATTGCGTCCTACCTGACAGGTCGCTCCTACCAGGTGGCGTGGCGAGAATCCGTCTCCACACCACGTGCTCTCACCACTGGTGTCCTCCAGGGCTCAGTTCTAGGCCCTCTCCTATTCTCGCTATACACCAAGTCACTTGGCTCTGTCATATCCTCACATGGTCTCTCCTATCATTGCTACGCAGACGACACACAATTAATCTTCTCCTTTCCCCCTTCTGATAACCAGGTGGCGAATCGCATCTCTGCATGTCTGGCAGACATATCAGTGTGGATGACGGATCACCACCTCAAGCTGAACCTCGGCAAGACGGAGCTGCTCCTCCTCCTGGGGAAGGACTGCCCGTTCCATGATCTCACCATCACAGTTGACAACTCCATTGTGTCCTCCTCCCAGAGTGCTAAGAGCCTTGGCGTGACCCTGGACAACACCCTGTCGTTCTCCGCTAACATCAAGGCGGTGACCCGATCCTGTAGGTTCATGCTCTACAACATTCGCAGAGTACGACCCTGCCTCACACCGGAAGCGGCGCAGGTCCTAATCCAGGCACTTGTCATCTCCCGTCTGGATTGCTGCAACTCGTTGTTGGCGGGGCTCCCTGCCTGTGCCTTAAAACCCCTACAACTCACCCGGAACGCCGCAGCCCGTCTGGTGTTCAACCTTCCCAAGTTCTCTCACGTCACCCCGCTCCTCCGCACACTCCACTGGCTTCCAGTTGAAGCTCGCATCTACTACAAGACCATGGTGCTTGCCTACGGAGCTGTAAGGGGAACGGCACCTCCGTTCCTTCAGGCTCTGATCAGTCCCCACACCCAAACAAGGGCACTGCGTTCATCCACCTCTGGCCTGCTCGCCTCCCTACCTCTGCGGAAGCACAGTTCCCGCTCAGCCCAGTCAAAACTGTTCGCTGCTCTGGCACCCCAATGGTAGAACAAGCTCCCTCACGACACCAGGACAGCGGAGTCAATCACCACCTTCTGGAGACACCTGAAACCCTACCTCTTTAAGGAATACCTGGGATAGGATTAAGTAATCCTTCTAACCCTCCCCCCTACCCTCCCCCTCCAAAGTATATAGATGTACTATTGTAAAGTGGTTGCTCCACTGGATATCATAAGGTGAATGCACCAATTTGTAAGTCGCTCTGGATAAGAGCGTCTGCTAAATGACGTAAATGTAATGTGTTTCTTAAACGGAAGCAAATGGAATGAAACGGGGATAAACATACCTGAATTTGCCCAATAGAAACTCTTGTTTGCAACTTTTGGACTAATGATTACACACTAGATCAAGTAGATGCAGGCAAGAATATGCAAGGTTGTATTGAATGCGTCACTGTCTGTCACCTCAAATCTTTCTCTCGACCTGTGTGCACCTACATTGTAAACTTTCATTCATAGGCTAGGTTGTAGCAAGCTAATGGTGGGTATAGGGACAATTTGAGTATCATCAATGTTACATTGAACTGGGTGAATGGAAAATTAATGACAGTCATCTAATATGCTCTAATAGAAATAAGGCTATGCTCATCTTAAATGGCACCGATCGCCACTGTATTTGTAACTAACACTTCTGTCCGTGACACTGGCATCTACCATTGACAGTTAAAGAATAGCCATCCATATTCCAGTTATTGTACATTTTGGCTTAGAATTTAGTGTATTTCACTATTCAGGAACTTGAATAGTGAAATGATACAGAGGTTACCTCTGAAGATTGCATCCTGTGCTGACAGTTCTTCTTGATACTGTCTTTCACATTCAATATTCAGCTTTTGTGTGATAGTGCAGCAATAATGAATAAAGCAACAGAACACTTACAGATTTATTTTATCTTTATTTAAATGAAAAAGACAAAAACAATACTCGTGACACATGGATGAGAGTGTATTTGATAAGTTTGATTAGGGTTTTTAGGTTTTTTTCTTCGTATTGGTACTTCACAAGAACAGGGTAGGTTGTGCCGATATGCTTCTTGTTATAGTGGTGACAGACGACGTCCACCTCATAGATACGGAAGAACACTGACACGCTCATTGGGTGAGAACAGAAAACACAGGGTATAAAAGGGCAAACTCAAATTCAGGACTGACGCCAACGAAGATGCTGCCTTTGGGTTTTATTCCATTCTTCCAACTGAACTGTAGCGCCAGGTTGTGCTTGTTCTCATCAGGCTGGTTTTGACATAAAAGAGAAAAGAGAGAGACAACAATGAAGACATACATCCACGAGAAAGAGTCATTCGTTATGCTTGACATATACGCAGAGTATGCAAAACATTAAGGGCACCTGCTCTTTCCATGACAGACTGACCAGGTGAATCCAGGTGAAAGTTATGATTCCTTATTGATGTCACTTGTTAAATCTCCTTCAATTAGTGTAGATGAAGGGGAGGAGACAGGTTAAAGAAGTATTTGTAAGCCTTGAAACAATTGAGACATGGGTGGTGTATGTGTGTCATTCAGAGGGTGAATGGGCAAGACAAACTATTTAAGTGCCTTTGAACAGGGTATGGTAGTTGGTGCCAGGCGCACCGGTTTGTGTCAAGAATAGCAACACTGCTGAGTTTTTCACGCTCAACAGTTTCCTGTGTGTATCAGGAATGGTCCACCACCCAAAGGACATCCAGCCAACCTAACAACTGTGGGAAGCATTGTAGTCAACATGGGCCAGAATCCCTGTGGAACGCTTGACACCTTGTAGAGTCCATGCCCCAACGAATTTATGCAAACGGTAGTGGGGGGAGGTACAACTCAATATTAGGAAGGTGTTCCTAATGTTTGGTATACTCAGTGTATATACTGCGGTCATCCCCCTCTTCAAAGGGGGTGGGACACTCTTGACCCAAACTGCTACAGACCTAAATCTATCCTACCCTGTCTTTCTAAGGTCTTCGAAAGCCAAGTTAACAAACAGATTACCGACCATTTCGAATCCCACCGTACCTTCTCCACTATGCAATCTGATTTCAGAGCTGGTCATGGGTGCACCTCAGCCACGCTCAAGGTCCTAAACGATATCTTAACCGCCATCGATAAGAAACAATACTGTGCAGCCGTATTCATTGACCTGGCCAAGGCTTTCGACTCTGTCAATCCCCACATCCTGTTGTCCGGGCCTCTGGCAGTCTCTATGGGGGTGCCCCAGGGTTCAATTCTTGGGCCGACTCTTTTCTCTGTATACATCAATGATGTCGCTCTTGCTGCTGGTGAGTCTCTGATCCACCTCTACGCAGACGACACCATTCTGTATACTTCTGGCCCTTCTTTAGACACTGTGTCAACAACCCTCCAGACGAGCTTCAATGCCATACAACTCTCCTTCCATGGCCTCCAACTGCTCTTAAATACAAGTAAAACTAAATGCATGCTCTTCAACCGATCGCTGCCTGCACCTGCCCGCCCGTTCTGACTTAGAATATGTGGACAACTACAAATACCTAGGTGTCTGGTTAGACTGTAAACTCTCCTTCCGGACTCACATCAAACATCTCCAATCCAAAGTTAAATCTAGAATTGGCTTCCTATTTCACAACAAAGCATCCTTCACTCATGCTGCCAAACATACCCTCGTAAAACTGACCATCCTACCGATCCTCGACTTCGACGACGTCATTTACAAAATAGCCTCCAATACCCTACTCAATAAATTGGATGCAGTCTATCACAGTGCCATCCGTTTTGTCACCAAAGCCCCATATACTACCCACCACTGCGACCCTCGCTTCATACTCGTCGCCAAACCCACTGGCTCCAGGTCATCTACAAGACCCTGCTAGGTAAAGTACCCCCTTATCTCAGCTCGCTGGTCACCATAGCAGCACCCACCCGTAGCACGCGCTCCAGCAGGTATATCTCTCTGGTCACCCCCAAAGCCAATTCCTCCTTTGGCCGCCTCTCTTTCCAGTTCTCTGCTGCCAATGACTGGAACGAACTACAAAAATCTCTGAAACTGGAAACACTTATCTCCCTCACTAGCTTTAAGCACCAGCTGTCAGAGCAGCTCACAGATCACTGCACCTGTACATAGCCCATCTATAAATAGGCCAAACAACTACCCCTTCCCCTACTGTATTTATTTATATTTTGTTCCTTTGCACCCCAGTATTTCTACTTTGCACATTCATCTACTGCAAATCTACCATTCCAGTGTTTTACTTGCTATATTGTATTTACTTCATGGCCTATTTATTGCCTCCCTTATCTCAGCTCATTTGCTCACATTGTATATAGACTTATTTTTCTACTGTATTATTGACTGTATGTTTTGTTTTACTCCATGTGTAACTCTGTGTTGTTGTATGTGTCGAACTGCTTTGCTTTATCTTGGCCAGGTCGCAGTTGTAAATGAGAACTTGTTCTCAACTTGCCTACCTGGTTAAATAAAGGTGAAATAAAAAAATATATACACTGCTCAAAAAAATAAAGGGAACACTAAAATAACACATCCTAGATCTGAAAAAATGAAATAATCTTATTAAATACTTTTTTCTTTACATAGATGAATGTGCTGACAACAAAATCACACAAAAATAATCAATGGAAATCCAATTTATCAACCCATGGAGGTCTGGATTTGGAGTCACACTCAAAATTAAAGTGGAAAACCACACTACAGGCTGATCCAACTTTGATGTAATGTCCTTAAAACAAGTCAAAATGAGGCTCAGTAGTGTGTGTGGTCCCCACGTGCCTGTATGACCTCCCTACAATGCCTGGGCATGCTCCTGATGAGGTGGCGGATGGTCTCCTGAGGGATCTCCTCCCAGACCTGGACTAAAGCATCCACCGACTCCTGGACGGTTTGTGGTGCA
>NC_138294.1:82004106-82181606 GCF_965601325.2 Salmo salar | reverse complement strand
CTTTAGAACAGGGATCATAAACAAGATTCAGTCCGGGGCCATTTTTTTTCTTGAGCGGTTGGTCAGGAGGCCAGAACATAATTACAAATAATTTGTAGACCAAAAAAGGTAACGCAAGAAGCCCAAACAGATATATTTGACTAAAACATAATAATTTGAAACCTTGCTTACATTTGTGTACGATCACATACAGTATATCTCGCTATTATGCATGGGAATACTTTGAAACAGATTTCCAAAATTAAAATCACTTGGAGCTGATTTGCTGATGTTTTTACAGTCTTATGTCCAACAATAAAAAAATAAAAAGTGATTTCTCAACAACAAAAAATGTCTTGCTCAGAAAACTTGGGGGGCCAAATCAAATGCGGGCCAAATTCGGCCCGTGGGCCACCAGTTGGGGAACCCTGCTTTAGAAAGACCACAACAGCAACAATATAGAGCATTTTAGGGGTCTGGATTTGTTCAATGTGCTGTGACCTTACAACAAACAATGCCTGTGACCTTACTATTAGCAAAAACATCATAAGTTATTTTGGAGTAATATGTTTGCACAATCTGTCACGGAATGCCGTCAGTAAATTAATAAATGTCATCCACATACAGTAGTCCCGTTTGTATAGTTTTTCTACCTGCAGAGAGATCCGGTAGTCTGTCCCTGGTTTCAGTCTGTTGACGTCTTTATCCCATATTTCCTGCACCATGACTGATAGCTCTCGGTCAGCTTCAATCATGACGTGACTGGTTGGTCCCTCTGTACTCTGCAGGCTTGTTGGCTGGGTCAGGTTCCTCTGTTGTGAAGATGTGATGTACAGTGGATCCTATGCTTAATTGGGATACATCAACTCTAAATTGCCTTGTCATTCCTGTATTCCAACAACTGTAAATTATTCATCTTCTCAATGTCTTATTTGCACATATTTAAAAAATGTAATACCCTCCATAAAATACACATATTCATTGGTCACTCAAATTATCATAGATAAACATTCTTCTGTGTTCATCAAGGTAAACACATAGTTTAAGTGTACAACAATTAACAGACATATCACTGAATAATTCAGTGAACTGATCATCACCATCTCTAACAACAACAACAACAAAAATCACATTTGTAGATAAAATCATTACGTTTAACAGTTTGAGTTCAATAACATTCAGGTTTTGATTGATACTAACATCCATCCAGTATCTTTCCATCAATGCAAGCTTCTCATCAATCTGTCTCAAATATACATTTTATTTATATAGCCCTTCTTACATCAGCTGATATATCAAAGTGCTGTACAGAAACCCATCCTAAAACCCCAAACAGCAAGCAATGCAGGTGTAGAAGCACGGTGGCTAGGAAAAACTCCCTAGAAAGGCCGAAACCTAGGAAGAAACCTAGAGAGGAACCAGGCTATGAGGGGTGGCCAGTCCTCTTCTGGCTGTGCTGGGTGGAGATTATAACAGAACATGGCCAAGATGTTCAAATGTTCATAAATGACCAGCCTATCACTGACCAGCATATCACTGACCTTGTTCGGCTTTGGCCTGCTCACTGGCGTATGAAGACAAGTGGTCAAGTGTGTTTGGGGAAGCCAAGGGGATTCAGTCCTGTGGGAGGATTTGTGCGGGTGAAACTGGCCTGTTGAAAGCAGGTATCTTTATGTATAAAGACAGGGGGCGCTCCAACATCACGAGGCAGGACAGGGGCCATTTTAAAGGGTTAGCCACTGTCAGCAACTCTAGCCGAAGGGATTAAACTGTTGTACTGACTGCTTTTGAATAACTTGCTACAATGTCGGCTTCCTTTTTGTTTCTTTAGTACTGCATTGTTTTTCTCCCGTCTCTGTCTTGTCTCTCCACCACCGTGTCCTCTTCCCAAGTGGGAATACACACACACAAGTGTGTGTAGAAATAAGGTTATTGTGTATAATAAATAGGGCCATATGAAAAGGCAGGGAGACCAGTCCAGAGGTGTTTATGATGAAGCACAGATTATAGGGGCCGGTTGAATCAAAGACAACAGTTACATTGTACTGTCTGTTGCATCATGACACAGTAAAAACAATGTTCTCAATTCTCTAACATTTTGTAGATGAGTGACAAATCCTGATATACTAAATTGTTGTACATAACATGTATCATTCATGACAGGAAACTAAATAAATATATTTACATTCTAAAATGGAAGGTTCAGACCTGAACATCGATTAAGGCAGACCCCTGCACCTCTCCGATTCAGAGGGGTTGGGTTAAATGCAGAAGACACATTTCGGATAAATGCACTTCAGTTGTGCACCTGACTAGGTCTCCCCTTTCACTTAATTCCCAATAAAAGCCTCACCTTAAAGGCCAATTCCGCCACATTTCAACCTCATTCATTATCTCCAGCACTATACCAGTGTGTACAAAAGTATGTGGACACCTGCTCGTCAAACACCTCATTCCAAATTCATGGACATTAATATGGAGTTGGTCCCCCCTTTGTTGCTATAACAGCCTCCACTCTTCTAGGAAGGCTTTCACCTAGATGTTGGAACATTGCTTCCATTCAGCCACAAGAGCATTAGTGAGGTTTGGCACTGATGTTGGGTGATTAGGCCTGGCTCGCAGTCGGCGTTCCAATTCATCCCAATGGTGTATGATGGGGTTGAAGTCAGTGCTCTGTGCAGGCCAGTGAAGTCCTTCCACACTGATCACAACAAACCATTTTGTGCACAGGGGCATTGTCATGCTGAAACAGAAATGGGCCTTCCACAAACTGTTGCCACAAAGTTGGAAGCACAGAATTGTCTAGAATGTCATTGCATGCTGTAGCATTAAGATTTCCCTTCACTGAAACTAAGGGGCTTAGCCCAAACCATGAAAAACAGCCCCAGACCATTATTCCTCCACCACCAAACATTACAGTTGGCACTATGCATTGGGGCAGGTAGCGTTCTCCTGGCATCCGCCAAACCCAGATTCGTCCGTCGGACTGCCAGATGGTGAAGCGTGATTCATCATTCCAGGAACACATTTACACCACTCCAGCCGACGCTTTGCATTGCGCATGGTGATCTTAGGCTTGTGTGTGGCTGCTCTGCCATGGAAATCCATTTCCTGAAGCTCCCGACAAACAGTTATTGTGCTGACGGTGCCTCCAAAGGCAGTTTGGAACTCTGTAGTTGCAACCGAGGACAGACAATTTTTGCGTGCTGCGCCTTCATCGGTCCCGTTCTGTGAGCCTGTGTGGCCTACCACTTCGCAGATGAGCCACTGATGCTTCTAGAGGTTTCCACGTCACAATAACAGCACTCACCGTTAACAGGGGCAGCTCCAGCAGGGCAGAAATTTGACAAACTGACTTGTTGGAAAGGTGGCATCCTATGACGGTGACATGTTGAAAGTCAATGAGCTCTTCAGTACGGGCCATTCTACTGCTAATGTTTGTCTATGGAGATTGCATGGCCGTGTGCTCGATTTTATACACCTGTCAGTAAGGGGTGTGTCTGAAATAGCCAAATCCACTAATTTGAAAGGGGTGTCCAATACTTTTGGCCATGTAGCGTATGTGAAAACAGTGTTTCTATGATCTGTGGTTAGAAAGATAAGAAAAAAGGTCCTAAAAAAATGCTTCTCTGTGACATCACAGGGTATGATTCAAAGTAAGAAAAACTGATTTTAAAAACCTGCAACAAGTTTCCAGCCAGAGATAGTGTATTTTCTTACTCCTCAGGTAACCGGGAATGTCAGTGTTTGAAAATCACTGTGTGAAATGTCAGAATAATAGGAGAGTGATTTATTTAATATTTTTTCTTTAATAACATTCCCAGTGGGTCAGAAGTTTATACACTCAGTTAGTATTTGGTAGCATTGCTTTTAAATTGTTTAACCTGGGTCAAACATTTCAGGTAGCCTTCCACAAGCTTCCCACAATAAGTTGGGTGAATTTTGGCCCATTCCTCCTGACAGAGCTGGTGTAACTGAGTCAGGTCTGTAGGCCTCCTTGCTCACACACGCTTTTTCAGTTCTGTCCTCAAATTTTCTATAGGATGAGGTCAGGGCTTTGTGATGGCCACTCCAATACCTTGACTTTGTTGTCCTTAAGCCATTTTGCCACAACTTTGGAAGTATGCGTGGGGTTATTGTCCATTTGGAAGACCCATTTGTGACCAAGCTTTAACTTCCTGACTGATGTCTTGAGATGTTGCTTCAATATATCTACATCATTTTCTTTCTTCGTGATGCCATCTATTTTGTGAAGTGCACCAGTCCCTCCTGCAGCAAAGCACCCCCACAACATGATGCTTCCACCACGTTCTTCACGGTTGGGATGGTGTTCTTCAGCTTGCAAGCCTCCCCCTTTTTCCTCCAAACATAACGATGGTCATTATGACCAAACAGTTCTATTTTTGTTTCATCAGACCAGAGGACATTTCTCCAAAAAGTACCATCTTTGTCCCCATGTGCAGTTGCAAACCGTAGTCTGGCTTTTTTATGGCGATTTTGGAGCAGTGGCTTCTTCCTTGCTAAGCGGCCTTTCAGGTTATGTCGATATAGGACTCGTTTTACTGTGGATATAGATACCTTTGTACCTGTTTCCTCCAGCATCTTCACAAGGTCCTTTGCTGTTGTTCTGGGATTGATTTGCACTTTTCGCACCAAAGTAAGTTCATCTCTAGGAGACAGAATGCGTCTCCTTCCTGAGCTGTGTGATGGCGGCGTGTTCCCATGGTGTTTATACTTGTGTACTATTGTTTGTACAGATGAACGAGTTACCTTCAGGCGTTTGGAAATTGCTCCCAAGGATGAACCAGACTTGTGGAGATCTACAATTTTTTTCCCGAGGTCTTGGCTGATTTCTTTGGTTATCCCATGATGTCAAGCAAAGATGCACTGAGTTTGAAGGTAGGCCTTGAAATACATCCACAGGTATACCTCCCATTGACTCAAACTTTCTCAAGTAGCCTATCAAATTTTCCAAGTTGTTTAAAAGGCACAGTCAACTTCGTGTAACTTCTGACCCACTGGAATTGTGATACAGTGAATTATGAGTGAAATAATCTGTCGAAACAATTGTTGGAAAAATTACTTAGGACATCTACTTTGTGCATGACACAGACTTGCCAAAACTATAGTTTGTTGACAAGAAATTTGTGGAGTGGTTGAAAAACTAGTTAATGACTGCAACCAAAGTGTGTGTGTGTGTATGTATGTATGTATGTATGTATGTATGTATATATATATATACACACATACATACATACATACATACATACATCCCTCCCTAAGATAAGCTTGAAATAAGCATGGTTTGATTGACCTAACAATCGAAAGCACATTTTATTTTAGCTTTCCTAATGAACCAGAAAATCTGTAGCTATTTATGTTTGTTTATCAAAGATAGCCAGCTAACTCATTGGTCCTGCTTTGAAGGCTAGTGTACCACTCAGGATTTAATCGAAGTCAGAACCTTCCATGTAAGAATGTAAACATAATCAGCAAAATGTCTAAAAACCTATCATGTTAGTTCAGTACTTTTGGTCGAACAATGATGTGTTTTTAATCATTTTTGGATTCCTGTATGACTCAGCACTGCCTTCTGTGTTAAAGACAATGACAGCGCAGCCCTTGCACTCTCCTGTGGAAGAAAAAGGCATTGTATGTTCTTGTGAGAAACGTTGAATGCTTTGGAGTCTCATCTCATCACTAGTTCATCAATGTCAGTTTTTCAGCAAATCCAACAGTTAATTTACTAGAGGCAATGAAACTAAAGAGTAAGTACCTTTTTTTTTAAAACAATGCCAAAAACAAAGGAGAATTTCGACCAGCAGATGGATGCGACTATGGGACAAGATATGAAAAAAACTGTAGCTGCATGCAGCAGTATCATGGTCCAAAAGCACCTTTACAAGCATAGGAATAGACCTGGCTCAGTTTCCCGATAGCGATGGAATTTAGGCCCACGAGTGTTAACGATGCATCTTTCTTACAACGGCCGAAGATGTAACATGTTGGAGCGTCGATACAGATAGGTTCGAAAGACAGCGTTGCTGATCAGATCTCAAATCAAATATTACCTTAACATTATAACTATTTCACATGAGAGATCAGCTCCTATAGAGATGAACATCTACGGCTGCAAATATTGAGGCGGTTTATTCTAATGCGTACCCATAAAAAAAATGCACATTAAATCACCAAATGTTAGGATACACGTCATGAAATATATTGAGACATTTCAGACAGTAGCCTAAAAGTAGCAAAATAGAAGTCAGTGTATTGAACAAGAAATGTATTTCAATATGAATGACATAGGCCTATAGCCTACTGTAGGCTATTTATATTTAATGCAGTCATCTCGGTTTTCATTTGAAGCATTATTTTATACTTGACTTGTTTGTTTTATAGCTACTGTTTATAGGCCTTTTGGGCCATATACAGCGTTCTTCACGGAGTTCCCTGAATTCCTATCGAACCTTGTAGTCATGGCAGATAATATTCACATTTTTGGTGACTTTAATATTCACATGGAAAAGTCCACAGATCCACTCCAAAAGGCTTTCGGAGCCATCAGACTCAGTGGGTTTTGTCCAACACGTCTCCGGACCAACTCACTTCCACAGTCATACTCTGGACCTAGTTTTGTCCCGTGGAATAAATATTGTGGATCTTAATGTTTTTCCTCATAATCCTGGACTATCGGACCACCATTTTATTACGTTTGTTATCGCAACAAATAATCTGCTCAGACCCCAACCAAGGATCATCAAAAGCTGTGCTATAAATTCTCAGACAACCCAAAGATTCCTAGATGCCCTTCCAGACTCCCTCCACCTATCCAAGGACGTCAGAGTACAAAAATCAGTTAACCAGCAAACTAAGGAACTCAATTTAACCTTGCGTAATACCCTAGATGCAGTCGCACCCCTAAAAGCAAAAAACATTTGTCATAAGAAACTAGCTCCCTTGTATACAGAAAATACCCGAGACCTGAAGCAAGCTTCCAGAAAATTGGAACGGAAATGTGCTACACCAAACTGGAAGTCTTCCAACTAGCTTGGAAAGACAGTACCGTGCAGTATTGAAGAGCCCTCACTGCTGCTCGATCATCCTATTTTTCCAATTGAGGAGAATAAGAACAATCCAAAATGTATTTTTTATACTGTCGCAAAGCTAACTAAACAGCAGCATTCCCTAAGAGAGGATGGCTTTCACTTCAGCAGTGATAAATTAACTTTGACGGAAAGATCAAATCAAAGTTTATTTGTCACGTGCGCCGAATACAACAGGTGTCGACCTTACAGTGAAATGCTTACTTACAGGCTCTAACCAATAGTGCAAAAAAGGTGTTAGGTGAACAATAGGTAAGTAAAGAAATAAAACAACAGTAAAAGACAGGCTATATACAGTAGCGAGGCTATAAAAGTAGCGAGGCTACATACAGACACCGGTTAGTCAGGCTGATTGAGGTAGTATGTACATGTAGATATGATTAAAGTGACTATGCATATATGATAAACAGAGTAGCAGCAGCGTAAAAATGATGATCTTCATGATCATTAGAAAGCAAATTACGGACTCCTCTTTAAATCTGCACAACACTGCCAGGACCTAGGATCAAGGGAGACACTCAAGTTTTTTAATACAATATCTCTTGACACATTGATGAAAATAGTCTTGGCCTCTAAACCTTCAAGCTGCATACTGGACCCTATTCAAACTAAACTACTGAAAAAGCTGCATCCGGTGCTTGGCCCTCCTATGTTGAATATAATAAACGGCTCCCTATCCACCGGATCTGTACCAAACTCACTAAATGTGGCAGTAATAAAGCCTCTCTTGAAATAGCCAAACCTTGACCCAGAAAATATTTAAAAAACTACAAATCGGCCTATATCGAATCTCCCCTTCCTCTCAATTTTTGGAAAAGCTGTTGCGCAGCAACTCACTGCCTTGCTGAAGACAATCTATACAAAACAGTTCAGTCTGGTTTTAGACCCCATCATAGCACTGAGACTGCACTCGTGAAGGTGGTAAATTACCTTTTAATGGCATCAGACCAAGGCTCTGCATTTGTCCTCGTGCTCCTAGACCTTAGTGCTGCTTTTGATATCGTCGATTACCACATTCTTTTGGAGAGATTGGAAACCCAAATTGGTCTACACGGACAAGTTCTGGCCCGGTTTAGATCTTATCTGTCGGAAAGGTATCAATTTGTGGATGGTTTGTCTTCTGACAAATCAACTGCAAATTTCGGTGTTCCTCAAGGTTCCATTTTAGGACCACTATTGTTTTCACTATATATTTTACCTCTTGGTGACGTCATTCGGAAACATGTTAACTTTCACTGCTATGCGGACAATACACAGCTGTACATTTCGATGAAACATAGTGAAGCCCCAAAATTGCCCTCCCTGGAAGACTGTGTTTCAGACATAAGGAAGTGGATGGCGGCAAATGTTCTACTTTTAAACTCAGACAAAACAGAGATGCTAATTCTAGGTCCCAAGAAACAAAGAGATCTTCTGTTGTATCTGACAATTAATCTTGATGGTTGTACAGTCCTCTCAAATAAAACTGTGAAGGACCTCGGCGTTACTCTGGACCCCGATCTCTCTTTTGACGAACATATCAAGTATATTTCAAGGACAGCTTTTTTCCATCTTCGTAACATTTCAAAAATCAGAAACTTTCTGTCCAAAAATGATGCAGAAAAATGTATCAATGCCTTTGTCGCTTCTCGATTAGACTACTGCAATGCTCTACTTTCCAGCTACCCGGATAAAGCACTAAAACTTCAGTTAGTGCTAAACACGACTGCTAGAATCTTGACTAGAACCAAAAAATGTGATCATGTTACACCAGTGCTAGCCTCTCTACTCTGGCTTCCTGTTAAGGCTAGGGCTGATTTCAAGGTTACCGCTAACCTACAAAGCATTACATGGGCTTGCTCCTACCCCTCTTTCCGATTTGGTCCTGCCGTACATACCTACACGTACGCTACGGTCACAAGACACAGGCCTCCTTACTGTCCCTAGAATTTCTAAGCAAACAGCTAGAGGCAGGGCTTTCTCCTATAGAGCTCCATTTTTATGGAATGGTCTGCCTATCCATGTGAGAGATGCAGACTCGGTCTCAACCTTTAAGTCTTTATTTTAGACTAATCTCTTCAGTAGGTCCTATGATTGAGTGTAGTCTGGCCCAGGGGTGTGAAGGTGAACGGAAAGGCACTGGAGCAACGAACCGCCCTTGGTGTCTCTGCCTGGCCGGTTTCCCTCTCTTCACTGGGATTCTCGGCCTCTAACCCTATTACGGGGGCTGAGTCACTGGCGCTCTTCCATTCCGTCCCTATGAGGGGTGCATCACTTGAGTGGGTTGAGTCACTGACGTGATCTTCCTGTCCGGGTTGGCACCCCCCTTGGGTTCGTGCCGTGGGGGCGGTCTTCGTGGGCTATACTCGGCCTTGTCTCAGGGTAGTAGGTTGGTGATTGACGATATCCCTCTAGTGGTGTGGGGGCTGTCCCTTGGCAAAGTGGGTGGGGTTATATCCTGCCTGGTTGGCCCTGTCCGGGGGTACCGTCAGACAGGGTCGGGACACACTGTAGCCCTTTGTCTCAGCCTCCAGTATTTATGCTACAATAGTTTGTGTCAGGGGGCTAGGGTTAGTCTGTATATCTGGATTATTTCTCCTGTTTTAACCGGTGTCCGTATGCGCCCTCTAATTCTCTCTCAGGAACTGAGCCCTAGGACCATGCATCGGAACTACCTGGCCCGATGACTCCTTGCTGTCCTCAGTCCACCTGGTCGTGCTGCTGCTCCAGTTTCCACTGTTCTGCCTGCTGCTATGGAACCCTGTCCTGTTCACCGGATGTGCTACCTTGTCCCGGACCTGCTGTTTCGACTCTCTCTACCGCACCTGCTGTCTCTAACTCTGAATGATCGGCTATGAAAAGCCAACTGACATTTACTCTTGGAGATGCTGACCTGTTGCACCCTCTACAACCACTGATTATTATTATTATTTGACCCTGCTTGTCATCTATGAACATCTTGGCCATGTACTGTTATAATCTCCACCCGGCCCAGCCAGAACAGGACTGGCCACCCCTCAGAGCCTGGTTCCTCTCTAGGTTCTGGCCTTTCTAGGGAGTTTTTCCTAGCCACTGTGCTTCTACATCTGCATTGCTTGCTGTTTGGGGTTTTATGCTGGGTTTCTGTACAGCACTTTGTAACGTCGGCTGATGTAAAAAGGGCTTTATAAATAAGTTTGATTGATAAAGACATTGGGAACGTTGTATGTGGTCAACTTTGTTCTGAAGTTCTCGGCGGACATAGAGAGATGTATAAACCATGTGATTCTATGCATAAAGTGTATAAACTGACACGAGAGGGCAAAAAAGCATCTAAAGATGAACTTAGTTGTTCTACGCATGGTCAGGCAGGCGTGAGATTACATGCGTTTAAGTACAATGTTAATAACTATGGTTTTGGGGAACAGCTTGAAGATATAAGGATGCTCCTACGAAGGTTCTAACGATTAATGTAGCCTTGAAACTATTTTGGGAAACCAGGCCATGGACAGGAAGTTGATTTGCTGTAATCACACGTTCACTGTTAATACAAAACAAACGAGGAGTCCAATCGCCATAAAACATGTATTGAGAAATCATAGGAAAAAGGGCTAATCTTTTTGTACTGAAAAAATATTTAACTAAACAGTGTGTCCCATTCAAACAAATCATGTTACATGATAAATAAAGTGTACCTTTTGGTGAAAAAGTAACAAAAACATTTTTAAAAAGTGTGTCTAAAAATCCTATTCCAGCAACATAACATTAAGTATTATGTCTTGATGGCCATTGGCTGAATGTCACATTTGGCAACGCTTTATTTACCCTTCAAGTTGTTAGCTCATGGTTTGGATGGTATCCGGGAGTACACACATTCTTCCACAGATTTTAACTCATGATCAAAATAAATAGTAAAAACATCCAAAAATGTTGTTCTCTGTTCTTGATTTTAAGATTTCACCCCCAGAACACAGAATTATTTTTAAAATTGAGATTGATAAAACATGGCAACATTATCTGTTCAAATTATCTAAACTAAGCATTAGAACTGTAACCCAGCACATTAGAACCCCCTCTTCACGAGCATGCTTTCAGAAAAATACTGGCCCTGAGTATTTGACTTCTGTATGGAGTAAGGTAATGTGCCTTATCAGCTTGCAATCACTCTCTGCTTGCCAGTCAACCATTAGAAATGACTGATATATTTTGACATAGTAAATGCCTGATCAATGATGGTGATAAATGGTGTTGGCTAAATCCATTTGCAGTTTGGGTAGTGAGGGTGAGAAATTGCAAACAAATGAAGCACACTGAGGTATTGCACACATCAGTCCTCTTCATCACTCAAGGCATCATCTTCATCAATATCCACACCCTGGAACAGCCTAGAAAACACCAAAGAAACACATAAGCAAAATGTCATTTTGACTAATTATGAAGTCAATAAAAAGGTTAGATAAATCAGGATCTATGCTCATAGAACCTGATTTATCATACATCTAAAATGGCCACACAGAGCCAAACATCAATGAAGCCTTCCAAAAAAGGAAGGAGACAACAACAAAGCTACTCACTGGTTGAAGCAAGGCGAGGAGGGGTTATTGAAGTGGCTGTAGGGGTTGACATGTGTGAGCTGGCCCAGACACAGCCAGCAGAAGTACTGCTTACACGAGGTACAAGTCATCTACCTTCTACACAGAGAAACCAGAGAAGATGATCAATCAAATTAACCTATAGATGGAATTTGGGGTTGTTTTAACCCCCATGATTCTATGATTGAAACTTGTCAGATCGATTATCTGGGGCCAAGTTAACCTCCCCTTCATGTTAGAAAGTCATGACCATCATAGTTAAGGAAAGAAGATAATTTTGTACCGATTCGAGTCCCCTTGCTTAAGGGGTCCGTGGTCCTCCTTGGGATAAATGTTTATGTTGAAGGACTGAGAAGCTCAGTTCTGGTGAAATTCTACTCCAAAATTAATTCAAATAAAATGATGCTGACTAAAATCTAAATTCCACTTCCAGAAATTGGCCCAATAACAATTATTTGACCATGCATATAGCTTATTCATATTCTATTTTATCAAATCTGCTATTAGCAATAAGAAATCTGCCATTAGCGATAAGAATGAATACCCGTAGCCCAAATGATGGTTATATCCACGGGGCAGACGGGTTTAGGGTCATGAAATATTGTGTGGATGAAGGGTGGGTGGGGTGCGAGTTTAATAAAGAGAAAAGAATACCTTAAAAAAAAAACATAAGTGTATAATTTTTGTTCAATTTATATCAATATGCTGCATTGATTTTTTCTTACATAATTTTCAGCTGTCTGGCAATAGTGCGTAAGCCTAAACTTTAAGGCCTAACTGTACGCGCACCAAATAGCCTACACGCTAAATGCTTTTGGAAACGGGCAGAAAAAGTTAATGTCGATCCACGGAGGCAAAAAGGAAAATGTCCGAGTATACATAAAAGGACAACGTCAGAGTTGAAAATAAAGAGGGCCAAAAAAGTAATGTTTGGTAAAGATTTGGTGAAGTTGTAAAAGAGGATGATAGCAGTGCTGGTGATGTTACAGTACGTGATGGTTGTGAGGCGCTATACAAATTCGACATTCAAAGATGGGGTCTCCAAACATCAAAGGGAACTGTAGCCTACTACTGTTCAGAAGGGTTAAATGGAAACTAAAATCTAGACACCGACTGTAGGCTGTGTGTCTATAACCGCTCACATAGCCTTAATACTAACTCCTGCAGAATTAAGTATTTATTGTAGTAAAATGATACACCAAATGTAGGCAACATTTTGACTTGGGAACAGGAGTGGAGAAATATATTTATTTCAGCATCTTGAGAGAATGAGCAGTTAGCTAGGCCTATAGGAGGTGCCATCTATATCAGCATTATAAAATCAGATCGCATTTCAACCACAAAATAGAACTAAACCAAGCAGACCTAAAATCTTACCAGAAACATGTTGGGCCGTTTACACAGCTTTCTAATTCCTTAAACTGGTCAAACTCATTTTACACAGAAAATCTTAACTGATAGTCAGAAGTTTACATACACTTAGATTGGAGTCATTAAAACTCATTTTTCAACCACTCCACAAATTTCTTGTTAACAAACTATAGTTTTGGCAAGTCAGTTAGGACATCTACTTTGTGCATGACACAAGTCATTTTCCCAACAATTGTTTAGAGACATTGTTTCACAATTCCAGTGGGTCAGAAGTTTACATACATGAAGTTGACTGTGCCTTTAAACAGTTTGGAAAATTCCAGAAAATGATGTCATGGCTTTAGAAGCTTCTGATAGGCTAATTGACATCATTTGAGTCAATTGGAGATGTACCTGTGGATGTATTTCAAGGCCTACCTTCAAACTCAGTGCCTCTTTGCTTGACATCATGGGCAAAGCAAAAGAAAAATCAGCCAAGACCTCAGGGGGGAGAGAAGAAAAAAAAGGGGTAAACCTCCACAAGTCTGGTTCATCCTTGGGAGCAATTTCCAAACGCCTGAAGGTACCATGTTCATCTGTACAAACAATAGTACGCAAGTATAAACACCATGGGACCACACAGCCATCACACAGCTCAGGAAGGAGACGCATTCTGTCTCCTAGAGATGAACGTACTTTGTTGCGAAAAGTGCAAATCAATCCCAGAACAACAGCAAAAGACCTTGTGAAGATGCTGGAAGAAACAGGTACAAAAGTATCTATGGCCACAGTAAAATGAGTCCTATATCGACATAACCTGAAAGGCCGCTCAGCAAGGAAGAAGCCACTGCTCCAAAACCGCCATAAAAAAGGCAGACTACAGTTTGCAACTGCACATGGGGACAAAGATGGTACTTTTTGGAGAAATGTCCTCTGGTCTGATGAAACAAAAATAGAACTGTTTGGCCATAATGACCATCGTTATGTTTGGAGGAAAAAGGGGGATGCTTGCAAGCCGAAGAACACCACCCCAACCGTGAAGCACGGGGGTGGCAGCATCATGTTGTGGGGGTGCTTTGCTGCAGGAGGGACTGGTGCACTTCACAAAATAGATGGCATCACGAAGAAAGAAAATGATGTAGATATATTGAAGCAACATCAAGACATCAGTCAGGAAGTTAAAGCTTGGTCGCAAATGGGTCTTCCAAATGGACAATGACCCCAAGCATACTTCCAAAGTTGTGGCAAAATGGCTTAAGGACAACAAAGTCAAGGTATTGGAGTGGCCATCACAAAGCCCTGACCTCATCCTATAGAAAATCTGAGGGCAGAACTGAAAAAGCGTGTGCGAGCAAGGAGGCCTACACACCTGACTCAGTTACACCAGCTCTGTCAGGAGGAATGGGCCAAAATTCACCCAACTTATTGTGGGAAGCTTGTGGAAGGCAACCCAAAACGTTTGACCCAAGTTCAACAATTTAAAGGCAATGCTACCAAATACTAATTGAGTGTATGTAAACTTCTAACTCACTGGGAATGTGACGAAAGAAATAAAAGCTGAACTAAATCACTCTATTCTGACATTTCACATTCTTAAAATAAAGTGGTGATCTTAACTGACCTAAGACATGGCATTTTTACTAGGATTAAATGTCAGGAATTGTGTAAAACTGAGTTTAAATGTATTTGGCTAAGGTGTATGTAAACTTCTGACTACAACTGTGTGTGTGTGTGTGTGTGTGTGTGTGTGTGTGTGTATGTAATATATATATGCAGCTTAGAAAAATACTTTCAGGGACTTGGGAGTAATATATATATATATAAAATAGACAAGTTTACTAAAAACATATCTAAAGTCAACAACAGATCCTGCACGCCCGGTGTAAAAATATCTTCCTGCCATCTCGGACTGTAGCCTACCCGACCCTAACCCACAGTCGGGACCTCAGATTTTCACTTTATCACATACAGGCATAGTCTGCATTTACCCCATTGGACACATCCTGATGTATATATTTATAATAAATGAATAACAATCCGCATTATTCACTCAGTTTTGTTTTTTATTTCTATTACAAAAGAGCTCTGTTGGGCAGCTGAGCCTAAAAACTGGAAACTCCTAAACCACGCTGCTGGAAACTCCTAAACCACGCTGCTGGAAACTCCTAAACCACGCTGCTGGAAACTCCTAAACCACGCTGCTGGAAACTCCTAAACCACGCTGCTGGAAACTCCTAAACCACGCTGCTGGAAACTCCTAAACCACGCTGCTGGAAACTCCTAAACCACGCTGCTTGAAACTCCTAAACCACGCTGCTTGAAACTCCTAAACCACGCTGCTTGAAACTCCTAAACCACGCTGCTTGAAACTCCTAAACCACGCTGCTTGAAACTCCGGTTGTAAAACAATGCCAAACGTGCAATTGAAGGAGAAGATAAATAAACATGGTAGCAATGGAAAACTAGGACCCCGTCTTTTTTAAAAGGCTAAAACTGCTTTCAAAATAAATTTGCCAAAACTGCTTTCAAAAGTGTTCTCCCGCGATTGCATTAAGAATTGTAGTACATTGACTGCTTGTCAGAATAAATATTATTCTCGAGGTGCATGTATCTCGCATAAAAAGACAACAAGCCGACTAAGTAAATAGGTAAAATATTATACTATGGGGTTGTCTGATTTTGTTTTAACATTATATGGCAAAAATGGAAGCACTGGAAAGTTCCATTCTGAGTGATAAAGTATAGGTTTTTCAATGACTTAGCCAGAAGCTACAGTAGGCTAGACACCACGGTCTGGGATGAGCGCTGTGGTGATGTGTATTACAAACTTTCATTCCTGTCATCTGAACATCAGAGTGTCAACAATCATGCATGTCAGTTCAGTGCACACAGCGTAACAGAGAAAATTAAATATTTGAGAATACATTTATCTGGGAAAATATTTCGTAGAACAGGCATGCTTCTGTCTGTATGAGGCTGTGTCATCTCCAAGACCGCAGAGATTTTTCTTGGACATCTACAATGATCTCAAAAACTACCTCTTCAGAATCCATATGATGGAAATCTGTCACAACGACAGGACTTTTACCCCTGGGATCGGTCAAAAAGAGGGTGTTTGTATATGTCCTGTTTCACACATGTACAAGTGTGTAACCTGTACAGTGTGTGGTGTGAAACGGAAATGTGTTTTTTGCATATCAAACTCCCCTGGAGACACTCAGATAGGGGTCATGGAATGGGATCAGCCATTATTGACGGCGACCCGGGAGAAATTGGGGTTAAGTGCCTTGCTCAATAGCAAATCAACAAATGCGTTTTACCGGGGATTCGAACATTTTGGTTACTGGCCGAACGCTCTAACCGCTAGGCTACCTGCAACCCCATGTAGGAGCAACAAAACATAACTAAATAATAGTCTTCTTGTGCAGAGCGCAACATACCTGTATGTTAGTGCCACAGCGCGGGCAGCCTTTACAGTTCTCATAGAGCCAGTCGCTGCTGAAGGACTCCTCCACGGCACGCTGGATAACCCGCTTCCCAAAACGCTGCTCCATGAACTTCTTCCCCTCAGCACTGGCAGAGATATACTCATCCCTTAGGCCTCGCAGCTCATCTACATGGCAGGAGAGAGAGGTCCTTCTTAATACCAAAACCATTATTCTAACCTCCATTTAGATTGATCATCTTTAGTGCACAGCATATAACTCATTAAATTGTCAGGTAATATAATATAGACTATGTAATACAATGTACAATTATTCCCTTTACCTGCTGTGACCTTGCAGTGGGACAGGCCGTGGTATCCACATTTGCAGAGGGTGCAGAAGGCGTACTGACAGGCAGGGCAGATGCCCATGGTGGTGTCTTGCTCCACCATCACAGCCTGACAGCATGACTGGCGAGGACAGTACACCACGTCAGCCATCAGGTCCAGGCTGGACTGAAGCAGGAGACGGTCATAACGAGTAAACAACTCCTCCCCGACAAGGAGCTCGACCTGTACAAGGGGCAGTGTATTAGTCAGTGCTCATAAGAGCACCATAAGAGCTCATTATGGTCATAAGAGCTCATTTAAGAGCTGAGTCAAAAGTTACCTGTGAGGGCATAGCCAAGGAGGTGCACTTGGGCTCGGGGCAGTTAAGGCACTGAACATTGCCGTCACGGATCTGAATCTCGAAGTACTCTGTCATGCAAGCCTTGCAGTACACGTGCTGGCATTCCTTGAAGCACAGGCAGCTCGAGCCCAGCTTCTCCATGAAGCAGATGCTACAGCAGAACGCCTTGCCGTCAAACATCTTCTGCCTGTGAGCTTCGTCAAAGTCCAGTAGCTGAGGTAGGATATCAATACGGGGGTCCACCACCAGCACAGCACGGGGGTCCAGCTCCAGTTTGCCTTCCTCTCCGATTATACTCCCCGCCCGCTTCACGCCAGCCTCGCTTCTCTTCGTGTCAACCGGAGCCTTGCCTGCCGTAACAACCTCTAGCGGAGACTTGACATCCAGGAAGACAAACGCCTCCTCCTTGAGGAACTGGATCCATTTGTAGAGGACAACACAGCCCTGGTTCTCTCCCCACAGCTCATCCAGACGCTTGCACAGAGAAGTCATCTGAGGGGTAGAAAGAAGGGTTGGTCAGGAAGACAAGGGGAATGTTGTTGAAAGATGTTATTTGATTTCTTACATTGATGCATCTGCCTCACCTTGTCCCTTGACAGCCATTTGGAACTTAGTGTATAGACCGGAGATGAGGAGGAAGGGTAGTCGGCAGGAAGCTCAAAGTTAAGCACCAGAGGAGGTAGGAAAGATACGTCATATTCTGTCTGCTTGTCTCCTGACAGAAGGAAACATTCAATTTCAGGTTAATGTTGATAAAAAATATTACAAAAAGGAGTATTAATGCAGAGGAAAGGAAACACAGCCTTACCTTTGACTATCAACTTGAAATTAGGAGGAAGTTCAAGGCATAGTTGTATTTCTCCGCCTTGTGCCGATTCAGCTCTGTGAAACTCCTCTTCGTCGTAAATACTCGCTAGAGCAAGCAGCTCATCCTTCTGCGCTGCCTGGTCCTCCGACATTAACATTCCTGAGAGGTAACAACAACAGTAAGACTAAACCATAGAAAGAAGAATGAATAGAACGTCGCCATTCATGTCAATGATGATGTCATGACGTTGGCCTCTTTTGGTACAGGGAGGGCAGTTGACCCCTCCCTTTTGCACCCAATCCACCCTGTGTGTAAAGGGTCGTAAAAACTCTAAAATTCCAGGAGAGTCTCTGGCCACATGGCCCATAGATAGACACAGGAAATTCTTCCAACTCATAGAATTGGAGAGCCAAGCGACATTTTGTGTTCTGGAGAAGGTATGGAAGATTGGTGAAGAATCCAGCTACGAACTGATCCGCTTGGTACAATTTTGTGATACTCAGAAGAGAGAATATAGCCATATTACCATAAAACTGTTTATATAATAGCATCATAATGGTTGTATAGAATGTATTAATAAGGATAAAGCTTTTGTAAGACATTGAGATGCTATGTACTGATGTAATGTGATAGAATTGTATTTCTGTAACCAAATCTAACTCAGTCATAGGCATGCCCCCAGGGACCCATACAGGACCAGGCGTCATTTGACAAGCCTGTTCTATGGGCACTATAAAACACCCCCGGATTTACATTTCTTCAGACCAGGCCTACACTCCGTGGCCACATAGGTTCTACCATCTAATTCCTCTACTGAAAGTGAACCATACCACGTGGTTAACTTTTAGACTAATGATACCGACAGAATAAGAACAAGTCTTTGATATTAATTATTAGTCTGCAGCTAAGTAAATGATATCATCGAACGCGAAGACCAACGAAACAACCATTCTATGACGACATTAATGAATGTCGCTTTGAAAGATCCATTCTAACCGAGAGAGACTCTCCAACAGAACCGAACTCTCCAACAAAGAACGACGACACACTGAGCGTAAATATATATTGATTGCAATTGTTCCCGAATGAGTGAGCCTTCAATTGTCAATATTAATGAACTCTGTGTAACTTCTCAGCGGACCGTTTATGACCCATTGTTCAACAGGCCGACCTGCCTGTTTAGCCCACAAGGGCACATTCCTCTAACAATCCTTTGTGACGATAATGACTGTTTGTATGTTTTTCTGTTAATTACTTAGTGTAGTAAATAAATGATCTTAAGACAATTGATGTATGGATGATTTTAGTAAAGACTGGGTTCGTGCAGATACAACAATTTACGACGTTTGGAATGAGACTGGACTAGAGGTAAAATACACCATTTAAACCAGAAGATAATCGGCCTATACTATAATAGAATATAATATTATAGTACAGGAAAGTTATATTAGGAAAATTATAGCTTTGTAATCTGAATATTCTACTTGGTGCCCCGATCTCCTAGTTAATTACAATTAAACGATTAATCAGTTTAATCGCGTGATAATAATTACAGGGAGCTAATTGATAAACATATCTTCCGTTTAATGGTAACCCAAAGACACGACAATGATATAATGGGTGGACTGGCGGCCATTGCGAGTGTACCCATAGGAGCAAAGCAGGAAGTTTACCTATCAATCTGTGCTGGGATTTCTTCAGTCAACCACAGATGATCCATTATATTGACCTGATACTGTAGTGGCCACTCTAACAATGAAAAGAAATGTCTTCAAAAATGGAAGGCAGTCAGGAGGCAAGATTAGGTGGGACCATTTTAGCCAATGAGGTGGCAGATAGGCCTGCAACTTTAATATTCATGTTGACAAAGAGTGACTCCAAGGCCACTGAATTGATACATCTTTAAAGCTCTATGGACTTTATCCAACATGTTACTGGGCCCACCCATAACCGCAGCCATACTCTGGACCTGGTTATTACCAAGGGGCTTTCTATTGTTGATGTTGCTTTATCTGATTACCACTGTCTTTTTTTACTACCTTGGTGCCCATAGCACAGGGTAATACGGAACGCATTATAAAGAAACACCATCTTATCTCTGAAGTTGCTACAGACGTCACCTATTATGCCTTCCTCTCGTGATGATTTAGTTGCTAACTTTAATAGCAAATTAAGGGCAACCATTGATGCCATAGCTCCAGTAAAGTTGAAAAAGGCCACATCCAACCGGAGAGCGCCTTGGATGAGTGAGGAAACAAATAAATGAAAGAGAAATTACACAACGGCAGAGCAGAGGAGAAAGTCATAGTTGCAGGTCCATTATGATAGAGCAACTAGGCAAATAGAAATGTCAGACGTGCACATGTTTCTAACTTCATCACTATTAGTCAGACTAATTAGAGAGTGTTCTTCTCAACTATTGATGGCCTGATAAATTAGGGCTGGGTGATATATTGAATTAATTCAAATGTATGTTTTTGCGCGATATTACAAAATGTCTGTATTGCAAGAATCAAGGTTGTTATTTTTTGTTTTTATATCTGCTTGTTCTCATGTTGTATTTTTGGTCTAAACTCCTTTGCTCCTCTGGGCACCTTCCCATTTACATCCGAGATCTGTATATAATGACGAGATGCATATCTCCGCCCTAACAACGGGAGTCGTTGTCCCAAAGGCAGGAAGGCAGGCTTAGGTCCAAAAAAAGCCCATAGAAATGCATTGGCCTTATTTTAGACAGATTTTAGCAAGAGTGAAACCTCTCGCTGCGCCTCTTTGGCCTACACGCACCAAGCCCCTCCCCCTGCCAACAAAGTTGAGAGATCACATCTTCCTCTCTGACAAGCGGTTTCAACTAGGGCTGGGTGATATGGGCTAAAAATAAAATAAAACATGTTTCAAACTTATGGGCGATTCACAATATATATTTTTCTAAATAAGTTATATTATTTTTAAAAGAAAGGTCAAATACACTGCATTTCAACAGTCAGCAATAATCTAATGAATGCAGGGCTTGTGACGTTATACCGAGGCTAAATATAAGCCTTCCTCAACCATAAGACCCAATCATAATTTAATTATTTTATCGAAAAAATTTCACCTGCTTTTTTTGTTTTTGCAATAGTCACTAATCTGGCTGTCAAGTATGTCTCTGAAAATGGCATTTTTTGTTACAAATTTAACTAGAACCATGCATAATGCACATTCACTAATAATGACTGACTTCTTGTAGCAGGCATTAGGCTATAGAAAATGAACACAGGTCTCAACTATTTCTCAAGCCCAAGTGACTAGCCAGCTAATCTTTAGATTTCAAGTTTAGCCAACTTGGATCTATTTGCAAGCTAACAAGGTTGAATAGTTATAAAAACACACCCCTCTGTGTCTCCAACTGTTTGAAAAGCATGTTAGCCTGTCCACTTTGTGCAGATGATTTCAACAAGTGGTCTACCTTATTTCTTAGAATGAGAACGAGTTGCCAATTCCTTATAGAATTGTGTTTCATGCTTATTGCACATTTATAAAAACACAGACTAGACAGCTAGTATAACAACCTTTGGCTAAAATGCTGCTAGCAGTACGTGGTACCCCAATGCTGCGAGTGACACACTGAGAATTCATTTCCCAGAATCAATGTTCATTGCTCTACCAACTGTGGCTCAGTTGGTAGAGCATGGTGTGTGCAACGCCAGGGTTGTGGGTTCGATTCCCATGGGGGGCCAGTACAAAAAAAAAAAAAATGCATGAAATGAAATGTATGTATTCACTACTGTAAGTCGCTCTGGATAAGAGCGTCTGCTAAATGACTAAAATGTAAAAATGTAATTAATACTTGTTTTAGTAGTGTCTGCTCTGCACACAATTTGAGTAGTTGAGACCTAAAAAGGTTATCATTAGAAAAGTTTACTTATCCTTTATCACACTAAAATAATGTCTCAATGTGTTAGTGTCTATGTGACAGATTCTGTTGGACCAAAGCGGGAAGGCAAGCGAGTTGAAAGTAAATATTTCAGCTTTTGTTTTCATATAGTCTTGTTGGTTTTTTTTTCGTTTTTTCCTGTGATGCAAATTGCATTTCATGTATGAAATGTTCTGTATAAATAAAGCTTGATTTTATAGCTTACTTCTTGTTTGCATCCTGACTGCCCCTCAGTCCTACCAATCATTATTAGAGCCAACACAGTAAGGGAGAGAAACAATCAAATAGTTTCAGAGAGAGGATCAAACGATGTGTTCTCTCTCTAGGTATATAGCTAGAGCTCAAAATTAACTGGCGTCCCGTCGTCCATGGATAAACAAAATATGTCCGACGGTTCAGACTGTGGGAATGTTCTGGAACGATATTACGAATTGTGCTGAACTATCGCCTACAAAAACACCCTGAGAGAGACAGAGACAGCTGCATGTGAGCTTTCACATTTTTCAACATATTTTTTACAAAAGGATAGATTTGGAGTTAGATAAACTTGGATTTTTCAGCAGGTACATATCCAGGATGCTACCCTCCAGATCAAAACTCCAAACCTACAACCTAATTTTGACCAAAATTAACCAGAGATTACTTTTGCCAAGGTTTCCTTTTTCCAAGCTATACGGAGGGTGCTCTAGCAAACAAACAGCAGAGACCTGAGGACACCAACCAACCTGGAACTGAGTAAATAGTGTTCAGTCTGATGGTATTTTGAAAGCCAAGAAGAAAAAAAAGAAAAAAAATAAAGTACATTACAATAATATTTTACTTTACGGGGACTGAATGCTGAGTTAAGGCTCCAAGGACAGACCATATACAAATTCAATTAATACTAAGGTGTGAAGTAAAAGGTGTCGAGGCCTTTGGGCCCATGTGGCAGGAGTCTTTGAAGCATCCTCGGAAGCCCCCTCCTGCTGATCAAAGACCATTCACTGGCATTTTCTACAAGAAATCTGCCTCCAGAAATAAAAGCTTCTCCCAAGTGGGTGTGACACTTACTCCCATGCCTGCTGCTTGGATGCCACCTGGCGATCCGTTCACCGTCTGCCCTGGCCTGTCTCCTCCTGTCTGGTACAGGTACCCCCACCACACACCCCTCTCTCCCGAGCTGTCGCTCGCCTCCAGCACACACGCACTGTTGGGGCGAGATAGATAGATACACATATTTTTTTTTCTTGTGCATTTTGCCTCATGACTCCTGCATACGTTGTTGACTACAAACTTTCTTACCCAACCGTGGGACAGACTGTTTGTTCCCACACTTGGGACTGACTATTGGTTACACAGACTTTTGGCCTCCCATCCTATTCTAACCACCTATCGCCAGCTTTGTATTCAAATCAAACTTTGTCACGTGCCGAATACAACAAGTATAGACTTTACCGTGAAATGCTTACTTACAAAGCCCTTAACTCTTCTTGAACTGCACTGTTGGTTAAGAAAATATTTACCAAGTAGACTAAAATAAAAAGTAATAATAAAAAAAGTAACAATGACAATGAGGTTATATAAAAAGGGGGCACCAGTACCGAGTCAGTGTGCGGGGGTACAGGTTAGTTGAGGTAATTTGTACATGTAGGTAGTGGTGAAGTGACTATGTATAGATAATAAACAGCGAGCAGCAGCAGTGTACTAAAGGGGGGAGGTCAACGTAAATTGTCCGATGGTGATTTTATTAATTGTTCCGAAATCTTATGGCTTGGGGGTAGAAGCTGTTAAGGAGCCATGTGGTCCTAGACTTGGCGCTCCGGTACCGCTTGCCGTGCGGTAGCAGAGGAAACTGTCTAACTTGGGTGACTGGAGCCTGACACCGCCTATTATACATGTCCTGGACAGCAGGAAGCTTGGCCCCAGTGATGTACTGGGCCATTTGCACTACCTTCTGAAGCGCCTTACGGTCAAATGCCGAACAGTTACCATCCCAGGAGATGCATCCGGTAAGGATGCTCTTGATAGTGCAGCTGTAGAACTTTGAGGATCTGGGGACCCGGTCTTGGTATGTTTGGACCATGATAGTTTGTTGGTGATGTAGTCACCAAGGAACTTGAAGCTCTCGACCCGCCGTCAATGTTGAATGGGGGCCTGTTCGGCCCGCCTTTTCCTATAGTCCACGATCAGCTCCTTAGTCTTGCTCACATTGAGGGAGAGGTTGTTGTCCTGGCACCACACTGCCAGTTCTTTGACCTCCTCCCTATAGGCCGTCTCATCGTTTTCGGTGATGAGGCCTACCACTATTGTGTCTGCAGCAAACTTAATGATGGTGTAGGAGTCGTGATTGGCCACGCAGTCATGGCTGAACAGGGAGTACAGGAGGGGACTAAGTACACACCCCTGAGGGGACCCTGTGTTAAGGATCAGTTTGGCAGACGTGTTGTTGCCTACTCTTACCACCTGGGGGCGGTCCGTCAGGAAGTCCAGGATCCAGTTGCAGAGGGAGGTGTTTAGTGCCAGAGTCCTTAGCGATGAGCTTTGAGGGTACTATGGTGTTGAACGCTGAGCTGTAGTCAATGAACAGCATTCTCACATAGGTGTTCCCTTTGTCCAGTTGAGAAAGGGCAGTGTGGAGTGTGATTTCGTCATCTGTGGATCTGTTGGGGCGGTATGCGAATTGGAGTGGGTCTAGGGTATCCGGAAGGATGCTGTTGATGTGAGCCATGACCAACCTTTCAAAGCACCTCATTGCTACCGACGTGAGAGCCACTGGGCGGTAATCATTTAGGCAGGTTACCTTTGCTTCCTTGGGCACAGGGACTATGGTGGTCTGCTTGAAACATGTAGGTATTACAGACTCAGCCAGGGAGAGGTTGAAAATGTCAGTGACGACACTTGCCAGTTGCTCCGCGCATGCTTTGAGTACACGTCCTGGTAATCCATCTGGCCCAGTGGCTTTGTGAATGTTGACCTGTTTAAAGGTTTTGTTCACGTCGGCTACCGATAGCGTTCATGTTACCTGATGAAAATGCTGTACAATATGATCTTGTTGCCATCTGATGCACATTCAGATGTCATAAATCAGCACTGCAGAGCTCTCCCTGTCCTATGCCGTGCCTTGATTGCATATTGTTTATGATATCTGGAAATGTGCATGTACACCCTGGCCCATCTACTGTTGCTAGCCCCAATTCTGACATCTGCTTCACGGATTTCTGCTTTCGTAAAAGCCTGGGTTTTCTGCACGTTAACACTAGAAGCTTATTACCTAAAATAGATCAACTGAAAGTGTGGGTTCACAGCTCCAATCCAGATGTGTATGTCATTACTGAGACGTGGTTAAGGAAGAGTGTTTTGACTACTGATGTTAACCTTTTTCGGGAAGACTGATCTTCCAAAGGTGGGGGAGCGGCAGTATTTACCAAGGATCACCTTCAGTGCTCGGTTGTCTCCACCAAGTCTGTCCCCAAACAATTTGTTTTACTGGTTTTAAGCAATAAATGTTCAAATAGAACTTTGTTGACTGTTGCTGGGTGCTATCGTCCTCCATCAGCACCGGCCTGTACCCTACCTGCCCTAAGCTCTCTCCTGGCCCCTTACACTAAGTCTGAATTTGTCCTGCTAGGTGACCTAAACTGGGACATGCTTAAACCACCTGACCAAGTCCTAAAGCAATGAGACTCCCTAAATCTCTCAGATTATTAACAATCCCACAATGTATGACTCCAAACACACAGAAAAGGCTACTCTCCTTGATGTTATCCTCACAAATAATCCTGATCGGTCATTACAGAACACCAGACTGATACCTTAGTGATCACTGTTGCACAGCCTGTGTTCGTAATGGCTGCGCAGTGAAACGGCCTGTCCTGATTTGTCATAGACGCTTGCTAAAAAAAAAAATGGTATAGAATCAGCTTGATCCCCTCTGTCGAAGACGCTTGGACCTTTTTAAAAAATATATATTTTCAACAAACACGCCCCCATAAAGAGAATGAGATTTTTTTTTATTTTAAACGGTTCAGCCCCTGGTTCGACCATGATCTTGCAGAGTTACTCCACCTCAAGAATTGCATTTGGCGAAAGGCTCGGCACATACATACTCAGGCTGACTGGCTCTCGTTCAGGCAAATGAGAAATAAGTGCACTCAGGCTATCTGGAAGGCCAAAGTTAGTTACTTTAAGGAGCAGTTCTCTCTGTGTGGGTCTAACCCCAAGAAGTTCTGGAAAACGGTTAAAGACCTGGAGAATAAACCCTCACAGCTGCCCATGTCCCTTAATGTTGATGTGGTTGTTACTGACAAGAAGCACATGGCTGAGCTCTTTAATCACCACTTCATTAAGTCAGGATTCTTATTTGACTCAGCAATGCCTCCTTGCTTGACCAACGTTTCCTCATCTCTAACCACTTCTAATGTGACTATCCCTGATACTTCTCCCTCTTTCCCTTGCTACAAAGTTTATCCCTGCAGGAAGTCACTGAGTCCGAGGTGCTAAAGGAGCTCCTTAAACTTGACCCCCCAAAAAAAAACACCTGGGTCAGATGGTTTAGACCTTTTCTTTAAGGTTGCTGCCCCCATCATCACCAAGCCTCTCTCCTTTCTGGGGAGGTTCCCATTGCTTGGAAGTAAGTCACGGTTCAACCTTTAAAAAAAAAAAGGGGCTTCGTTCAAAGAAAGTTGACGAGCTCAAGTCTGTATTGAAAGCACAGCAGTCACTTTTTACCAAACCAACAGCTAAAATAAGGCTGCAACAGAGGCATCCTTCCGTGTCAGCCATATCTTGGCTAAACATAAGAAACTGTTCACCGATGGAGAGCTATACAAGGACATTTACAACGAGTTTAAACGTTATGGGCATGAAAACAGCATTCCCATTCATAAGCTGGTAGCGATCACTACAGACGGGGCACCGGCAATGCGTGGGGTGCAGTCGGGCTTCGTTGCACTGTGCTGCCGTGATCCCGATTTCTTGAACTATCACTGTGTGATCCATCAGCAAGCACTAGTTAGTAAGGTAGTGGACTTGTCTCATGTCATGACACCGCTTGTTTAAATCTTTATTAGATGAGCTTGATGCCGCATATGGGGACTTGATTCTCCACGCTTGCGTAAGGTAGTTGAGTCGTGGGGAAAGTACTGCAGCGATTTGTTGACTTGCTGCCCGAGATCAAATCATTTCTGGAGTCATGAAATGAGGAGCATGATGAACTGTGATGATGCATGACTGCTAGACTTTGGTTTCCTCACGGACATAACAGCAAAACTGAACGAGCTCTACTATGAGCTTCAGGGAAAAGACAAAGACGTGTCACACATGATCAGCGCTGTCAATGCCTTTAAGGCCAAGGTGGTGGTGTGGGCCTTTCAGCTGAGGAATGGAAGGCTGGTGCACTTCCCAAACCTGGAGAAAAGGTCGCAAAACATCAGAAACAAAGATACTTTTCTCCCGCAAGAATTCTGTGCCTACCTGAAGAAACTGGCATCTGAATTCAACAGGCATTTTCAGGACTTAAATGACATGACAGGGGAGGTTGTTGCATTTATCTTAAACCCTTTCCTCTCCATTGAGATTAAGGAGGTGTCCGCCAAATTCCAGCAAGTATTTGCTTCACCAATCGGAGTTGACATGGAGATAATTGAATTGCAAAATGACATCGAGTTGAAAGCATGTTCAAGAGACAGTGACTTTTGGGGTCTTGTAAACACTGAAAAGTTTCCCTTCCTTTAATCCTGCACACTTAAGGCGAAGGTCTACTTTGGATCAACATCTGTGAGATGGCCTTTTCACAAATTAAAATAATCAAGTCAAAGAACAGGTCTTGTCTAACTAATTAGACATCTCACAGACAGTGTCAGACTTGCTGTGTCAAACTATGAGCCAGACTACAGAGCTGATAGTGTGCAATCACAGCCATCACATGGAATGTGTGTGTGGGGAGGGGATGGGGATCTCATCCACAGCCATCAGAGTGAGTGAGTATTGCCAGTTTGAAATCTGTTGTAGGCTCTATTGTTAACAAGAGGATATGATCTGCGTTGCGTGTTGTTCAAAAAGGGAAAGTGAAACAGTACATGAGTGGCTTAGGCCTGTAATTGACTGATTGAGGTTATATGAATGGTGAATGAGTAATAGGCCTGTGGAAATATTGAAAAATGTAATATGACTGTTATAAAATGTTGAATGATAGTTGCACTCCTGATTATACTATTTGTATAATCAAATGAATACTTTGACTGACAGGTAACAAAATAAAGAATGTCAAAGTGGAACTACATTGTGGCCTTGTTTTTCCGTCTTTTTTTGCAAATGGTAGATCTTGGTTTACATTTGGACTTGGGATGTGACCTTAGGCTTGGAAAGGTTGGTGATCACTGCGGTAGACCATTCCATTCTTGTGGGCCAGCTGAGGAGTACTAGTGTCTCTGAGGGTCCTTTGGCCTGGTTTGCTAACTACCCCTCTCAAAGAGTGCAGTGTATAAAGTTAGAAAATTGCTGTCTCAGCCACTGCCTGTCACCAATGGAGTACACCAAGGCTCGATCCTAGGCCCCACGCTCTTCTCAATTTACATCAACAACATAGCTCAGGCAGTAGGACGCTCTCTCATCCATTTATATGCAGATGATACAGTAATACTCAGCTGGCCCCTCCCCGGATTTCGTGTTAAATCCTCTAAAACAATGACCATTTGATCTGAACGAACCATGCCTCAAGTGTCAACATAGTCAAGCCTTTAGACGTTAATATATCCTACATTATAATTGTCAAACATTACTGGCTTATAGCCAAATATTTAAGTAATTAAAAGTCTCGTTATAGTTCGGCTACATTCTCTGGCACCTCCCTCATGTCAGTTAGCGTCGGTGTGAACATGAGGCTGTAATCAACATGCATCTTATACAACAGGTGGGTCCAATCTTGATTGGTTAAAACCACATTCCAGCCGGTGTCTAATCCACAAGTTGACACCAGCTAAATCTAATGTTAAAAATGCCTATTTACTCTGCTCCATCTGACTGTGCAATCCACTGTCTCATCAGCCCAGCCAGGCAACTTATAAGCTTGATCTCCATTATAAAAAGCATCTAGACATCTCACATTTCTTTTAGACTAACATTTTGTTTTCAACAGCGGAGATTTGTATAAATAAGTCTCTCTGACATTTGCGACACTGTTTCAATATTCAAATTCAATCTCCTGCTGTCCCATTGTAACGAACGTGTTGGGAGTCAGAACGAGACAGCGTTTCTCAGCCAGTCCAACGTGTTGGGAGTCAGAACGAGACAGCGTTTCTCAGCCAGTCCAACGTGTTGGGAGTCAGAACGAGACAGCGTTTCTCAGCCAGTCCAACGTGTTGGGAGTCAGAACGAGACAGCGTTTCTCAGCCAGTCCAACGTGTTGGGAGTCAGAACGAGACAGCGTTTCTCAGCCAGTCCAACGTGTTGGGAGTCAGAACGAGACAGCGTTTCTCAGCCAGTCGAAATCATGAATCAGCTGGCAAAATTTTTATGGATATATAAAAATAAAATGTAAAAAGTCAATTTAAAAAAAAGGTACAATGAAACGCAGCTAGTTTGCAGTCTTTCTAGCTTCAGTTTGAAGTGATTGTATAACTGTAGCTGTGTTAGTTGGCTAGCTCCTCTGAACAACAGTGTCCTGACGAGTGAGCACATTTTCTATTCCAGGTAAAATCGCGCCTCATTAGCTCACTGTTATGGATGTATCCAAATAAATGTCAGTAGAAAACAGCTTAAACAAATGCAGCTACTTTGCTGTTATTCTGGCTGTACTTTTTGACATGACTAAGTTAACTGTAGTTGGCTAGCCAGCAAGCAAGGGATAAGAACATTGCCAGCCAGTATGGCAATGGAATATTAAGAACGAACGACTGGGTCACGTCCATAGATAGAGAACAAACGACTGGGTTGTGTCTCTAGCAACCATAAATGTGTGACGGGACTATATCTTGTGGAAGGATGAAATAATATGAAAATTTGTCGCCAGTCATCACTTGAATATGTTGGTAACCCATTGTATAAAATTGATAATGCCCTCAAAGCCGGTGTTTGGAGGATATACTGGCACGGTTTTCGTGCCCTCGACTTCGTCTCGGGCCTAACACCCTTGACAATATTTCCTCCAAACTCCGGCTTCTCTGGCATTATCACTTAAATAACTTTGGCTATAATTTTACATGTAGGCTAATTATGTAATTATGCAAAATAGATAAAAATATTATTCCAATGTTGGCATTTTTAGAAGCAGTAAATTAAAATGTGAATTTCTGACTCAGTTGACAGCACCATTAATCTTTGTCAGTAGTAGGCCATTCTTATTTGCCTTTTAAATCACCAAGAATGACCTCAGTCCTATGAGTAGACCCATGTTAGCATATCAAAAAAATAAATGAATTTGGTTCATCTTCAGTTTGGGACGGATTAAAATTGCACTTTGGGACGGTGACGAAAAAAAGTTAGTCTCGAGCCCTGTATGTAGCAAGCTAGCTAGCTAACATTGGCGATCAAGTTTAAGTCAGGAGAGAGTGGCGCGCAGAGGCAAGGCCAGAGAGGAACCAATTAACTCCATTACTAACAAATTATTGATTGATTAATAGTAAAATAAAAATGAACTCTTGATGGATCTCCTCACTCTCCTTCCCAGTGGGATGGATGGCAGTTAACCTGTTAGGGCTAGGGGGCAGTATTGACACGGCTGGATAAAAAAACATACCCGATTTAATCTGGTTACTACTCCTGCCCAGTAACTAGAATATGCATATAATTATTGGCTTTGGATAGAAAACACCCTAAAGTTTCTAAAACTGTTTGAATGGTGTCTGTGAGTATAACAGAAATCCTATGGCAGGCCAAAACCTGAAGATTTCAAGCAGGAAGTGGCCTGTCTGAGAAGTAGTGTTTCATCTTGGCTCTTTTTATTGAAGACTCAGGATCTGTGCAATAACGTGACACTTCCTACGTCTTCCATAGGGTCTCTAAGCCCGGGAAAAGTTGAACGATATCGAGGCAGGCTCTGGCTGAAACACTTTATCGCTTTTGGCAAGTGGCCACTCAGAGTACTATGGGCTTAGGCGTGTGCCCGCTTTGACCGAATGCTTTCTTTTCCTTTGTCTGTTTATCTAAACGCAGATTCCCGGTCGGAATATTATCGCTTTTTTATGAGAAAAATTGCATAAAAATGGATTTTAAACAGTGGTTGACATGCTTCGAAGTACGGTAATGGAATATTTAGAATTCTTTTGTCACGAATTGCGCCATGCTCGTCACCCTTATTTAGCCTTTAGGATAGTGTCTAGAACGCACGAACAAACCGCCGCTGTTTGGATATAACGATGGATTATTTTGGACCAAACCAACATTTGTTATTGAAGTAGAAGTCCTGGGAGTGCATTCTGACGAAGACAACAAAGGTAATAACATTTTTCTTATAGTAAATCTGACTTTGATGAGTGCTAAACCTGCTGGGTGTCTAAATAGCTAGCCCTGTGATGCCGGGCTATCTACTGAGAATATTGCAAAATGTGCTTTCACCGAAAAGCTATTTTAAAATCGGACATATCGAGTGCATAGAGGAGTTCTGTATCTATAATTCTTAAAATAATTGTTATGCTTTTTGTGAACGTTTATCGTGAGTAATTTAGTAAATTCACCGGCAGTGTTCGGTGGGAATGCTAGTCACATGCTAATGTAAAAAAGCTGTTTTTTGATATAAATATGAACTTGATTGAACAAAACATGCATGTATTGTATAACATAATGTCCTAGGGTTGTCATCTGATGAAGATCATCAAAGGTTAGTTAGTGCTACATTTAGCTGTGGTTTGGGTTTATGTGACATTATATGCTAGCTTGAAAAATGGGTGTCTGATTATTTCTGGCTCGGTACTCTGCTGACATAATCTAATGTTTTGCTTTCGTTGTAAAGCCTTTTTGAAATCGGACAGTGTGGTTAGATTAATGAGAGTCTTATCTTTAAAATGGTGTAAAATAGTCATATTTTTGAAAAATTGAAGTAATATCATATCTAAGGTATTTGAATAACGCGCCACAGGATTCAACTGGCTGTTGAGTAGGTGGGCGCGCGCCCACCTAGCCCATAGAGGTTAATGCTGCTGAGGGGACGTCGGATCATAATAATGGTTGGAATGGAGCAAATGGGTTTGATACCATTCCACCAACGCCGCTCCAGCCATTACCATGAGCCCATCCTCCCCAATTATGGTGCCACCAACCTCCTGTGGATAACTCGGACATCAGGCTGCAGCCACACATTAATTGCCATTTTTCTGAAACAGCCTCTGACTGACAACCTGTTTATATGCTAATTTTGGGGACTTTAAACCAATTAATTGTTACTAAAGGTTAATAAAATAGTGCTACTTCTTGAAAGAAAGTCACTTTGCAATCAGCAAAAAAATATGTTGTAGCTTTAAGGGTTAACCAGAGTGTTTCCAGAATAGCACTGTGGTGAAGCTGTCTGTAGGTCATGGTGGTTGGAACAGAGAAAAAAAGAAACCCAGCTAGTGGGGATGAGGACTCACCCTCTGCACACACCTGTTGGTTTTATGTAGAGCTGAGGGGGTGACCCAAAAATAATGCCTATTAAGTGGCCTATTTGTTCCTCAAAACCACCACTGGCCATAGAAGGGATTTGCCAATTTGAGATTTAAAGCAGAACATCTAAATATTGCATTTTGTTTATACCACCTTTGTGAATTTGACAGTATACTAACAGCAAAATCAGAACAATGCATATCAAGGCACTTACCCAGCTAAAGTTATATTAAATGTTATTGGTCACATACACATGGTTAGCAGATGTTAATGCGAGTGTAGCGAAATGCTTGTGCTTCTAGTTCCGACAGTGCAGTAAATATCTAACAATTCCCCATCAACTACCGAATACACACAAATCTAAAGGGATGGAATAAGAATATGTACACACACGGATAAGCGATGGCCGAGCGGCATAGGCAAGATGCAATAGCTGGTATAAGACAGTGTATATACACACTACTCATCTCATATGTAAGATATGTACACATTATTAAAGTGGCATTGTTTAAAGAGACAAGTGAGTCTACGTAGGCAGCAGCCTCTCCGAGATAGTGATTGATGTTTAGCAGTCTGATGGCCTTGAGATGGAAGCATAGTTTCTCAGTCTCTCGGTCCCAGCTTTGATGCACCTGTACTGACCTCGCCTTCTGGATGATAGCGGTGTGAACAGGCAGTGGCTCGGGTGGTTGTTGTCCTTGATCTTTTTGGCCTTCCTGTGACATAGGGTGCTGTAGGTGTCATGGAGGTCAGGTAATTTTCCCCCGGTGATGCGTTGGGCAGACCGCACCACCCTCTGGAGAGTCCTGTGGTTGGTGGATGGTGCAGTTGACGTACCATGCAGCGATACAGCCCGATAGGATGCTCTCAATTGTGCATCTGTAAGAGTTTGTCAGGGTTTTAGGTGACAAGCAAAATTTATTCAGCCTGCTGAGGTTGAAGAGGCACTGTTGCGCCTTGACCACGCTGTCTGTGAGAGTGAACCATTTCAGATTGTCCGTAACGTGTGTGCCGAGAAACGAAAAAAAAAAAAAAAAGGGAAGAAAAAATAAAAATGTTCCACCTTGTCCACTACTGTCCCGTCGATGTGGATGGGGGGGGGGGGGGGGGGGGGGGGGGCGCTCCCTCTGCTGTTTCCCGAAGTCCACGATCATCTGTTTTGTTGACATTGAGTGGGAGGTTGTTTTCCTGACACCACACTCCGAGTGCCCTCACCGCCTCCCTGTAGGCTGTCTCGTCGTTGTTGGTAATCAAGCCCACTACTGGTGTGTCGTCTGCAAACTTGATGATTGAGTTGGAGGCGTGCATGGCCACGCAGTCATGGGTGAACAGAGAGTACAGGAGGGGGCTGAGCACACACCCTTGTGGGGCCCCAGTGTTGAGGGTCAGCAAAGTGGAGATGTTTCCTACCTTCACCAACTGGGGGCAGCCCATCAGAAAGTCCAGGACCCAAATGCACAAGGCGAGGTTGCGACCCAGGGCCTCCAGCTTAATGATGAACTTGGATGGTACTATGGTGTTGAATACTTATGTAAGAATGCTGTACATTGACTACAGCTCAGCATTCCTCTTGTCCAGATGGGATAGGGCAGTGTGCAGTGCGATGGCAATTGCATCTGTGGACCTGTTGGGGCTAGGGTGGCAGTGGGTCTAGAGTGGCAGGTAGTAGAGGTGACATGATCCTTGACTAGTCTCTCAAAGGACTTCATGATGACAAGTGAGAGCTACGGGGCAATAGTCATTTAGTTATCTTTGCTTTCTTGGGTACAGGAAAAATGGTGGCCATCTTGAAGCATGTGGGGACAACAGACTGGGATAGGGAGCGATTGAATATGTCCGTAAACACACCAGCCAGCTGGTCTGCTTATGCTCTGAGGATGCGGCTAGGGATGCCGTCTGGGCCAGCAGCCTTGTGAGGGTTAACACGTTTAAAAGGTCTTACTCACATTGGCCACGGAGAAGGAGCCCGCAGTCCTTGTTAGCGGGCCGTGTCGGTGGCACTGTATTATCCTCAAAGTTGGCAAAGAAGGTGTTTAGTTTGTCTGGAAGCAATACGTCAGTATCCGTGACATGGCTGGTTTTCTTTTTTTAGTCCGTAATTGCCTGTAGACCCTGCCACATACGTTGTGTCTGAGCCGTTGAATAGCGACTCCACTTTGTCCCTATACAGACATGTCGCTTGTTTGATTGCCTTGCGGAGGGAATAACTACACAGTTTATATTCAGCAATATTCCCAGTCCTCTTCCCATGGTTAAATGTGATGGTTCGCACTTTCAGTCCATCCATGGTTTTTGGTTAGGGTAGGTTTTAATAGTCACAGTGGGTACAACATCTCCAATGCACTTCCTTATAAACTCAGTCACCGTATAGATCGATGTTATTCTCTGAGGCTGCCCGGAACATTTCCCAGTCCGCGTGATCAAAACAATCTTGAAGCGTGGATTCAATTTGTCAGACCAATGTTGAATGGTTCTAGTCATGGGTAGATTCTGTTTGAGTTTCTGCGTATAGGACTGTAGGAGCAAGATGGAGTCGTGGTCGGATTTGCCAAAGGGAGGGCCTTGCATGCATCACAGAAGTTAGAGTAGCAGTGGTCAGTGTATTGCCCACGCATGTGCTGCAATCAACATGTTGATAGAATTTAGGTAGCCTTGTTCTCAAATTTGCTTTGTTAAAATCCCCAACTACAATAAATGCAGCCTCAGGATATATGGTTTCCAGTTTACATAGAGTCCAGTAAAGTTCCTTGAGGGCCGTCATGGTATCTGCTTGAGGGGGTTTATACACAGCTGTGACGATAACTGACGAGAATTCTCTTGGGAGATAATATGGTCGGCATTTAATTGTAAGGAATTCTAGGTCAGGTGAACAGAAGGACTTGATATGTTGTTATGGTTACACCATGAGTCGTTAATCATGGAGCATACACCCCCGCTCTTCTTCCCAGAGAGATGTTTATTTCTGTCAGCGTGACGCATGAAGAAACGCGGTGGCTGTACCGACTCCGACAACATAGCCCTTGAGATCATGTTAGGGTCTAGGGTTTTACAGAGCTACTTATGAGCATAGTTCTAGTTGAAACTGTGTAGCTTCCATACTAGTTAGTCAGGTAACGTTAACATTTCTGTTAGATAGCTAACTAGCTGGATAACATCAGCTTTTCCCCAAACTCGGTCCTGGGGACCCCAAGGTGTGCACGTGTTGGTTTTTTCCCCTAGCACTACACAGCCGATTCAAATAATCAAAGCTTGATGATTAGTTGTTTCTATGAATCAGCTGTGTAGTGTTAGGGTAAAAAAAACTAAATGTGCACCCCTTGGGGTCCCCGGGACTGGATTTGGGAAACCCTGTGTTAGTTGATTCTCTTTAACAAGGGTGTCAAACTCATTCCATGGGGGGCCCATGTCTGCTGTGATAATTAGGCAGCCCAATTAGGATCTTTTTTTTCTCAATAATTGATGTTTTGACCAATCAGATCAAAAAGATCTGATGTGAAAAGATCTGATGTGATCTGATGTCAAGATACCAATTAGTGGGAGAAAAGAAAAATCAGAATTGGGCTGCCAGTCTAAACCTAACTATCACAGCCAGTGTAACTTTATAGAAAACAAAAACCAGCACCCCTGTTAAAGAGAATCAACTCACAGGGCTTCCCAAAAGCAGTCCCTGGGACCCAAGAGGTGCACGTTTTGGTGTTTGCCCTACTACACAGCTGATTCAAAGGAACAACTAATCATCACGCTTTGATTATTTGAATCCGAAGTGTAGTGCTTGGGCAAAAACCAAAACGTGCACCCCAGGACTGAGTTTGGGTAAAAACGTATCTAACGTTATCCAGGTAACGTTAGCTAGCTAGAAACGTTAACTGACTAACAAGTATGGAAGCTAGCAACCTACACGGCTTCAACTAGAATGAAATAAAACTATGCTCTAGAGTGGCTCTGTAACAACCCTAGGCCCTAACACGATCGCAAGGGCTAACTGCCTTGACAGCCGTATTGATAGTAGCTAAATTAGATAACTAATGTTAACAGCATACTAGTAGGTAACTAACTAGCTACCGTTTGTTAGGCTAGAAACGTTGGCCTACACATCTTCATTTGTTAACTATAGTAGCTATCATGAGTAATCAGTCACTGGTTAAAATAAGTAGATTACAAGCATTTTCTTAGATCGTGGTAATGTAACTATGTGTTATTTACCTTATATTCCTGCCCAGGGGCGGAAATCACGGGGGGGACGGGGGGGACACGACCCCCTCATCCTGGGAAAAATATGATTTGTCCCCCCCAATATATCACTGAAACATAACTATGTAATTTAAATAATATGAATAATACGCAATGAAAGCAATTGTGCTGATTATAGACACTTAATAGCGCGTTTTTAACTTTCAAAAGATTGCAACCCCCCCACCCTTTGCCTCACAATGGTTTGATCCACTGCCAGTTCCTTAGCTTGCTACGTAACTGACGTGAGGTTAATCCAGTCAATCGCCCACACACACTAGCTGAATTTGCAGAGCTAGCGCGCAAATATGAACTATTAAGCTAGCTAGTACCTATTCCATTTATGTGGCGTCGTCAAAGATGGAATCAGCATGCAGATGATGTAAATAAGTGCTTCAAAGTCCCTGTGATAAGGTTAGCGATAAACTGAAATCCAAACTGAACAGAACTACACTCTCTTCTACCATTGTCTTAAATATATTTAATGGTCTCGTTGCAAAAGCTAAATTGTCGCAAGTGAACTTTTATTTATTTATTTTATTTCACCTTTATTTAACCCGGGTAGCAAAGATTATAGCAAACACCACTGAAACTGAATTGGTGCTCGCTAGCTTTGCAAATTCAGCTATTGTTGGAAGCCAGCCAATATGAAACAAACTATTAAAATTACAAAAGGTTGCAGCATATGTTGTGTAAATGGTGAACTCATACAGCTGTCAACTCTTGTCATTTTAATCCGTTTCACATTTGCTAGCTACCTTTTAGATCGAAGCCCAAATAGAATGATTGAAGATGATAGAAGCCCATCTACTACTGTAAATAACCTACACACTGTGTGTGTAGCCAGCCAGCCAGGTAGAAAAATGGCAGAAAAATAAAAGACGGACATCAGAGTATTTTTCAATACACCAAAACGCATAGTAAGAACACTAGTAGCCTAATATCTCAAAGACTAGTTGATAAAATGTTCATAAGAAAGAAATGAAATTCTAATGGAAATGTTTCACAATGATGTCATTAGGCAGAGCAGGCAACAGATGGCACACAGACAGCAGAGTTGGGGACAGATATGCAGGGACAGACTGGCAGAGACAGGGAGTCTCAGGTAAGTTTGTTGAGTCTTTGTTTGGCAACATTATGAAAGGTTCTCAATTTTTTTGACTTGTAAAATAGGAACATAATTGGAAAATGCCATGGATACCCCCACTCTCAACTTAAACTGGTGACTGAACTAAGATTTGTTAAAGGCAATGGTATTGCTGTTGTGATTAGTTGTGTCGTTTTGGGTACCGGTAGTTTGGAGTACGGCAAACACCTTATTTCTTTGGTTCCTCAATATACATTTACCATATTACAATGTAGGCTATGTGTTACAGCACTACTTTTGGTGTCCCCCTCAGGAATTGCTCTTGAGAAAATGTCATGTAATTGTCCCCTCCAAAGTTGATATCAGATTTTCGCCAATGTTCCTGCCCCACTAAAGACTTTTGGATGATGACATACTTCTGTCGCGTTCCAGACAACGCGGAAACTCGTTGGAAGATGATGCCGCGTTCAAGACAAATCGGACATTTCCGACCTGGAAACAAACTCGTTGGTACGCATATTGGAGCGTCCTTAGATCTGCCAGATAATGGGTGGCATGAATGGTATCAAACACATGGACACCATGTATGTGTTAGATACCCTTCCATTTATGCCATTACTGTGTGCCGTCTTCCCCAATCAAGGTGCCACCGGCTGCATGACCCGCAGGATGTCGGTGCAGAGTGACCATGTTGTGGAGTGCAGCCTTAACTCAAGGGTCAATTATGACCCCAAGTGGCCAAACGTCATATTTTCGAAACCCTTTTTTTGATCATGCAATTCAAGGACTTTGTCAAACAACTAACTAGTTACTGACAACAAAAAAAACATTATTTACAATGATTTTTGTAGTAATATGGCGGAATTAAAATAAATCTACTTTGTATATTAGTGGTGCCACTAAACTGAAAATGTGGACTCAAGAGTAAACTGTGTGATAAAAGCAAAAAATATGTGGGCACTTTAAGGGTTAACCAGTGTTTCCAGAATAGCACTGTGGTGAAGCTGTCTGTAGGTCATGGTGGTTGGAACAGAGAAAAAAAGAAACCCAGCTAGTGGGGATGAGGGCTCACCCTCTGCACACACCTGTTGGTTTTATGTAGAGCTGAGGGGGTGATCCAAAAATAATGCCTATTAAGTGGCCTATTTGTTCCTTAAAACCACTTCTGCCAATTTGAGATTTAAAGCAGTAGAACATCTAAACATTGTGAATTTGACAGTACACTAACAGCAAACCAGAACTTTGTATAATCATTTTCCTTTCGTGGAATTCAGTGTGTTCCACTCCACGTCCCTTGGAGTATTCTCTCAACATGTTCCTCATTGCATTTTCAAATAACCTTTCAAGCACTTGAACATAATTCTCATACACCAAAATGTATTTATTTTGCTTTTGGTGAGTGGTAACAGCACCAAATTGGTATTCACCATTCATTCACACCATTGTACAGAGTAGAAAAACAAAACAAGGCTATACCAGAGAACAACCCACAGACCATTGCCTTTAAATGTGACAGCCTTATATTGAAATATTGCATGACAGTAACTCAAATCTTATTAAACATATAGTAGACAGATAATTGGTGCCTCCATCATATCTCTGAATACACTAACCTTTATTCCATCCAATTTCTCTCCCATCAGGGTGTCCTCTACATTTATCCAACAGGGAATAATCATACATTTCAAGCTTGAACCCCCTTCCCATTCAAACATAAGTTAACATTTTTCACTAAACTTCTGTACTTGTTTTTTCGCGGCTTACAACCTCTTAATATTTCAATCTCAGTGGAAATAGGCTAAAGAGATGCTGAGAACATTCCTTACTAAATGGCCATTGAAGCAATACACAGAAAGCAAGTTTCTATCCTGCGGCACTCACAAGATTTGATGTCAAACAGCTTGATCAATAGGCATTCATTGTATTCAGCAAAAATAGTGGAACATGCCAAGAAGGCTGATTGACAGTATTTATAGGAATAGTTTGACTGTGTCATCAAAAGAGAGGCTATAATCAGTAAGATCTCAGAGAGGTGCAAGGCGGGTGGGGAGAGAAGGCTGGGGCAGCTGTAGCAGTTAGTCAATGTCCATCTCAGGCAGCTTGTTGCCCTCTGCAGAGTCAGGAGCCACCGTGCTCCCTGCTGCACTCTTCTCTGGGCTGCCTGGCTGGGCATCTGTGTCCTCCTGTCCATTAATAGGTCCATTCTGTTCTTCCTTCTCATCCTTGGGGATCTCCACTTTGGGCTTGGGTTTTGAGACAATGGGGTTGCAAGCTGAGTAAAGCTCCTAAACAGATGGAAAGAGGATGTTAAATTAACTTTATGAAATATTACCTATAATTAATTACAATATTAGTGAAATTGTCTTCCTTCCAAAACATGGTAATTGTGACAAAACATGCAATGTCTAGTGCAGAGCATCATTGTACCATCTAAACCGCTGTGAAAAATATTTTCAATATCTCCAAATATTGTATTTTCAGCTGTTTGAAGCTGGTGTATAAAACCGAAAGATCCAAACATGAAAATGTATGAACAAAAAGCATAGATATAGCGTACATAGAATTGATCTACAACTTCTTAGACTTGCTTTCAATAAGAATGACAGATCTACAACTAACATTTCTGTGTGAACTTGGTCAGGTTCACCCCCAAAAATGAAGATATTACAGCATTAAGTATATTAAAAAGCAGCTTTGTGTTGGAATGGTGTGGGCATACCCCAACAGAAGGATGGGGGTGTATACCAGTCAAAAATATTCACATGAGTAGACCACTGATGGCCAGCTAATCTTCCTCAGGATGACATCATTCTCAATGAGGAAATAGTAAACCTTTTTGAAACTGTATGTTTGAGGTGGGGTTTTTGAAGTGGTTTTTTCCCCCTTCAATTTATGCTTTGGCCACAAATAGGAGTATACGGTGAGTCCACAACATTATTTGGGTACAAGTTGACAGAATATGAACTTTAAAAAGTGAGCTTTGGGACATTCTGAACTTTGGATGATCATATGCCATATTAGGACCTGGAGTTGTCCCCAACCATGTGACCTGACCAGGCAGAACTGAGTCCTTGACAGACTATACAAAACTATTGTCTGCACTAACCTTTGTTTTTGCCTGAATCTCCTGGACTTTGACGGCAGGCTCCTGGGTAAGATTCTGTTTGCTCTGTGCATTCATTTTGCTGTTCATCCAAATCATGGCATCGTTCACCTGCTTATCCACCTTCAACATCTCCAACTCATCCAAATGCTCATACTGCTCCTCCTGGGTGTCAAGACAGACATAAGGAACATTTCAATGCTGAGAGACATTGAGATATATCATTACATGTCCAGTGCCTCAAGGTTGATAAAACTACATGTGCACAACTATGCAATAACAATATCTTAGAAGTTACCTTTGTTTTGTAAGCTTCTACAATCTTCATGTACTGTTGGATATGCCTTCCAAGTTCATCGAATGCTTTTGGTCTCTCCTCAGCCTCAATGTATCTTTCCTGGATGGGCTGCCCAAGTTTCTGTAGAAGGGACATTTGGTTGAGTCACATAAAATACATCCTAGAATCAGAGACAGGAATTGACTGGAAATGTTACCTTTAATTCAGCCAGTTTGTCGATGTACACTTGTTTCTGTTGGTCCTCTCCGTCATCATACAACCAGTTCTCTGTGTCCTCAAGTCTTAATGCAAAGGTGTCTCGGTCCTGCATTTAGTAAAAACAAACTTGTAGTAACTCCACATTATTTGTTTTTAATACATGTAAAGGTTACATAATACACTGGGAATAATACAAAATAAATATGGCTTAGCCTTGCTGTTAGCTAGTGCTTTTCTACTCAGCCAGCTTGAGGGAATATACTCACAGATTCACTGACAAACTTCTCCAACACTCCGTGCAGTTTGTCCCTCATCTCATAGACGTACTCCTCTACATTGTTCTTGGCATCGTTTCGCTCCTTCTCCAGCTTGTCCTGCATAATCATCTTACCCTGCGGTGGACACAAATAGAAATTTGTAGCACTCACTACTGTAAGTTGCTCTGGATAATAGCACCTGCTAAATAGTAACATTTAAATAAAAACAAATTTGTTATTTTCCTTCCTATCACAACTCTCAGGAGACACAGATGAACATGCTTAAGCAACCCATTAAACCTAATTTTACAGACAAAAAGGTTGAGAAATTCTTTATACTGTACAACAGTGGTATGATATACAGTGTTCTGTGTTAAAATTATGCTTGTAACTTGTAAAACAATAAACAGACAATAATACATGGTTTATATCAATACAGGACAGGTTTTCAACTAATGAGAACAAAAGTCAGAAACATATCCAGTCTCAGTGATGCTAAGCCAATCAGATAATACTGGAAAAAATTAATTCATGTTGATACTAGTTATGGTGTCCTACAACATTACCTCATTCTCCATGAACAGATTGACCAGGTCATTGGTTAGTTGCCAGTGCAGGCTGTTTTCGATTGGGAGTTCGACAGTCTTCGTTTTCACTTTGGGTTTCTTTGCCGATGGAGCGTGATTCTTCTCCTGTTTTCCATCCTCCGATGTCTGAGATAAAAAATGTAAAAAACGTATACTACGTTTTAGGTAAATGTGCACTGGTCCCATACCTTTATCATGAATATGTACACACAAAAAACATCCCCTAAGAATGTTGAAAATATGTAGTCAGTCAGTCACCTCCATTTCCTCAGTCTCTGACTTCTTGTCAGCATCGTCTTTCTGTCCATCACCTTTGGCTTTTTGGTCATCTTGTTCGGTCTGCATCTTACTCTGATGAGACAATAAACATTATTAGCTCTCCATTCATGTGGCGTTAACACCAAATGTTAGCTTGACATCACAATGCAAAGATGGTAAGATAACACAAGAAAAACAAGCAGGCAAAGGAAAATACAAGAATATATTTTCTGAAGCAGGTTTAACTTGTTGAGACATGACAGATGAATTAGTTGCCCTTTTACTGAATATGTCTGGGTTGATTCATTGTCCAATAAACTGGGTGTGGGAAGAGTATAGGCATTATTGCCGATGTAGCCTTGGCTTCCAGGCCTCCCTCACGTTGTTCTCCAAAGCCTGGGGAAGTTCATATTAGAAAAGTGGGTATGAGTGGAGCGCTGATTGCCAGCGGCTGCTGACTGATTGGCTGTGAGTAGATGATTATTCAAAAACAACCACCCCTTCCATTCCTCATCAGAAGTGCTAATTATCCAGATAAGCTAATTAACGGTGCGAGCATACTACATTTTTCCCCCATGGATATTTATAATTTGGTTGAAATGACACGTTCCCACATGGGCAACAAAGAAAATTATTGGCTTTTGACTTCCAATCGCTGCCTGTTTGAAAGTGCCTATTCTAATTGTTGGGGAGGGGCAAACAACTTGGATACCCTCCACCTTCTTTTGGCCTCTTTCTGACAGGAACTTCCACAGGCTTTTATACCGAAGGTGAGGTGAAAGCCTGGTAGAGGCCATAGCCTATGTAAGCGCTGTGCGAAAACAGTGCACACAAACCTCCTCTTCCTTCCCGGCTGGGTCTGTCTCCATTGGCTCCTCTCCCTCATTAGGTTTCAGGAGCTCTACTAGAGAGGCACTGGACACGCTGAAGACCCCGTGGACATTCACCCTGACCTTCACCTTGACCTTTGAACTCTCACCATTTGCCTGGGGAACCACTTTCTGGACCATGAACTGACCTGACGAGTTCACAAGCGGAGTATTAGAAGACACCCAGTAACCTGGCCTCAGAGACAACCATTAAAAGTACAAAATTAACTGAACAGGTGCAAGCCTATAGCTTATTAGAGGCATTTAAAGTTTCAGGACTGTTTGTTCTGGTACCTATTGTGGGGTCCGGGTACGGCAGCTCTTTGGGGTTGTTGTAGTATGCCTCCAAGGAGAAGGGCTCTCTCCGGTAGAATGTCAACACTTTGGAGAAGGGTGCTGCATGGTTCCTTGGGAATACCTCGCAATCACTGACGGAGGAGAGTAGACCAGAAGATGACGTGAGTCACTGCCCATCAGAGTTCAGTGCAATCAGTGTTAAATAAGTCTATGTCAAATGTGAAGAAGATATCATTACCTTAACCCCTCTTCTGCAGCAGAGTTCCACTTCAAGGATATGGGATAGTGGACGACATCCGTGATGGAAAACTCTCTGACTTTGAAGGCAGGGGACAGGATTGCACACTAAGGAGATAAACCACCTGCATTATAATATGTTCGCTAAGTGTTTAACAACTGTATACAGTACTTAATGGTATGTCAACAGGAAAAGTTATTACCTGCTAATTGTTTGTGCTATGCCAGTAAACATCAGGTCAACAACTACAGCGATACCGACCAGTTCCATGAGTGAGAGACATGGGCGTGCCATTTTTAGCCATTTGCTGAAGAAATCATTGGGGACAGTGAGTCATAACATGATACCTGCAGTGCACATCCTCTTGCGACAGCCTCGTCTGCGTTTAATGTCGTGCTCAGCTCTTTTCCAAAGAATTTGCTGACTCTTTCTTTGACGGCAGGGATCCTGGAGGCACCGCCCACGATTTCCACAGCGTAGATGTCTTCCTTCTTCAGCTCTGGACAATGCATGAAACATATTAGTAGTTAGATTTAAACAGCCAATCCAGGTCTTAGCAAGAACATGAACAGGCTGCGCATGTGCAAGTGGCTCAGGGATATTCCAGCTACTATTACTACAGCTACTCACTGGCTTGTTCCATGACGCTGTGCAGGGGAGCTTCCACTTTGGCCAAAAGCCCTGCACACATCTCCTCAAAGTGGCCTCTGGAACAACAGTGGTCATGGGATATTAATAGATACCATACACACATGCAGCTGCTTGCATCATGATACACATGCACCGAATGAAAACACTTCCTGACACATGGCTTTTCCACTGCGGATGGCCAAATGTGTCACGTAGACGTACCGAGATAAATGAGAGGACTTGTTTTATGCTCCACTAACCTGTTGAGTTTCCCAGTCACGTCGATGTCATTCATGAAGCACTCGATGTTGAGGGGCAGATCAGAGGAGTTGGCGCTCATCAGCTTCTTGAGCTTCTCACACTCCTGGTAGAGACGAACCAGGGCTCTGGGCTTGGTCTTCACATCCAGCTTGTACTTCTTGCGAAACTCCTCACAGAAATGGTTCACCAACACCTCGTCAAAGTCTTTGCCACCCAATTCTGCATCAAACGCAGAAGCTAGAATCTGAAAGAGAACAAAAAAAATGTACTTAATGCCTTATTTTATCTTTATTTTTTTTGTGTTACGTTGTCTTTGAACATATCAAAAACGTACCTTGAGCTTTCCTTTGTTGAATGCACAGACAGAGACCTGATAACCAGAGTGGCCCAAATCTACAAATACCACATTTCTTGGCTTTTCCTCAGGGGCAGGGAGATCCTGTTTATAGATCCCATATGCCAGTGTAACTGGAATAGACAGAGAAATTGGTTCAGACCAAGATTTACATGGGATAACATTGTTCGGTGTAGGCATGGTAATGGCATTACCTGCAGTGGTGTCATTCATGAGTCGTAGGCAGTTGAGCCCTGCAATCTGAGCTGCATCTATGACAGACCTCCTCTCTGCATCAGTGTAGAAGCTGGGGACCTGGAGGACATTAGGAGAAATTATGACAGTTGACCAAAAAAATAAAAATAAAAAAAAGTCCTTGACTGCCTAAACTGTGTGTGCGCGCACGTGTAACTGCATATTTTCTATAGGGCATAGGCATCGCTGTAGACATGAGAGTTTGTTAACCAAAAAAAGAATACTCTATCTTTACGCCTGTCTAAATAGATTTAAAACTGCTTACAGAGATGACACAGTCAGCCACAGGTTTCTTCATTGCCGTCTCAGCAGTCTCCTTCAGTTTGGTCAGCAGCATGGCAGTGACTTGTTCAATGCTGAAGACTTTCTCCTCCTCCATGTACATCACCTAGTAAAAAATTGAGCAATGAAGTAAAAATGTATATCTCAAACCAGCTCCCCGTTCAGCCGCATCTTCACTTCTGATCATTTACCTTGATGCCGGTCATCCCAGAAGGCATCTGGGCCAGGTCGTAAACCAAGCTAGATTTTTCTGACTGGACATAGGGGTCTAAGAATGCCCTGCCATGGAATCGCTTGAACCCTTGAACAGTGTTCTTACAATTTGTTACAACCTTAAAAAAAGAAAAAAGAACAAATGCCATGGTCAAATAACATGCTACTTTATTTTCACAAATGACTTGTATTAACGATACGTCTTAAAGCAAGGCTTACCTGGCCTTTCGCTGCCGCTCCTATTGAACGATTCCGTGGTCCAAAGGACACACATGCTCTGAAAAAAGGTGAACAAGATAATTGATAAGATCCTTCCCTGTGTGCTTGGTGCTTTAGATTCTATGGCATTCCATATCTTAGTGTGAATTATCCTGTGTAAAATTCAGAGACCGAGATGAGATAAGTAAAGTAATCTATAACTTAGCATGTCATCACATTAAATTGTTTAGCCTACATTAAGCTTGGGCGGTTTACCGTATATCAGGGTATTTTGAAATACAGACAGTATGATTTTCAACACTGTCAACAAAAAAAGGTGCGTACTACGCCACTGCTTATAGGTTATGACAAGATTTCTATCGAAGATGTGCCAAATAGATTATCTTCAGCTCAGGGCTCCAACTATGCATTTGGTTTTCTAGCATTACAGCAGAGACAATCAATCCCCTCCTGGATCAAGATCCCTGCTGCTTAAATTTATTTTGCACGTTAAAAAACTTGAACCCGATCGAACGTCTCTAGATATCGAACATCTCTAGATAGACCTGAAAATAGCTGTGCAGCGACGCTCCCCATCCAACTTGACAGCGCTTGAGAGGATCTGCAGAGAAGAATGGGAGAAACTCCCCAAATACAGGTGTGCCAAGCTTGTAGCATCATACCCAAGAAGACTCAAGACTGTAATTACTGCCAAAGATTATTCAACAAAGTACAGAGTAAAGGATCTGAATACTTACATAAATGTGATATTTCCCTTTTAAAAGTGATGGAAACACTAAAGTAACTCAGATATTACCTGTCCAACAAGTATTTGTAAATATAAATGTCAGTCTGGGACAGAATCTTGAGCATTTGTTTTTTCAATGTTGGACTTTGGTAAAATATTGGGTATCGACATCCATCTGCAAGCTTGTGATGTTCTTTTTCATAGTCCATGATCCTCCACTAACGAAAAGTATGTGATGAATTCGATTATGATTCTTGCTAAATATTACATCCATAAAATGAATAAAAACATCCTATTCAATATTTTTAAGGTAGATTTAACTTATTACTTTACCACATTGAATACTATGCTCTGTAAGAAGAAGGTAATGAAATCAATTGATACTCTTGTCTTTGAATGTAAAAACCCCGTGTTTCTGTTTTTGTGTTACACATTTAAATGTCTGTACAAAAATCTATACATCCTTCTTTAAAATGTGTATCTTTCAATTTATAGAATTTCACAAATATATATCTAAATACCAACTGCTTGAAAAATGTATATTTCTTTCAACTAGAAAAATAATGTAATTTGCTGGACAAGGATTGTCCTGACTTTCAAAAGTGCCTGAATTGCTTCGACTTTTATTTCTGATTGACTGGATGCAAGTTTAAACATCCAATTATTTCATATCTATAGGAATGCAAGTTTCACCTGTGTTATGCAATCAATTCTTTCATTCCATCCATGCTGCCTGAAGAAGACTCTAGAAGTCGACAAGGTGTGACGTCATGACGTTCAGCTGTTTCTTTTGTTTTTTCCCCAATGGAAACGTACCTTACCCCTGGTTTTATGCTGCTTTTACAAACTAGTCGGAACTAGGAAACTCAGAAATGTGCGATTTGCTAATTGATAGAACGCGGCACGTGTATAACTACAACCATTTAGCAAGTCAGATATTTCAGAGTTTTTCAAGTTCCAATTGGCGACATATTTTCATTAGAATATTCTAAAATCCGCATAACAAAAATTTGCGCATTTTTCCACCAGAGATGTTTCCATCAAATTGACTTCTTAAATAATAATAAAAAAGGCTGTGCTTGATGACGTGGGCACATAAAAACACCCTTTGCGGTTCAATTCCCATGTACCAAATAAAAAATACAAGTTACATTTTCAACTCTACTGATGGTTCTCTCACAAAATATGTTGGATTATATATCCAGTGTGCACACTCTGGTATTGGCACGTGCACTCTAGCTACATTATGAGATTATCATTATAGACAAAAGAGCGTTATTATTTTTATTTATAAACGGCAACCAATCATCGATTATCATGTCACCAGAATAAGACCCTCGATATTTATTGGAAAGGCGCATTAATACATTTACATTTTAGTCACTTAGCAGACACTCTTATCCAGAGCGATTTACAGCATACGTTTTTCATACTTTTTTTGTACTGGTCCCACTTGGGAATCGAATATTGCACTTTCACCACCCTGTGAAATTAATCATAACTGGTTTTATCTGTAGCCTAATAAACTGCATTTTTTCCCCGAGTAGTAGTGGTAGGACCACAAACGTCATCGCGTGACTCCAAGTGTACTTCGATATGATGGCTATGTTAATATTTGCGCATAAAAGCAATTCCACCGTCATTTCTCGCATAATTAATTTTATCGGCACTAAAAGATAACTTGTCTAGCGTGTTTTGTCGACGTCCGGAAGTTTAACGAAAAATGTTGTTTCCATCAGGCCGGTCATTACATGTTTTATCCGACATGTACTTTACTTGCATAGGAAGGTTTGATGGAACCTGGTTTATGACCGTTTTAGGCAGTTATCGCATGTATTTTCTGTCAACTTTCTTAATAAATGTTAAAGAAAAAAAACGCCACAAAAAATAAAAATCCCGGAACAAGTTAATGGAAATATTGACTTAAATCTGACAGTACTGTAAATTAAGTGGCCAGTGGTGCCATAAACTAATAATATGGTATATATTTTTTAAATAAAGGTTTAAAAAAAAATCTCATTGGATGGTGTACTTTACCACACAGTTTTACGCACTGCAAAATTGCTAGAATATTCCTACCGGCGACTGACGGATGTCGTCATAGCAAGTGAGCCAGTACAGTAAACCGTGAGCTAGCTAACTGGCTAACTATGATAGCAGGCGAACTCATAAGTAACTGCTAGTTTAATATCAACCATTAACTAGTTCAATACACATGTGAAATAAGTCCATCTGATAAAAGCGGGATGGAGAAATTAGATGGATTTAACGTTAGCTAGCTCACTAACGTAATGCAGCTGAATTCACGTGCAGTACCCTGTACACAACACCGTTAACTAACTAGCTAGCAGCTAGTTGTCCAGGCCGCAAAAACAGAAACTGGCCACTCTCACAAACCAAGTGTATTTGTCTCAAGTGTATGGCTAGTCTAGACTAGAGAAATGAGTTTTAAAATATTTTACTTACGGTGTACTTCGGTCGCTGTATTCGTTAGCCACGGTCTCAATTCCTCCGGCTCGAGCTACAGCAACATAGCAGCTTTGAAAGCCCACATCAATTCCCACCACTGACATCTTCCACGCTAACGTTACCTTGCCTGTATTCTACTATTGTATGAAATATTGACGTCAATAACTCCTTAAAATAACAGAAACGTGTTTGAATAATTTTTTGAAAGACGTACAAAAGTCAGTGGATATTGTTAAATCAGAAGTGTACTTCAATTCACAATCCGCAGCACTGTACTGAGTAATCTGATAGCTGTGCACACCGGGCGGTAGATAACAAGATCTGCTACAACTACAAGGTGGTTTTGTGAGTTCACGCGGAATCCCAATGCAATATCGCGAGAATTGAATAGTTCTCGATGGCTCTGGACCTTTCTATCAGAAAGATGTCGTTCTAAACCATGTGGAATTTTTTTGATTTTCTCCAACTAATGATATGTAGTACTCACATATGGCAGTATCTCAACTGCTGCTAACTCAAACTTGGCATGTAAAATGCGTATATATATTATATATATTATATAAATATTATATTATATTATGTATAAATATATATATACTTATACATAATATAATATATATAATATATATATAATATATCTATGCATTTTACATGCCAAGTTTGAGTTAGCAGCAGTTGAGATACTGCCATATGTGAGTACTACATATCATTAGTTGGAGAAAATCAAAAAAATTCCACATGGTTTAGAACGACATCTTTCTGATAGAAAGGTCCAGAGCCATCGAGAACTATTCAATTATTCAACAATTCAATTATATACACACACACTACCGTTCAAAAGTTTGGGGTCACTTAGAAATGTCCTTGTTTTTGAAAGAAAAGCACGTTTTGTTGATCATTAAAATAACATCAAATTGATCAGCTATACAGTGTATGCATTGTTAATGTTGTAAATGACTATTGTAGCTGGAAACGGCTGATTTTTTATGGAATATCTACATAGGTGTATAGAGGCCCATTATCAGCAAACATCACTCCTGTGTTCCAATGGCATGTTGTGTTAGCTAATCTTAGTTTATAATTTTAAAAGGCTAATTGATCATTAGAAAAGCCTTTTGCAATTACGTTAGCACAGCTGAAAACGTTTCTGATTAAAGAAGAAATAAAACTGGCCTTCTTTAGACTAGTTGAGTATCTGGAGCATCAGCAATTGTGGGTTCGATTACAGGCTAAAAATGGCCAGAAACAAATAACTTTCTTCTGAAACCTGTCAGTCTATTCTTGTTCTGAGAAATGAAGGCTATACCATGCGAGAAATTGCCAAGAAACGGAAGATCTCGTACAATGCTGTGTACTACTCCCTTCACAGAACAGTGCAAACTGGCTCAAACCAGAATAGAAAGAGGGGCGGGAGGCCCCGGTGCACAACTGAGCAAGAGGACAAGTACATTAGAGTGTCTAGTTTGAGAAACAGACGCCTCACAAGTCCTCAACTGGCAGCTTCATTAAATATTACCCGCAAAACACCAGTCTCAACGTCAACAGTGAAGAGGCAACCCCCGGGATGCTGGCCTTCTACAAATGACGATGGACGGTTAGTGCTATCCAGAATCCTTGGGATGTCCCTAAACCCTAACCCCCAGCAGGAGGCTGATGAGGGGAGGGAGGCTCATAATAATAGCCCGGGAACAGAGCGAATGGAATGGTATCATGGAAACATGATGCCAACCCTAACCCTAACCTTAACCCTAACCCATGTGTTTGATGTATTTGATATTATTCCAGCCTTTACCACGAGCCCGTCCTCCCCAATTAAGGTGCCACCAACCGCCTGTGAGTCTCTTAACCCTTGCTTACCCTAACCCTTACCTAACTTTAACCTTAACCCTTACCTTAAACATTTTAAATGTCAACTTCAATGGGGTAATGTCCGAGTTGGGCCGTCCCACGGATCCCCAATATCAAGGATCAATTATGTACAGTCATTTTCAGCTACCTACAGTATATTTTATTTATTTTATTTCACCTTTATTTAACCAGGTAGGCAAGTTGAGAACAAGTTCTCATTTACAATTGCGACCTGGCCAAGATAAAGCAAAGCAGTTCGACACACAACAACACAGAGGGACACATGGAGTAAAACAAACATACAGTCAATAATACATTAGAAAAATAAGTCTATACACAATGTGAGCAAATGAGGTGAGATAAGGGAGGTAAAGGCAAAAAAGGCCATGGTGGCAAAGTAAATACAATATAGCGAGTAAAACACTGGAATGGTAGATTTGTAGTGGAAGAAAGTGCAAAGTAGAAATATAAATAATGGGGTGCAAAAGAGAAAAATAAATAAATACAGTAGGGGAAGAGGTAGTTGTTAGGGCTAAATTATAGATGGGCTATGTACAGGTGCAGTGATCTGTGATCTGCTCTGACAGCTGGTACTTAAAGCTAATGAGGGAGATATGTGTTTCCAGTTTCAGAGATTTTTGTAGTTTGTTCCAGTAATTGGCAGCGGAGTACTGGAAGGAGAGACGGCCAAAGGAAGAATTGGCTTTGGGGGAGACCAGAAAGATATACCTGCTGGAGCGCGTGCTACAGGTGGGTGCTGCTATGGTGACCAGTGAGCTGAGATAAGGGGGGACTTTACCTAGCAGGGTCTTGTGGATGACCTGGAGCCAGTGGGTTTGGCGACGAGTATGAAGCGAGGGCCAGCCAACGAGAGCGTACAGGTCGCAGTGGTGGGTAGTATATGGGGCTTTGGTGACAAAACGGATCGCACTGTGATAGACTGCATCCAGTTTATTGAGTAGGGTATTGGAGGCTATTTTGTAAATGACATCGCTGAAGTCAAGGATTGGTAGGATGGTCAGTTTTACGAGGGTATGTTTGGCAGCATGAGTGAAGGATGCTTTGTTGCGAAATAGGAAGCCAATTCTAGATTTAACTTTGGATTGGAGATGTTTGATGTGAGTCTGGAAGGAGAGCTTACAGTCTAAACAGACACCTAGGTATTTGTAGTTGTCCACATATTCTAAGTAAGAACCGTCCAGAGTAGTGATGCTGGGCGGGCGGGCAGGTGCGGGCAGCGATCGGTTGAAGAGCATGCATTTAGTTTTACTTGTATTTAAGAGCAGTTGGAAGCCACGGAAGGAGAGTTGTATGGCATTGAAGCTCGTCTGGAGGGTTGTTAACACAGTGTCCAAAGAAGGGCCAGAAGTATACAGAATGGTGTCGTTTGCGTAGAGGTGGATCAGAGAATCACCAGCAGCAAGAGCGACATCATTGATGTATACAGAGAAAAGAGTTGGCCCAAGAATTGAACACTGTGGCACCCCTATAGAGACTACCAGAGGCCCGGACAACAGGCCCTCCGATTTGACACATTGAACTCTATCAGAGAAGCAGTTGGTGAACCAGGCGAGGCAATCGTTTGAGAAACCAAGGCTATTGAGTCTGCCGATGAGGATGTGGTGATTGACAGAGTCGAAAGCCTTGGCCAGGTCAAAGAATACGGCAGCACAGTATTGTTTCTTATCGATGGCGGTTACGATATCGTTTAGGACCTTGAGCGTGGCTGAGGTGCACCCATGACCAGCTCTGAAACCAGATTGCATAGCGGAGAAGGTGCGGTATTATTCGAAATGGTCGGTAATTTGTTTGTTGACTTGGCTTTCGAAGACCTTAGAAAGGCAGGGTAGGATAGATATAGGTCTGTAGCAGTTTGGGTCAAGAGTGTCCCCTCCTTTGAAGAGGGGGATGATAGCAGCTGCTTTCCAATCTTTTGGAATCTCAGACGACACGAAAGAGAGGTTGAACAGGCTAGTAATAAGGGTTGCAACAATTTCGGCAGATCATTTTAGAAAGAAGGGGTCCAGATTGTCTAGCCCGGCTGATTTGTAGGGGTCCAGATTTTGCAGCTCTTTCAGAATATCAGCTGACTGGATTTGGGAGAAGGAGAAATTGGGAAGGCTCGGGTGAGTAGCTGTGGGGGGTGCAGTGCTGTTGACCGCGGTAGGGGTAGCCAGGTGGAAAGCATGGCCAGCCGTAGAAAAATGCTTATTGAAATTCTCAATTATAGTGGATTTATCGGAGGTGACAGAGTTTCCTATCCTCAGTGCAGTGGGCAGCAGGGAGGAGGTGTTCTTATTCTCCATGGACTTTTTTTTTTTTTTAACCTGTCTTTAGTTTTCTGCTCATATTGGAATTCCTTGCTATGTGTTGCTCTGGTTGTCTGCGTCTAATAACATCTGTAAATATTTTAAATCGACGCTCAAAAACCTACAGCTTGATATTTATAGTCAGTTTACTCCAATATTTTTCTGTTGTTCAAGGCTCAAACTCCCATGATTCCATTCGGCAAAACCACTCCCACCATTACCAACCGAAATTGCACTCAGGTTTGCGCTTTCCAAATAGCCTATGGTCTTGTTCAACATTGCAGGCGACAGAGAAACCTACATCATAAATAACTATTACTTATTATTCTAGATCAATCAGCCATTCACAATTTAGCCATGATGCATTATGGTTTTGATCCTCTCGAACACTGTAAACGTTTTATTAGTTCCAATAGGCCTCCAGTGTTGTTGGTTGTACAGTCACTGAAGGTGTGTTTGTCTGTTATTGTTGAAAACACTATTTTAGATGCCGCAGGTTTAGCTACTTAGCTAGCTTGCATTGCTAACGTCAGTACCAAAGATACAGGCTAAAGGACTAGGATTCCATAATAATTTGCCTGTACATTCCATAGTAAATGTTATTTTCTGACAGGCCTGCATGTTGTTTGGACTGTTATTTAAGACAAGATGTTATTGTTGCACAGGGACATGTCCCCCCCCCCACATTCTGAAACTGCATTTTTGTCCCCCCCAGTTTAAGCATTGAAATGTGATACAAAACGCGGTACCGGTGTGCTTTAGGACCATGTGAATACCTCCGAGAGGTCGGGTAGACTGTTTGGAGTGATTACTCCTACTGGATTTAGGACCAAGCAGACACCACAGAGCGGGCTGACAGGCTGTGTGAAAGCAAAGCTTCTGGAAGGCTGGCTGGATCAGCATGGGAGAGTTGAGCATGGTTCAGTGTGTACGTGTTGCGCTCTTTCACTGAGTTGTAACAGGCAGCAGAACAGAATCTGGCTACTCTTTAGTTGACTGATGTAGCTGGCAAGGTAATTGCTGTTTAAATTAACAGAAAAAAATTAAACTAGTGTTTATTCGAAGTGCTGAGATAGTATTGTAACTGACATGTAACATTAGCTAATGTTTCATCCCCTCTCGACTGAGGTGAATGAATAAGCTATGCTTGTGAGTAGCTACCACAGCCAGGTCAGCTCTAGCCTCTAGTTATCTGTCAGATAGCGATAATAGCCACCTCATATTGCTATCTAACAGCAGTTGTTTGTATGGAAATGTTTTGTAGCTTTTGTTTTGTCCCGTTTCAGAAGTATATAAACTTGGCAAGCAGTTGATGTACCGTTAGAGAGAGAGCTGGCCAAAAGTTGGCTTACATTAGCTAGTATTTTTGCCTCAATCAAACTAGACCTGAATCAAACGATGAAACCATCAGCCAAATGATTGAAGATTGATATTCTGATGTTTTTTCATTGCAATGTGAGTTGTATTAGTCAGTATGGCAATGTAACTTTATTGATCTGTCAGTTTCCCTAGCTAATTCCCTATTTTTCACACTGACACAGCCAGTAATAACATTTTCTAGCATTGCAGGCTTCACTGTCATAGTGCACAGTAGAGGTCTGAGCGGGACCGATTTCTTCATCCCACTCCCACCCGCACCCGCTTTCTGTTCGACTCCCTCTCCCACACGCTACCGCCCTCCATTTGGCAAATCTGACAATAACTCTATCCTCCTGATTCCTGCTTACAAGCAAAAACTAAAGCAGGAAGTAGCAGTGACTCGCTCAATACGGAAGTGGTCAGATGATGCTGATATTAAGATACAGGACCGTTTTGCTAGCAAAGACTGGAATATGTTCCAGGATTCTTCCTATGGCATTGAGGAGTACACCACATCAGTCACTGGATTCATCAGTAAGTGCATTGATGACTACGTCCCCACAGTAACTGTACGTACATACCCCAACCAGAAGCCATGGATTACAGGCAACATCTGCTTTCAAGGAGCAGGACGCTAACCCGGATGCTTATAAGAAATCGTGATATGCCCTCCGACGAACCATCAAACATGCAAAGCGTCTATACAGACTAAGATTGACTCCTACTACACCGGCTCCGACGCTCGTTGGATGTGGCAGGGCATGCAAACTATTACGGACTACAAAAGGAAGCACAGACGCGAGCTTCCCAGTGACACCAGCCTACCAGATGAGCTAAATGACTTCTAAGCACGCTTCGAGGCAAGCAACACTGAAGCATGCATGAAGCATGCTGTTCCGGACGACTGTGTGATCACACTCTCCGTAGCCGATGTGAGGAAAACCTTTAAACAGGTAAACATTCACAAGGCCGCAGGGTCAGACGGATTACCAGGATGTGTACTCTGAGCATGCTTTGACCAAATGTCAGTGAAGTTTCTTCACTGACATTTTCAACCTCTCCCTGACCGAATATGTAATACCAACATGTTTCAAGCAGAACGCCAGGGTTCCTGTGTCCAAGAACACCAAGGTTACCAAGGTAACCTGCCTAAATGACTACTGACCCATAGCACTCTTTAGCCACGTCTGTAGCCATGAAGTGCTTTGAAAGGCTGATCATGGCTCACAACACCATTATCCCAGAAACCCTAGACCCACTCCAATTTGCCTACCGCCTCAACAGATCCACAGATAACACAATCTCTATTGCACTCCACACTGCCGTTTCCTACCTGGACAAAAGGAACACCTACGTGAAAATGCTATTAATTGACCACAGCTCAGCGTTCAACACCATAGTGCCCTCAAAGCTCATCACTAAGCTAAGGACCCTGGGACTAAATACCTCCCTCTGCAACTGAATCCTGGACTTCCTGATGGGCCGCCCCAGGTGTTAAGGGTAGGTAACAACACATCTGCCACGCTGATCCTCAACACGGGGGCCCCTCAGAGGTAAGTGCTCAGTTCCCTACTGTACTCCCTGTTCACCCATGACTGCATGGCCAAGCACGACTCCAACACCATCATTAAGTTTGCAGATGACACAACAGTGGTAGGCCTGATCACCGATAACGATGAGACAGCCTATCGGGAGCAGGTGAGACAGCCTATAGGGAGAAGGTCAGAGACCTGGCAGTGTTGTACCAGGATAACAACCTCTCCCTCAACGTGAGCAAGACAAAAGAGATGATCGTGGACTACAGGAAAAGGAGGGCCAAGCATGCCCCCATTCTCATCGACCGGGCTGTAGGGGAGCAGGTTGAGAGCTTCAAGTTCCTTGGTGTCACCAACAAACTATCATGGTCCAAAGGGGGAAGTGAAGAGGGCACGACAATGCCTATTCCCTTTCAGGAGACTGAAAAGATTTGGCATGGGTCCTCAGATCCTCCAAAGGTTCTACAGCTGCACCATCGAGAGCATCCTGACTCGTTGCATCACCACCTGGTATGGCAACTTCTCACATCTGACCACAAGGCGCTACAGAGGGTAGTGCGTACGGCCCAGTACATCACTGGGGCCAAGCTTCCTGCCGTCCAGGATCTATACCAGGCCGTGACAGAGGAAGGCCCTAAAAATTGCCAAAGACTTCAGCCACCCTAGTCATAGATAGTTCTCTCTGTTACCACACAGCAAACAGTACTGGAGCGCCAAGTCTAGGTTGAAAAGGCAGCTTCTACCCCCAAGCCATAAGACTGCTGAACAGCTAGTCAACTGGCCACCCAGACTATTTGCATTGACCCCACCACCCCCCCGCCCCTTTTTTACACTGCTGCTACTTGCTGTTTATTATCTATGCATAGTCACTTTTCCACTACCTACATGTACATATTACCTTAATTATTTCGACTAACCTGTACCCCTGCACATTGATATATAAGCTTGTTATTGTTATTTTATTGTTTTACATTTGAAAAAAAATAATTGAAATATATCATTCTTCATCTGGGTTTGGAGTGAGTAGTCGTGCTGCACTTCGCTCCGCAGGTAATATTACATTTCATTACATTACAACGGTTTGATTTGTTTGATCTGAGCAATTTTTTAGCTAGCTACATAGCTGTCTTTGTATCAAAGACAATTGTGTAGTTTAGAGTAATTATCGAGGTTAGCTAGCCAGCTATTTTCGTCCTCCGCGATGCCGTTCTCCAAAACTTAGTCAACACTGCTAGCTAGCCAACTTCTACCGACTAGCAGCACTGTAGAAACTAATACATTACAACGGAACGATTTGATTCGTGTAGTGTTAGCTAGCTACATAGTTGTCTTTGCTGTCCTTGTATCTAAGATAATTGTGTAGTTTAGAGTAATTATCGAGGTTAGCTAGCCAGCTATTTTCGTCCACCGCGACGCGACGCCGTTCTCCAGACTTAGTCTTAACACACCTAGTCAACATCAAACCCACTGCTAGCTAGCCAACCTTTACCGACTAGCAGCACTGTAGAAACCAATACATTACAACGGAACGATTTGATTAGTGTTGTCACGTCCTGGCCAGTATAAGGGTTAATTGTAATTGTAGTTTGGTCAGGACGTGGCAGAGGGTATTTGTTTTATGTGGTTCGGGGTGGTGTTTTGGTAAAAGGGCGTTTGATTTAGTATTTCCGGGTTTTTGGTTTATGGTCTATGTTTATGTATTTCTATGTGGAGTCTAGGGAGTGTGTTTCTATGGTTGATTAATTGGGGTTGGGACTCTCAATTGAAGGCAGGTGTTTTCTCTTTGCCTTTGATTGAGAGTCCCATATATTAGGGTGTGTTTGTGTTTGTCATTTGTGGGAGATTGTTCTTTGTCTAGCATGTATGAGCCTGAGAAGACTGTCAGTATATCGTGAGTACGTTGTTTATTATTTTGTGTTCACTTTTGAGTTAATAAAACTTCAAGATGAACATTCATCATTCTGCTGCATATTGGTCCTCCTTTTCCGACGATGATTTCGCCATATCGTCTGACGACGACGAAATCCCTGACAGAATCTCCCTCCAAACCAGGACCAAGCAGCAGAGGAAGGAGCAGAGGGATTTTGAATTGGACAAACGGGAGAGATGGACAAGGGAGCAAGTTATGGCCGGAGAGGGCCCATGGAGAATGGCTGGTAAGGACCGGGAACGTTTCCGAGGAACACGACTGGCGTTGAAGCACGAGAGGCACCCACAATAAAAAACATTTGGGGGGCACACGGGTAGTTTGGCTAGGCCAAGGAAGAGCCAGAAGCCAGCTACCCGTGGTTATATGGAGGAGCGTATGAGGTGGAGGGCGCCATGTTTCGCTGAAGAGTGCACTATCTCACCCATACTCACGCACAGTCCGGTGCGCGTTATTCCAGCCCCTCGCAGGTGCCGTGCTAGAGTGGGCATCCAGCCTGGTAGGAGGATGCCTGCGCAGCGCATCTGGTCGCTGGTACGCCTCCGAGGACCAGGCTACCCAACTCCCGCTCTACGCACGGCTACCATCAGGCCCCTGCACAGCCCAGTCCGCCCTGTACAAGCACCCCGCTCGTACAGGGCTACTAGTTCCATCCAGCCAGGACGGGTTGTGTAGGAGGTAAGATCAAGACCGCCTGTGCGCCTCCATAGCACGGTGTTTCCAGTTCCTATCTCTCGTGCGGACCCGGAAGTGCGTCAACCCAGTCCGACTTGTCCTGTTCCCGCTCCCCACACCAGCCTGGAGGTACGTGTTTCCAGTCTGGTACGTCCAGTACCAGCACCACGCACCAGGCTTCAAGTGCATCATCCCAGTCCGACGTCGCCAGGGCTGCCCGTCAGTCAAGAGTCGCCAGAGCTGCCCGTCAGTCAAGAGTCGCCAGAGCCGCCCGTCAGTCAGGAGTCGCCAGAGCCGCCCGTCAGTCAGGAGTCGCCAGAGCCGCCCGTCAGTCAGGAGTCGCCAGAGCCGCCCGTCAGTCAGGAGTCGCCAGAGCCGCCCGTCAGTCAGGAGCCGCCAGAGCCGCCCACTAGTCAGGAGCTGCCAGAGTGGCCAGACTGCCCGGAGATGCCAGAGTGGCCAGACTGCCCGGAGATGCCAGAGTGGCCAGACTGCCCGGAGATGCCAGAGTGGCCAGACTGCCCGGAGATGCCAGAGTGGCCAGACTGCCCGGCGATGCCAGAGTGGCCAGACTTCCCGGCGTTGCCAGAGTGGCCAGACTGCCCAGAGCTGCCAGACTGCCAGGATCAGCCAGAGTGGCCCATCGGCCTAGAGTCTGCCGATTACGAAGAACCAAGGGAGTCGAGCAGCAACCCTGAACTGAGTAAGCCTGACAATCCAGAACTTAAAATGATTAACTGTTCAATTAATGAGTCTGTATACAGGGTGGAGAGGAGGAGGTCTGCCCAGGATCCAGAGCAAGGGGAGTCTGCCTACGGTCTGAGGCTGATCGGGGTCGGCACTCTGGAGGACAATAGGCCGGAGCCTGAACCACCACCTGCATAGGTGGGTTGGGGAGGGGGGGTGTAGCACAAGTGCCGTCGGTGACGGCAGCCACCCTCCCTTCCCTCCCTTTACTTTAGGGGGATTTTTGTTGTTGTTTGGGATTTTTGTTTTTCTTGAGGTGCTTCCGGGGTTAGCACCTTTAAGGGGGGGGGGGGGGGGGGGTACTGTCACGTCCTGGCCAGTATAAGGGTTAATTGTCATTGTAGTTTGGTCAGGACGTGGCAGAGGGTATTTGTTTTATGTGGTTCGGTGTGGTGTTTTGGTAAAAGGGCGTTTGATTTAGTATTTCCAGGTTTTTGGTTTATGGTCTATGTTTATGTATTTCTATGTGGAGTCTAGTGAGTGTGTTTCTATGGTTGATTAATTGGGGTTGGGACTCTCAATTGAAGGCAGGTGTTTTCTCTTTGCCTTTGATTGAGAGTCCCATATATTAGGGTGTGTTTGTGTTTGTCATTTGTGGGAGATTGTTCTTTGTCTAGCATGTATGAGCCTGAAAAGACTGTCAGTGTATCGTGAGTTTGTTTTGTTGTTTTTGGTATTCATTTTGAGTTAATAAATGAACAAACACAGTCCTGCTGCATTTTGGTCCTCCTTTTCCGACGATGATTTCGCCATATCGTCTGACGACGTCGAAATCCCTGACAACTGTAGTGTTAGCTAGCTACATAGTTGTCTTTGTCATAGTTTGATAATTGTGTAGTTTAGAGTAATTATCGAGGTTAGCTAGCCAGCTATTTTCGTCCCCCGCGACACCATTTTCCAAACCTAGCCAACTATTACCGACGAGCAGCATTGTAGAAACTAAATATATTACAAAGGAATGTCTTGATTAGTGTTATGTTAGCTAGCTACACAGTTGCCTTTGTACCATGATAAAGGTGTAGTACTGAAATTATCGAGGTTACCTAGCCAGCTACACTTTCAAACAAAGTCAACAACGCTGCCACTGCTAGCTAGCCTACTTCACCAGCCAGCAGTACTGTATCATTTTAGTCATTTTAGTCAATAAGATTTTTGCAACGTAAGCTTAACGTTCTGAACATTCGAGACGTGTAGTCCACTTGTCATTCCAATCTCCTTTGCATTAGCGTAGCCTCTTCTGTAGCCTGTCAACTATGTGTCTGTCTATCCCTGTTCTCTCCCCTCTGCACAGGCCATACAAACGCTTCACACCGCGTGGCCGCTGCCACTCTAACCTGGTGGTCCCAGCGCGCACGACCCACGTGGAGTTCCAGGTCTCCGGCAGCCTCTGGAACTGCCGGTCTGCGGCCAACAAGGCAGAGTTCATCTCAGCCTATGCTACCCTCCAGTCCCTCGACTTCTTGGCGCTGACGGAAACATGGATTACCACAGATAACACTGCTACTCCTACTGCTCTCTCCTCGTCTGCCCACGTGTTCTCGCATACCCCGAGAGCATCTGGCCAGCGGGGTGGTGGCACTGGAATCCTCATTTCTCCCAAGTGCACATTCTCTCTTTCTCCCCTGACCCATCTGTCTATCGCCTCCTTTGAATTCCATGCTGTCACAGTTACCAGCCCTTTCAAGCTTAACATCCTTGATAAGTTCCTTTCCTGAGGATGGCTCACCTCTCACAGTTCTGGGTGACTTTAACCTCCCCACGTCTACCTTTGACTCATTCCTCTCTGCCTCCTTCTTTCCACTCCTCTCCTCTTTTGACCTCACCCTCTCACCTTCCCCCCCCCTACTCACAAGGCAGGCAATACGCTTGACCTCATCTTTACTAGATGCTGTTCTTCTACTAATCTCATTGCAACTCCCCTCCAAGTCTCTGACCACTACCTTGTGTCCTTTTCCCTCTCGCTCTCTTCCAACACTTCTCACTCTGCCCCTACTCGGATGGTATTGCGACGTCGCAACCTTCGCTCTCTCTCTCCCGCTACTCTTTCCTCTTCCATCCTATCATCTTCCCTCTGCTCAAACCTTCTCCAACCTATCTCCTGATTCTGCCTCCTCAACCCTCCTCTCCTCCCTTTCTGCATCCTTTGACTCTCTATGTCCCCTATCCTCCAGGCCGGCTCAGTCCTCCCCTCCTGCTCCGTGGCTCGACGACTCATTGCGAGCTCACAGAACAGGGCTCCGGGCAGCCGAGCGGAAAATGGAGGAAAACTCGCCTCCCTGCGGACCTGGCATCCTTTCACTCCCTCCTCTCTACATTTTCCTCTTCTGTTTCTGCTGCTAAAGCCACTTTCTACCACTCTAAATTCCAAGCATCTGCCTCTAACCCTAGGAAGCTCTTTGCCACCTTCTCCTCCCTCCTGAATCTTCCACCCCCCCCTCCTCCCTCTCTGCGAATGACTTCGTCAACCATTTTGAAAAGAAGGTCGACGACATCCGATCCTCGTTTGTTAAGTCAAACGACACCGCTGGTCCTGCTCACACTGCCCTACCCTGTGCTTTGACCTCTTTCTCCCCTCTCTCTCCAGATGAAATCTCGCGTCTTGTGACGGCCGGCCGCCCAACAACCTGCCCGCTTGACCCTATCCCCTCCTCTCTTCTCCAGACCATTTCCGGAGACCTTCTCCCTTACCTCACCTCGCTCATCAACTCATCCTTGACCGCTGGCTACGTGCCTTCCGTCTTCAAGAGAGCGAGAGTTGCACCCCTTCTGAAAAAACCTACACTCGATCCCTCCGATGTCAACAACTACAGACCAGTATCCCTTCTTTCTTTTCTCTCCAAAACTCTTGAGCGTGCCGTCCTTGGCCAGCTCTCTTGCTATCTCTCTCAGAATGACCTTGATCCAAATCAGTCAGGTTTCAAGACTGGTCATTCAACTGAGACTGCTCTTCTCTGTGTCACGGAGGCTCTCCGCACTGCTAAAGCTAACTCTCTCTCCTCTGCTCTCATCTGTCTAGACCTATCTGCTGCCTTTGATACTGTGAACCACCAGATCCTCCTCTCCACCCTCTCCGAGTTGGCCATCTCCGGCGTGGCCCACGCTTGGATTGCGTCCTACCTGACAGGTCGCTCCTACCAGGTGGCGTGGCGAGAATCTGTCTCCGCACCACGTGCTCTCACCACTGGTGTCCCCCAGGGCTCTGTTCTAGGCCCTCTCCTATTCTCGCTATACACCAAGTCACTTGGCTCTGTCATATCCTCACATGGTCTCTCCTATCATTGCTATGCAGACGACACACAATGAATCTTCTCCTTTCCCCCTTCTGATAACCAGGTGGTGAATCGCATCTCTGCATGTCTGGCAGACATATCAGTGTGGATGACGGATCACAACCTCAAGCTGAACCTCGGCAAGACGGAGCTGCTTTTCCTCCCTGGGAAGGACTGCCCGTTCCATGATCTCGCCATCACGGTTGACAACTCCATTGTGTCCTCCTCCCAGAGTGCTAAGAACCTTGGCGCGACCCTGGACAACACCCTGTCGTTCTCCACTAACATCAAGGCGGTGACCCGATCCTGTAGGTTCATGCTCTACAACATTCGCAGAGTACGACCCTGCCTCACACAGGAAGCGGCGCAGTTCCTAATCCAGGCACTTGTCATCTCCCGTCTGGATTACTGCAACTCGATGTTGGCTTGCTCCCTGCCTGTGCCATTAAACCCCTACAACTCATCCAGAACGCCGCAGCCCGTCTGGTGTTCAACCTTCCCAAGTTCTCTCACGTCACCCCGCTCCTCCGCTCTCTCCACTGGCTTCCAGTTGAAGCTCGCATTCACTACAAGACCATGGTGCTTGCCTACGGAGCCGTGAGGGGAACGGCACCTCCGTACCTTCAGGCTCTGATCAGTTCCTACACCCAAATGAGGGCACTGCGCTCATCCACCTCTGGCCTGCTGGCCCCCCTACCTCTGAGGAAGCACAGTTCCCGCTCAGCCCAGTCAAAACTGTTCGCCGCTCTGGCACCCCTATGGTGGAACAAGCTCCCTCACGACGCCAGGACAGTGGAGTCAATCACCACCTTCCGGAGACACCTGAAACCTCACCTCTTTAAGGAATACCTAGGATAGGATAAAGTAATCCTTCTAACCCCCCCCCACCCCCCTAAAAGATTTAGATGCACTATTGTAAAGTGGTTGTTCCACTGGATATCATAAGGTGAATGCACCAATTTGTAAGTCGCTCTGGATAAGAGCATCTGCTAAATGACTTAAATGTAAATGTAAATATTCCTATTTTTCATTCAACTGCATTGTTGGTTAAGGGCTTGTAAGTAAGCACTTCAAGGTAAGGTCCACACCTGTTGTATTCAGTGCATGTGCCAAATACGATTTCATTTGCTTGCTGGGTCGTACTTGATGACTATTTGACATATATTCTAATAGTCAAGGATTGAATGAAAATAACATTTTTTATCAAATAGACCTTTTGAAGTTTAATATTTATCCACTTTTAATAACAAGTCAGTAGATGAGATGTCTTGTTGGGATAACTATTCAACATAGAAGCGCAACAAGCTGCATACTACTCTGTATCCCACTGCTGTCTTACCTCTGAAGCTAAGCAGTGATGGTCCTGGATGGGAGACCAAATGCTACTGGAAGTGGTGATGGAAGGCCAGTAGGAGGCTCTCTTTCCTCTGGTTTAAAAATAACAATATTCTAGGGTAGTGATTAAGAACATTTCCCTGTGTAGGGTGGGAAGTTAACTGGGTGTCCTGACTCTGTGGTCACTAAAGATCCCATGGCACTTATTGTAAGAGTTGGGGTGTTAACATGGCCACATCATTTTCCCCAGCTTCCAATTTGCTCATTCTTCCTCTCACCTGTAACTATTGCTCAGGTTGTTGCTAATGCTAATGCTGTCTATTGGCCATTGAGTGGCTTTGAAGCCACCGGCCGGGCCATATTGGCACTCCCTAGTAGGAGCAGTTCTCCATAGGAATGAATGGAATTCTACAGTAATTCACTTAAATGTTTCAAGGACAAAAGTACATGTATTTAAGTATTTTTTTTCTGTTGTAGTGGGGACTGTAACGAAGGGTACTCTCTAATATTTATATATATATATATATATATACACTGCTCAAAAAAATAAAGAGAACACTTAAACAACACAATGTAACTCCAAGTCAATCACACTTCTGTGAAATCAAACTGTCCACTTAGGAAGCAACACTGATTGACAATAAATTTCACATGCTGTTGTGCGAATGGAATAGCCAACAGGTGGAAATTATAGGCAATTAGCAAGACACCCCCAATAAAGGAGTGGTTCTGCAGGTGGGGACCACAGACCACTTCTCAGTTCCTATGCTTCCTGGCTGATGTTTTGGTCACTTTTGAATGCTGGCAGTGCTTTCACTCTAGTGGTAGCATGAGACGGAGTCTACAACCCACACAAGTGGCTCAGGTAGTGCAGCTCATCCAGGATGGTACATCAATGCGAGCTGTGGCAAGAAGGTTTGCTGTGTCTGTCAGCGTAGTGTCCAGAGCATGGAGGCGCTACCAGGAGACAGGCCAGTACATCAGGAGACGTGGAGGAGGCCGTAGGAGGGCAACAACCCAGCAGCAGGACCGCTACCTCCGCCTTTGTGCAAGGAGGAGCAGGAGAAGCACTGCCAGAGCCCTGCAAAATGACCTCCAGCAGGCCACAAATGTACATGTGTCTGCTCAAACGGTCAGAAACAGACTCCATGGGGGTGGTATGACTGCCCGACGTCCACAGGTGGGGGTTGTGCTTACAGCCCAACACCGTGCAGGACTTTTGGCATTTGCCAGAGAACACCAAGATTGGCAAATTCGCCACTGGCGCCCTGTGCTCTTCATAGGTGAAAGCAGGTTCACACTGAGCACGGGACAGACGCGACAGAGTCTGGAGACGCCGTGGAGAACGTTCTGCTGCCTGCAACATCCTCCAGCATGACCGGTTTGGCGGTGGGTCAGTCATGGTGTGGGGTGGCATTTCTTTGGGGAGCCGCACAGCCCTCCATGTGCTCGCCAGAGGTAGCCTGACTGCCATTAGGTACCGAGATGAGATCCTCAGACCCCTTGTGAGACCATATGCTGGTGCGGTTGGCCCTGGGTTCCTCCTAATGCAAGACAATGCTAGACCTCATGTGGCTGGAGTGTGTCAGCAGTTCCTGCAAGAGGAAGGCATTGATGCTATGGACTGGCCCACCCGTTCCCCAGACCTGAATCCAATTGAGCACATCTGGGACATCATGTCTCGCTCCATCTACCAACGCCACGTTGCACCACAGACTGTCCAGGAGTTGGCGGATGCTTTAGTCCAGGTTTGGGAGGAGATCCCTCAGAAGACCATCCGCCACCTCATCAGGAGCATGCCCAGGCGTTGTAGGGAGGTCATACAGGCACGTGGAGGCCACACACACTACTGAGCCTAATTTTTACTTGTTTTAAGGACATTACATCAAAGTTGGATCAGCCTGTAGTGTGGTTTTCCACTTTAATTTTGAGTGTGACTCCAAATCCAGACCTCCATGGGTTGATAAATTGGATTTCCATTGATTATTTTTGTGTGATTTTGTTGTCAGCACATTCAACTATGTAAAGAAAAAAGTATTTAATAAGATTATTTCTTTCATTCAGATCTAGGATGTGTTGTTTAAGTGTTCCCTTTATTTTTTTGAGCAGTATATATATGTGTGTGTGGTGTGTGTGTGTGTGTGTGTGTGTGTGTGTGTGTGTGTGTGTGTGTGTGTGTGTGTGTGTGTGTGTGTGTGTGTGTGTGTGTGTGTTTTTGTGTGTGTGTGCGTGTGTGCGTGTAGCTCACATAATTTAATGTAAAATTATGCATTAAGGTGTCTGTAATCGAATAAATAAATGTGTCAAAAACGAATGTAGACATTATTGAATATATTTCTATAGCTTCCAAACTATAGATTCCAAAATATGTTTTACAATTGAGGAGTACCAAGATGGTTGCGTGGTGGCTTCAATACAGCTCCCCCAGATCATCCAGGGTTTCTACACATCACTGGCATCAACCATAGGCTTTTGATTGGTTGACGGTGTCCTCATGTCGCCCAATCGGCATCTTTTTCTTTCGCCATCCCGGAAGGTGCTACATTTCAACCAAATTGTAACATGGCGACACCCATGCACAGAATTATTGCCCGTCGGCAAGCGTAAGTTTGTTTGTTACTAAAATGCTTAAGAATTTTGGTATACTTACTCGATTCAGCGTATTTAGTGATCACCGTGTTTACTTAGAGCAATAAGTAAGACTGAGCTGCGAATAGTTGGCTAACAATACTATTCTTACTAAATGCTAGTTAGCCAACGTTAGTAAGCTACTGTAACGTTACTTACAACGTTGTTTGAGATGTGGGCAATAATGATGTACAAAGTTAACAAATTAAATGGTTACATTTAATAAATAGTATATGTTTATTTGGCTAACAAGCATAGATATCATACTGTCTGCACGTTGAATAGCCGACACATAAGTTAGCTAGCGCTAACGTTAGCTGGGTAAAATCGTCCGTATCCTTCCCTTCCGAAAGGTTCGTGTATTTATGACTAAATTGTGACGTTTTGGTCTTCGGCAAGGTTTTTTTTCTGGCTGTTCGTGGAAGGGTGCAATTGCGGCCTGCAATTTGGGGCGTTGGGTAAATGTTTAAGCTAGGACAGGTGTGGGTGCTCCAGTACAGTAGGTGGCGTTAATGCACAATAATGTTAGGCAGGACCCATGACATTTTTAACAAGGCTTTTTCTGATTAAAAAACGAGTTAATTGCATCTGCTGTGGAGCTCAGTTTCATAATAGTACCATATGGCCCAGCTACTTGCTGTAGTTTTGAAGTAATCACGAAAAAACTGGCTGCAGACTGCTGCCAATACATATCACGTCCACTACATATCACGCCCACTACCATTGAGGCTGCTTGCGCTGTTTCTGGCCCACACTCCAGCACGGATTGTCGCGGTAAATGCACCATTGCTGGATGCCAACTGCCGAAAACCCCACCGAAGGAGGCTGCTAGTTAGTTCGTTAGTTTAGGTGACACTGGTACAGTGTCCTTCGACCCCACCTTCCGTGAACTGCTTTCCCGCGGTTCTGTTAGCAACTTCCCTTACAGTAAGGTTGGTTAGCGCATTGGGCCGGTAACCGAAAGGTTGCTGGATCGAATCCCCGAGCTGACAAGGTAAAAATCTGTCATTCTGCCCCTGAACAAGGCAGTTAACCCACTGTTCCCCGGTAGACATCATTGTAAATAAGAATGTTCTTTACTGACTTGCCTAGTTAAATAATAAAAATAGAACACTGGTACACAGCAGTGAGCACGACATGTAGTAAGTTATGCGTAGTGGGCGTGGAATGTAATACTTGGTCAGCAGATGGACCCTACTGGTTTGTGCACTCTTTCTAAAGAAATACTGCACCAAACATCTTAGATGTAAAATTGTGTGACAAAGAACTGCTTGGTAAAACTACAACTAAAGAAATCTGTAATTTTTTTAATCTTAGATTAATTCATACTATTTCGAGGAAGTGTATACTGGCTATGGCGTCTCAAGAGTGACACAGTAATATTGAAGCTTTCTTCTCGTTTTTCAAGCAAAGGTCTTTAGGGAGTATGCGAGTCAGACGTTCACTTTGCCTAGCCAAGTTCTGCTAGGAGCAAACCGAACATAGCTAACGTTAGAGGTCGACCGATTAATCGGAATGACCGATTAATTAGGGCCGATTTCAAGTTTTCATAACAATCGGAAATCGGTATTTTTGGACGCCGATTTGGCCGATTAAAATAAAAAGAAAAAAACACTATTTTTTTAAACATTTTTTTTATACCTTTATTTAACTAGGCAAGTCAGTTAAGAACACATTCTTGTTTTCAATGACGGATTTTTACCTTGTCAGCTCAGGGATTCAATCTTGCAAACTTACGGTTAACTAGTCCAACGCTCTAACCACCTGCTTTACATTGCACTCCACGAGGTTACGCGAATGCAGTATGAATTCCAAGGTAAGTTGCTAGCAAGTATTAAACGTATCTTATAAAAAAACAATCAATCATAATCACTAGTTAACTACACATGGTTGATGATATTACTAGTTTATCTAGCCTGTCCTGCGTTGCATATAATCGCCTAGGTACACGTTGCTCCAACCATAAACATCAATGCCTTTCTTAAAATCAATACACAAGTATATATTTTTAAACCTGCATATTTAGTTAATATTGCCTGCTAACATGAATTTATTTTAACTAGGGAAAATGTGTCACTTCTCTTGCAAACAGAGTCAGGGTATATGCAGCAGTTTGGGCTGCCTGGCTCGTTGCGAACTGTGAATACTATTTCTTCCTAACAAAGACAGCCAACATTGCCAAACGGGATGATTTAACAAAAGCGCATTTGCGAAAAAAGCACAATCGTTGCACGACTGTACCTAACCATAAACATCAATGCCTTTCTTAAAATCAATACACAGAAGTATATATTTTTAAACCTACATATTTAGCTAAATGAAATCCAGGTTAGCATGCAATATTAACCAGGTGAAATTGTCATTTTGCGTTCATTGCACGCAGTCAGGGTATATGCAACACTTTGGGTAATTTGTCAGAATTTTACGTAATTATGACATAACACTGAAGGTTGTGCAATGTAACGTTTTGTTTTCGAGATGATAGTTTCCGGATTCGACCATATTAATGACCTAAGGCTCGTGTTTCTGTGTGTTATGTTATAATTAAGTCTATGATTTGATAGAGCAGTCTGACTGAGCGATGGTAGGCAGCAGCAGGCTCGTAAGCATTCATTCAAAATAGCACTTTCGTGCGTTTTGCCAGCAGCCCTTCGCAATGCATTGCGCTGTTTATGACTTCAAGCCTATCTACTCCTGAGATTAGGCTGGTGTAACCCATGTGAAATGGCTAGCTAGTTAGCCGGGTGCGGGCTAATAGCGTTTCAAACGTCACTCGCTCTGAGACTTGGAGTAGTTTTTTCCCTTCCTCTACGTGGGTAACGCTGCTTCGAGGGTGGCTGTTGTCGATGTGTTCCTGGTTTGAGCCCAGGTAGGAGCGAGGAGAGGGACGGAAGCTATACTGTTACACTGGCAATACTATAGTGCCTATAAGAACATCCAATAGTCAAAGGTATATGAAATACAAATCATATAGAGAGAAATAGTCCTATAATAACTACAACCTAAAACTTCTTACCTAGGAATATTGAAGACTCATGTTAAAAGGAACCACCAGCTTTCATATGTTCCCATGTTCTGAGCAAGGAACTTAAACCTTAGCTCTTTTACATGGCACATATTGCACTTTTACTTTCTTCTCCAACACTTTGTTTTTGCATTATTTAAATCAAATTGAACATGTTTCATTATTTATTTGAGGCTAAATAGATTTTATTGCTGTATTATATTAAGTTAAAATAAGTGTTCATTCAGTATTGTTGTAATTGTCATTATTACAAATAAATAAAAAACAAACAAAAACCGGCCGATTAATCGGTATCGCGTTTTTTTTGGGACTCCAATAATCGGTATCGGCGTTGAAAAATCTCAATCGGTGAACCTCTAGTTAAGTCATCCGCATACTATCTAGCTAACTTGCTTGCTAGGTAACTAAAAGTCTGAGACAAAATATCCACAGGAAAGTATTGTTCACCTGACAATTTTCTCTGATGGAGAACAATCAATTTGAAATCTGAATAAATAAAACTGTTCACACGAAGATGTCTATTCTCCATCCTCCCCGATTTAGGATATAAAATTGTCATGGCATGCTTTGTTCAATAGCTATTGGCGAAATAACTAAATATTCAATGTGAAACTAACTTTACTTCAGTACCAAACCATATAAGGTGCACCAAACCATATACAGTGCATTCAGAAAGTATTCAGACCCTTTGATTTTTTCCACATTAGGTTACAACCTTATTTGAAAATGCATTAAAAATAACATTTTCCTCTGCAGTCTACACACAATACCCCATAATGACTTAGCGAAAACAGGTTTTTAGACATTTCTGCAAATGTATTAAAAATAAAAAAACAGAAACCTTATTTACGTATTCAGACTCTGCTATGTGCCTCGAAATTGAGCTCAGGTGTTAATTTGTTTATTACAGCCTGATTAATCAGACTAGCTAGCTAACAAACTACTCGGGAGAAACTACAAGGACACTGCTGACTTGCAAAACAACTAACCAAAATCTAAAACAGAACCTGACCTTGACTAAACATCAGACTGTTAACATGGTTACCCCATGGAAATATTCAGTCTGAAAGAAGTCTGCCTTCAAAAGACATTAGTCTCTCAAACCAGTATGTTGAATAAAATATTTACACGCTGATTGCTTGGGACATTTGGTCTGTAGTTCGGTTAGGCTCAGCCATATTGTTGGCTGCGTGTGAGGAAAAATATATACAGACCAGCATACTGAAGGTTGGATCAATAACGCTTCATTGTGAAAAATAAGTTGTAATCTAGTTAGTTCAACATTGACTTGTAATGGGACTGTTTGTAAAAATGCTGAGCCTACATGTTAGAGACGAGAGCGTAAGTATTTCACTCTCAAATCCTGAGGCTAACCCTGGTTTGCACGTGTACTTGAGTTGTTAGGAAAATACCTTTTTCCTAACAACTCAAGCAGGGGCGAAAATCTAATATCAACTTTGGAGGGGACAATTACATGACATTTTCTCAAGAGCAATTCCTGAGGGGGACACCAAAAGTAGTGCTGTAACACACAGCCTACATTGTAATATGGTAAATGTATATTGAGGAACCAAAGAAATAAGGTGTTTGCCGTACTCCTAACAACCGGTACCCAAAACTACACAACTAATCACAACAGCAATACCATTGCCTTTAACAAATCTTAGTTCAGTCACCAGTTTAAGTTGAGAGTGGGGGTATCCATGGCATTTTCCAATTATGTTCCTATTTTACAAGTAAAAAAAATTGAGAACCTTTCATAATGTTGCCAAACAAAGACTCAACAAACTTACCTGAGACTCCCTGTCTCTGCCAGTCTGTCACCGCATATCTCTCCCCAACTCTGCTGTCTGTGTGCCATCTGTTGCCTGCTCTGCCTAATGACATCATTGTGAAACATTTCTATTAGAATTTCATTTCTTTCTTATGAACATTTTATCAACTAGACTTTGAGATATTAGGCTACTAGTGTTCTTACTATGCGTTTTGGTGTATTGAAAAATACTCTGATGTCCGTCTTTTATTTTTCTGCCATTTTTCTACCTGGCTGGCTACACACACAGTGTGTAGGTTATTTACAGTAGTAGATGGGCTTCTATCATCTTCAATCATTCTATTTGGGCTTTGATCTAAAAGGTAGCTAGCAAATGTGAAACGGATTAAAATGACAAGAGTTGACAGCTGTATGAGTTCACCATTTACACAACATATGCTGCAACCTTTTGTAATTTTAATAGTTTGTTTCATATTGGCTGGCTTCTAACAAAGGCTGAATTTGCAAAGCTAGCGAGCACCAATTCCGTTTCAGTGGTGTTTGCTATAATCTTTGCTACCCAGGTTAAATAAAGGTGAAATAAAATAAATAAATAAAAGTTCACTTGCGACAATTTAGCTTTTGCAACGAGACCATTAAATATATTTAAGACAATGGTAGAAGAGAGTGTAGTTCTGTTCAGTTTGGATTTCAGTTTATCGCTAACCTTATCACAGGGACTTTGTAGCACTAACTTACATCATCTGCATGCTGATCTTGGAATAAATTGACGATAGCAAAGATTCCATCTTTGACGACGCCACATAAATGGAATAGGTACTAGCTAGCTTAATAGTTAATATTTGCGCGCTAGCTCTGCATTTTCAGCTAGTGTGTGTGCGCGGTTGACTGGATTAACCTCACGTCAGTTACGTGCATTGAGTGCCTTTCAGACAGTAGATACGACCTCTCTGTTACCTAGCAAGCTAAGGAACTGGCAGTGGATCAAACCATTGAGCCAAAGGGTGGGGGGGTCGCAATCTTTTGAAACGTAAAAACGCGCTATTAAGTGTCTATAATCAGCACAATTGCTTCATTGCGTATTATTTAAATTACATGGTTATGTTTCAGTGATATATTGGGGGGGACAAATCATATTTTTCCCAGGATGGGGGGGTCGTGTCCCCCCCGGGATTTCCGCCCCTGAACTCAAGTACAACACTAGCGACTGGAGAACAGGCATAGTCCTTGAGCCAGCAACTACCTGTGCTACATTGGTCTCAAGATCTCTTGACAAAGGCTTTAGAAACTCAGATACAGTCAGAGAAGTTACTCAATTCTTCTGAAAAAATGTCCTGACTCCAGTTATCCTGATTTGGCCCAAGAAAGAGCAGGGATTATCCAACTATTGCTACCATTGTAATGAGGGGCTAGGTTCCATTAACATAGGGAGGGGGTGGGGGGCACACGATGTTAGTCTACCTACAGTTATAAATAACTCTTACTCATGTCTATCTTTTTTTCAAACAGGGAGGCAAATAAACAACATGTTCGGTGTCAGAAGTGTTTGGAGTTTGGACACTGGACATATGAGTGTACTGGCAAACGAAAATACCTTCACAGGCCATCAAGGACAACAGAAATGAAAAATAAACTGAAGGAAAATAAAAATAAACAGGTCAATTCCACAGGGTAAGTCAGCCACAAGTATGTATTTGTATTGGATGACTGCTGTCTTACTATTAAGTCAGCTTGATAGAAGATCACTTTTGAGTTCTGAATATGTTAACACTGTGGAAAGTCACCTTGGTCGTGTCTATTAGGGAGACATTTTTTGGAAACAGAGGAAGGCCTACTACTAGAGCCTTTCCAATAAGAAACATATTTTCATTTTCTATTGCGAAACCATTTACCCAAATGAACGTGACCCTGGTGTCTACCATTTGATGTCACTTTTGAATAGGCTGCATATTCATGGTTTTGAAGACTTCAAATCAGTATTTTGTGGCTACAGTGTACTGCAATAGCCTGAGCTTACAGAAATGGTTTGCTGTACAGCGGTTACAGCGGTAATTAGTCTGTGACAGTATTTATAAGGCTAGTACTGTAACCCAACCTCATAACTGTCTAGTACTGCTATCTAGAGGAGATGCAGTATAACTCGTCATTGGGAATTCATTTCCTCTGTACAATGATTCATAAGTGTTGCCAAGTTTCTTTCCACTTTTATTTTCCCCTAGTTGGTTTAGAATAATCTTTGGAATTTTTTCAGCCATGGCATGTTGTAACTAACTCAATCTCTATTCACTATTCAGACCAGGAAAGGAAAGCTCCAATGAGAAAAAAACTAAGAAGAAAAGGTAACTGTCACCGCGTCCCTTTTTAGCTCGCAGATAAACTCAGCAAAAAAAGAAAACGTCCCTTTTTCAGGACCCTGTCTTTCAAAGATAATTTGTAAAAATACAAGTAACTTTACAGCTCTTCATTGTAAAGGGTTTAAACACTGTTTCCCATGCTTGTTCAATGAACCATAAACTGTTAATGATGTTTCCCATGCACCTGTGGAACGGTCGTTAAGACACTAACAGCTTACAGGTGGTAGGCAATTAAGGTCACATTTATGAAAATGAGGACACTAAAGAGGCCTTTCTACTGACTCTGAAAAACACCAAAAGAAAGATTCCCAGGGTCCCTGCTCATCTGTGTGAACATGCCTTAGGCAGGCTGCAAGGAGGCATGAGGACTGCAGATGTGGCCAGGGCAATACATTTCAATGTCCGTGCTGTGACATGCCACAGACAGTGCTACAGGGAGACAGGACGCACAGCTGATCGTCCTCACAGTGGCAGACCACGTGCAACAACACCTGCACAGGATCGATACATCTGAACATCACCTGCGGGACAGGTACAGGATGGCAACAACAACTGCCCGAGTTACACCAGGGATGCACAATCCCTCCATCAGTGCTCAGACTGTCTGCAATAAGCTGAGAGAGGCTGTACTGAGGACTTGTAGGCCTGTTGTAAGGAAGGTCCTCACCAGACATCACCGGCAACAACGTCGCCTATGGGCACAAACCCACCGTTGCTGGACCAGACAGGAATGGCAAAAAGTGGTCTTCACTGATGAGTCGTGGTTTTGTCTCACCAGGGGTGATGGTCGGATTTGCGTTTATCGTCGAAGGAATAAGCGTTACACCAAGGCCTGTACTCTGGAGCGGGATCGCTTTGGAGGTGGAGGGTCCGTCATGGTCTGGGGCAGTGTGTCACAGCAACATCGGACTGAGCTTGTTGTCATTGCAGGCAGTCGCAACTCTGTGCGTTACAGGGAAGACATCCTCCTCCCTCATGTGGTAGACTTCCTGCAGGCTCATCTTGACATGACCTTCCAGCATGATAATGCCACCAGCCATACTGCTCGTTCTGTGCGTGATTTCCTGCAAGACAGGAATGTCAGTGTTCTGCCATGGCCAGCGAAGAGCCCGGATCTCAACCCCCCCCCCCCCCCAGAAATGTCCGGGAACTTGCAGGTGCCTTGGTGGAAGAGTGGGGTAACATCTCTCAGCAAGAACTGGCAAATCTGGTGCAGTCCATGAGGAGATGCACTGCGGGGCGTCAGGTAGCCTAGTGTTGGATTAGTAACCGAAAGGTTGCGAGATCGAATCTCCGAGCTGACAAGGTAAAAATCTATCGTTCTGCCCCTGAACAAGGCAGGTAACCCACTGTTCCTAGGCCGTCATTGAAAATACACATTTCTTTCTTAACTGACTTGCCTAGTTAAATAAAGGTAATAAAAACTGCAGTACTTAATGCAACCGGCTGGCCACACTAGATTCTGACTGTTAATTTTGACCCCGCCCCCCCCCCCTTGTTCAGGGACACATTATTCAATTTCTGTTAGTAACATGTCTGTGGGACTTGTTCAGTTTGTCTGTTGTTGAATCTTATGTTCATACAAATATTTACACATGTTAAATTTGCTGAAAATAAATGCAGTTGACACTGAGAGGGAGTTTCTTTTTTTGCTGAGTTTAGATCTCAAATGGGTAGAGCATAGTCCACTCGACACACTTTTCTGTTATATGCAGTAGAGATCTAGGCTATGCCTGCAATATGCCTTCTGCAATGTACTCACTATTCTGCTTATGTAATAATGGTTTTGTAAATTGTGACACTTGCTTTCAGGTCAAAGGACGCAAGTGGTGGTGGTAGTAGTAGCAGCAGCGACTCTGACAGCTCTTCCAGTGACTCATCGTCTGACAGTAGTGACTCCTCAAGCTCTTCGTCGGACGACAGTGACAGCAGTAGTGACAGTTCTGACAGCTCTAGCTCCTCTTCCTCTAGCAGTTCAAGCAGCTCGGCCTCTGATTCATCAGAAGGAAGTGATTCAGATCAAGGTCCTCCCAAGAAGAAAAAGAAGAAGAAATGAAAAAGATTTATGTATTGTGTTCCACCATGACATTAACCTGAGCTCCACTCTGACCCTCTAGCTGTTCAGGAGCTGTCTTACGAAGTATACGGTGTAAATTGTAATAAACAAGCAGCAGGTTTGGGTAGGTTATTTTCTAAATGTGATCCGTTAGTTACTAGTTAGTTACCTGTCCCAAATTGTAATCAGTAACATAATCTGATTAGTTTGTTACTTTTGGATTACTTTCCCCTTAAGAGGCATTTAAAAAAGAAAAGGATCCATCAAATGCATTTGGTGTGTCATGGTAGTGGTCTCTGACTTGTGAACAGACTCGCTCAGGTGGAACAAACTTAAACTTGTGCATTTTTTTCAATGCTAAATTGAATGTCATTAGTTAGGTTTCCATCCAATTGGCGACAGACTTTAATGTCAATATTAAAAAAGCTGCATAAATAAAATCTCTGCATTTTCTCAGCAGAAATGTTTCCATCAAATTGACTTGTTGTGGATAAAAGCCTGTGTGTGATGACGTAGTGCACATAAATTACTTTTGCAGTTAAATTCTCATGTACCGAATAGAAAATACAAGTTAGATGGGTTTCTGTTGAATTTTCAACTCGTCTGATAGTTTTGTCAGAAACAATATTGAGTTATATAGCGAATCTGCGCTCTAGCCAAGAGCTCGCAGATAGAGTTCAGGTGTAGCCTATATGATGAGACTATTATGGACAAAAGAGCGATATTATTTTAATTTGTTAAACGGCAACCAAACATCGGTCACCAGAATAACACCCTCGATATTTATTGAAAGGAGCATCAAGCTCATCACCTTGCACTTTCACCACCCTGTGAAGTTCATCACACATTTAAAAAAAATCTGTAGCCTAATAAACTGCATGTTTTCCTGAGTCGTAATGGGAGGACCACACAAAATATCATTGCGTGACTCCAAGTTTACTTAAATATAATGCTTATTAAATAAATAGTTGCACATAAAAGCGCCATTTCTCACACAATGAATTTTACAGACCCAAGAAGATCCTTCTTTGTGTAGCGTATTTAGCTTTGTTGAAATTTTGGAAGTTTATCTACAAATTTGCTGTTTACATCAGCCTGTTGTGACTTTTTTTTTGTACTTTACTGGAAACCTGCTCAGTGAGAACAAAAAGGTGGCAACGTCCTTTCTGAATTTAAAAGTAATCATCTAGTTTTTCAAAAGCATCTGTAATCTGGTTACAATATGTTTGCTGGTAACGTAACTGATTAGTTACATTATTTTTTTTAAATAAGATTGCGATTAACTGATTCCATGTTATCCGTTACTCCCCAACCCTGACAAACAGTGAGGAATTTTGTATTTACCAGAATGTGTTCTCTCTCCTGCATTTCTCCCTTGTACAGTCAGTGAAGAAGTGTGGTCATATCTCAACTTAGTTTTAAAATCACAAGTTTGATAATTCATCTAGATTTAAAATGAGAAATGTATGTGCTTTTTACATACATGCTGTACTTCCTTACTTCTATTGCTTTTGAGTGACACTCCAAATGTGCAGTTATGTAGCTACTGAAAGATATGTAATGCATAATTTGGAGGGCCTGCAGCATTAGATGTATTGACCCTTTTCACACTATCATGCTTACCCGAACTGTACTGTGCTGGCTCAGACATTTTATTTTCCTGTTGTTTTCCCAGTACGATTCTCGAAACAACCAGCCCAGTACAGTTTGGATCTGGTTGTAGTGTGAACCGTGTTATTGATTATTTTTATTATTAAAACATGTTTTACTCCCAGATGATTATAAACAGAAAAATGTTATTGACTGTGTTGATAAACTGCCATTTTAGGAAATTAGTATGGACTCTGTTTGGCATAGCCAAACTGTGATCATGCCAATGAATCCCCCCCCCCCGTTAGTTGTGCTTTTGATTTGTTTGTTACCAAGTGCCACATCCTTTAATCATTTTTTAATAAAAGGGCAGTTGCAAGTGTCTTCACTTGTTGGTGTTTTTCATGTTTTTTTTCTCTTCTCAATCAGATGGAACAAAGTCAACCATTTATAGCACTAGGGTACCTTGGAAAGTGTAGTAAATTGTATGCACTGGTGTTACCCTTACAAAAAAAAGATTGCAGTTTTGAAGCTGCAGTAACTGCAGTCAACTGGTATTTTTGGATATGGTAATTGCAGGATAACTGCAGTTATACTGCACTGTAACTACAGTTACACTATAAAACCACGAGTAAAAAATATTTTGGGATGCAGCATACTGCAGTTATACCTCACTCTGACTGCAATGTTTTTTTCTTGCCGGATTCTTGCCGTCTTGCTGATACATATGTGGTGTCAGGTTGGGTGACACCACATAATGTGTAGTATCGGTGGAAACAGTTGTGTGTGAGGCAGGTAACCTAACGGTTAAGAGTTTTTGGGCGAGTAGCTGAGAGGTCGCTTGGTCGAATCCCCGAGCCGACTAGGTGAAAAATCTGTCTGTATCTTTGAGCAAGTCACTTAACCCTAATTGCTCCCGTAAGTCGCTCTGATAAGAGCATCTGCTAAATTACTCAAATGAAAATGTAGAATGTGTTAACTATAGGGATACCCATGATCAGAATTGTCTGGTGGGAGAAACGCAGGTTGAGTGCCAGGATCAGAGTAGTACAGGTGTCATATGCTGAGGCAGTGAAAATGAGAGGAAGATGGATACAGGGCATGAGGCCAAAAGAGAGTGATAGGAGTAACGTGTGCTTCAGTAAGTTTGGTTTCTGAGCGTTCATAGCCATGGTTATCAGCTGTACCGCAGAAATGGAACGTCATTCACAGAAAATAGATGTGGTGGCAGCTGCAGAGAAGTACTTGGGTGTACGAGATTTTACTGCAGACGAGTTACAAGGTGTTTTGAACGATTTTGTTCCGTCAGATAGGGCCAAGTAGTGGAATAGTGGGGAGTTTTTTTTAAATGAGTGTAGGGTTTGTTGGTAGGGCAACTAACCAATCATACTCCAGTACAGTAGGAAGCGGTGTATGCGACACCTTTCAGTTGGTTGCGACCCGACGATAGACATTTAAAGAAGAAGAAGACGCCTGGGTCAAATGATTAAATTCGTTGAACGCATTCAGAATAACTTCCTTTTAGCAATTTTATTGTCTGATTCATTCATTCATTGATGTATCTATTAAAAATACAATAACAAAATATGACTTTCTAAAATAGTATTCATGATCCGAATCCTGAGAATACGCCATGGTCACGTGATCAAGTTTAGGGAACCGAATTCATCCCAGCTGCTGGCTTTCATGCATCCACTCATCGCTGCCTAGTTAGGCACCTTGCTAGCTTTTGTTTTAAAAATGGATAGAGAAGATAATGACGACTAATTTTTTGCTGTTATCACAGCTATACTTGATAGAGGATGTAGCCTGTTCACATGTTTTGAGTATTTTTACTATTATTGTTACATTTTTGTCGGGTTCATTTCGTTAACTGGAAAGTGGAAAAGACAAAGAGAAAGGGCTTTCCAATAGCTATAATGGTTTGGGCCTAAAAAGAAGACAAGAGGTAATAAACAACTAACATTAGTTAAAATGTTTACTGTTATATACTAGTTAGCTGTTATGGTAACAATTTATTTGCATTGCAATATAGATATTGTGTGTATATGAAAGGTGGCTAGGTTGCCAGTAATATCGAGCAAGTAAGTGGTAGTTACTATTAGCGAGCAACAGGATATCTCTAGTTTACGTTGTACGTCGTTAGCCAATGCTAGCAAGCTAATTACCAATCAATGGTGACGTCCCATTGAAAGTTTCCGTACCGTCGACAGTGTTATTCAAATGTTAACATTTGTTGACACGTTCAAGTCTTTTTCTGACTTTAATGGGAAAATATTTAATTTACACTTGTGGTTACTGCAGTTAACTAGTTGATAAGTAAGTTTGCTTGGGACGGCTAGCAAGTTGGCTAGCGGTTTAGTTCATGAGTATTTTGTCAACTGCCTGAAGCCGCGAGTCAGACATTCAGCGATAATCTCTGGTCATTTTTGTTTGGAAGTCGTTGAACATGTAATTAAGAAATTCACTTGTTTTATTACAACAAATGTATCCGAAGTCAATTTGTATTTTTTTTGTTTTAATGTTTACAACTAATAAAGTCAATACTTTGATTCTGTCATTGCAACAAAAAAAGTATAAAAACCTAGCAAGGCACTCATCAGCCTTTGCCTGTAAAAAAAAAAAAAACAAGATTGAGAACCCTCTCTGCCTAAATGACCCACTGGGTGTACTACACAAACGAATCAATTTTTCTTTTATTTTTATATCAAACCAGACCAATGCATGATGGCATTACATGCATCCCTGGCTTAGTGGTCATTAAATATTCTTTTTTTGGTTTCCCTTTACATTAGCACTGCTGTAACAATAATCATGTGTTTAGTTATATTTTCTTCAATGTGAACCACAGTGTCTTCAATTACGTCCCATTTAATTAAATATGCAAAACGGAGCTAAATATCTTAATTTTTCTCTAACGACTGTTGACTTTCTGAGTCTAGGAAGCCATTTTAAGTGTTACGGTGGGGGAAGGGCAGCCTCACAAGTTTTAATAGTTGTTACATAATTACACGTTTCACAAAGACATGCCCTCTGGTGGCAAGCCTAATTCTTGGTATAGTAGACAGTTTTAATCGTTTTTCTTGTTATTGTAAGTGGGGCAGTTTTCTGTTTATGAACAGTTCATGTTAAGTAGCAAACACCTGTAGACTGTCAGTAATTTTAGATGGGGGGTGTTGGGAAAGTGTGGTTGTATTTAGATAAAGTCATTGTTTACATTAACACTTTGTTTCTCTTATGCTAGCTACTTAATTTCTGTCCCATCTCATTATTCTGTAAGTATAGGGTTGTCTGTTTATGTGCTCATAGCTATGTTTGTGTGAATTCATCTCAACTTCCTGTTTAATCTAATCAAATTTGATTGGTCACATACACATGGTTAGTAGATGTTATTGTGAGTGTAGCGAAATGCTTATGCTTACAGATCCGACAGTGCAGCAGTATCTAACAGGTAATATCTAACAATAACACAACTAAACCTAATATCTAACAAATTCCACAAGAAAATCTAATACACACAATCTAGTAAAGGAATGGGATAAGAATATATAAAATATATGGATGAGCAGTGACAGCGCGGCTAAGATGCAATAGATAGTATAGAATAGATAGTGTATAATACAGTATATACATATGAGAAGTAATGCGAGATATGTGAACATTCTTAGTGGCATTATTTAAGTGTCTAGTGTTCCATTTATTAAAGTGGCCAAAGATATCAAGTCTGTAGGTAGGCAGCTGCCTCTCTGTACTTGTGATGGCTGTTTAACAATCTGATGGCCTTGAGATAGAAGCTGTTTTTCAATCTCTGTCCCAGCTTTGATGCACCTGTACTGACCTTGCCTTCTGGATGGAAGATGGGTGAACAGGCTGTGGCTAGGGTGGTTATTTTCAGTGATGATCTTTTTTACCTTCCTGTGACATCAGATGCTGTAGGTTTCCTGGAGGGCAGGTAGTTTGCCGCCGGTGATGGGTTGTGCAGACCGCACCATCCTCTGGAGAGCCCTGCGGTTGTGGGTGGTGCATTTGAGTTTGCGCAGTGGCGTCAGCTAGCCTAACTGTTTTGAGGCCAAGTGTGAGCTTCTCAAGTGTGCCTTTACAGCTGAGTTATGATTGACATTTTTAGGGTATTGTTTTATCTGGTGGTGAGTTAAGGATTTTTCAAGCCTTGTACAGTTTGGTTAAAACAATGTCATACCAGCAGATGGACTGTCAGTGAGTGAATGAAGCCTAAATGTGGTTTTTTGCATCTCGCAAGAATGCACAGGGCAAGTCATCCATCCAAGATAGCAAAAACTTAGACAAGCCTACCCTAAGTTTAGGTTATAGTTTTTTGTTTTGTTTACACCTGTAAGCTTAAATGGCGGGTTTCAGGTTGGAAATAATCTATTGTTTTTTTTCTCTGCATTGTTGGGAAGGGCCGTAAGTAAGCATGTCACTCTTACATGCTGAACACACCAGCTGTGTTGCAAAATAATTGTACACATGCATGTTATTCAATCAAGTCATCCAAACTGCTCGTGCGCGTCAACAAGTGTCTCGGTAACCAGGTGCTAAAATAAAACTTGGTTCTATTTTAGATGCTTGATGTGCTGCTAGTCCTGCCTCTCCCATCTCCTCATTGGTTTTTAGGAGCATATACCCACGTGGGTGATTTGAAAGATGAACGAGGTCCACGCTTCAGTCCAGTTGGTTGCAGTAATGCACTTTAAAGTTGGTTGCCAACCACCATATACAATCCACAGAATAAGACTGAATTAGGAGAGATTACTAGAAACTAACTAGGTTTCCCCTTTTCTGTGGATTAATGGTCGAAGTAGAGAACACATGATTTTGTGTGACTCAATGGGTCGATATTTGTCAAAGGTCCAGACAAAAAGCACCTTGTACATTTCAGGTAAAATAACCACCCAATGTTTCTTAGGACAAATAAGATAGCAACAGCTAGCTAAATGTCCATGAATGTTTCATGTGTTATGGCCTGTCCCCAAATGTAATATACACTGCTCCAAAAAATAAAGGGAACACTTAAACAACACAATGTAACTCCAAGTCAATCTCACTTCTGTGAAATCAAACTGTCCACTTAGGAAGCAACACTGATTGACAATACATTTCACATGCTGTTGTGCAAATGGAATAGACAACAGGTGCAAATTATAGGCAAATAGCAAGACACCCCCAATAAAGGAGTGGTTCTGCAGGTGGTGACCACAGACCACTTCTCAGTTCCTATGCTTCCTGGCTGATGTTTTGGTCACTTTTGAATGCTGGCGGTGCTTTCACTCTAGTGGTAGCATGAGACGGAGTCTACAACCCACACAAGTGGCTCAGGTAGTGCAGCTCATCCAGGATGGCACATCAATGCGAGCTGTGGCAAGAAGGTTTGCTGTGTCTGTCAGCGTAGTGTCCAGAGCATGGAGGCGCTACCAGGAGACAGGCCAGTACATCAGGAGACGTGGAGGAGGCCGTAGGAGGGCAACAACCCAGCAGCAGGACCGCTTTCTCCGCCTTTGTGCAAGGAGGAGCAGGAGGAGCACTGCCAGAGCCCTGCAAAATGACCGCCAGCAGGCCACAAATGTGCATGTGTCTGCTCAAACGGTCAGAAACAGACTCCATGAGGGCCCGACGTCCACAGGTGGGGGTTGTGCTTACAGCCCAACACCGTGCAGGACGTTTGGCATTTGCCAGAGAACACCAAGATTGGCAAATTCGCCACTGGCGCCCTGTGCTCTTCACAGATGAAAGCAGGTTCACACTGAGCACGTGTGACAGTCTGGAGATGCCGTGGAGAACGTTCTGCTGCCTGCAACATCCTCCAGCATGACCGGTTTGGCGGTGGGTCTGTCATGGTGTGGGGTGGCATTTCGTTGGGGGGCCGCACAGCCCTCCATGTGCTCGCCAGAGGTAGCCTGACTGCCATTAGGTACCGAGATGAGATCCTCAGACCCCTTGTGAGACCATATGCTGGTGCGGTTGGCCCTGGGTTCCTCCTAATGCAAGACAATGCTAGACCTCCTGTGGCTGGAGTGTGTCAGCAGTTCCTGCAAGAGGAAGGCATTGATGCTATGGACTGGCCCGCCCGTTCCCCAGACCTGAATCCAATTGAGCACTTTTGGGACATCATGTCTCGCTCCATCCACCAACGCCACGTTGCACCACAGACTGTCCAAGAGTTGGCGGATGCTTTAGTCCAGGTCTGGGAGGAGATCCCTCAGGAGACCATCCGCCACCTCATCAGGAGCATGCCCAGGTGTTGTAGGGAGGTCATACAGGCACGTGGAGGCCACACACACTACTGAGCCTCATTTTGACTTGTTTTAAGGGCATTACATCAAAGTTGGATCAGCCTATAGTGTGGTTTTCCACTTTAATTTTGAGTGTGACTCCAAATCCAGACCTCCATGGGTTGATAAATTGGATTTCCATTGATTCTTTTTGTGTGATTTTGTTGTCAGCACATTCAACTATGTAAAGAAAAAAGTATTTAATAAGATTATTTCTTTCATTCAGATGTAGGGTGTTATTTTAGTGTTCCCTTTATTTTTTGGAGCAGTGTAGTTTGTTCAGAGTTTGTTTGGATGTTTCAACCAGCATGTCCTGATCGCGCCTGGTGCGTATAGACAAATTACACATGCACACATGCAGAGCTGGCTTGGTCATCATGTTAGTCTACACCTGTCAGATTCGATTTGATTGCAGTCAAGGGTTGATGAAACTGCAGATTTGGCCTACCGGCAGACAGAAAAAAACAGCTTCAAACCCCCGTCTCTAAAGTCTTCAGACTAGACTAATAGTAAGACTCTTTAAAAAAAAAAAAAATATATATATATATATATATATATATATATATATTGTTCCTGCCAAACCCAGCACCTCAACCTAGATGCACTGCTGTGCATAGAGCTTCTTAATTTTTAGTCAGACTAGTTTTATATTCGTATATTCGCTTAGTGTACAAAGCATTAGGAACACCTGCTCTTTCCATTACAGCTTTCACCTGGATTCACCTGGTTAGTCTATGATCCCTTATTGATGTCACTGAAGGGGAGAAGAGCGGTTAAAGGAGTTTTTAGCCTTGAGACAATTGAGACATCGATTGTGTGTTTGTCATTCAGAGGGTGAATGGGCAAGACAAAATATTTAAGTGCCTTTTGAACGGGTTATGGTAGTAGGTGCCGGGTGTCAAGATCTGCAAAGCTGTTGGGTTTTTCATGCTCAACAGTTTCTCATGTGTATCAAGAATGGTCCACCACGCAAAAGACATCCAGCTAACTTGACACAACTGTGGGAAGCATTGTAGTCAACATGGGCCAGCATCCCTGTAGAACGCTTTTGACACCTTGTGGAGTCCATGCCCCGAGTAGTTGAGGCTGTTCTGAGGGCAAAAGGGTGGGATGCAACTCAATATTAAGTTGTTTCGAATGTTTTCTACACTGCATTTTACTAACAATCTAGCCTTGTCAATTGGTTTTATGCTGCATACTGTAGGCTAGTCACAAGATAGTGGTTTGAGGCCCTTACATCACCAATGGCAAGTTCTTGGTTCAACTAATAAGCCATCGGCTGCTTCATAAGGGCTTTTCCGGTCACAGCAAAACATATGCTGCTCATTGCTTCATGAGCTCACCAGCCCATGTTGCAGCATTTGTTCCTTTGGACTCTGGATACAATGAAGTTGTATGACAGCATATCATGCAAGCTATTTTATTGAACACACAGCCTACAACAACGTAAGCCTACATCATAAAGCCTAGGCCTACAACTTTGTTAAAATGTGACATGTCTCTGGCTAGATAAGGCTTGTTTGAGCTGTCTGTTTAGTGAAATAACAAGAACAATCAGAGGCGGGTTTTGTTAAAGGGCAGCTCTGCCACTTAACATTTGGGTTGTTATTATGAAGTATTTGATGTCCTACACAGTTTTAGTGTAATTGTGTGATTTCATGTCTATTGACTGAGCGATTAGCAAAACTGGAAATGGCTTATCTGTGATGTTTTCAAGTAGGATCCCTGAGATGACTAATAAAATGAATTATGGCCAGTCATTTTCAGCTAACTCGTCTAGTTTTCTGGTCATGTTGGAACTCCCTGCTGTATGTTTCTCTGGTTGTCTTTGTCTAATAACATCTGCTAATATTCTAAATAGATATTCCAAAACCTACAGTCGGCTTGTATCTGTAAAAGTTTGAGGGTCTTCTAAAACAAATTGCCATGAACTCTCAGCTAAATTTAAGAAGGCATTACTTACATAATCGACTTAAAATTAGGCTAGCTTTTATCAATATGTTAGTAAGAAAGCGCTTGGCAAGGGGTTATTTGAAGGGTTAAGAATGATCTTACTTCCCCTTTAACCATTTTGAAATGGGCCCATCTAATTTTTTTTTATCCATTGAATGTATAGGCATATTTATATTTAACCAGGAAGGGCTCATTGAGATTTAAAATCTATTTTTCAAGAGCGTCCTGGACAAGATAGGCAGCACCAAGTCATTACACAATTACAGACGAACAACATGAAAAACTACAGGTGATCTAGTAAAAAAAACATACAATTCACAAGACTATAACAAAATCATAAAACAGCAAATTAAAAACATTGACAGGTCAGGCAATCAGCCTCAAAATCCTTCATCAATGATTTCAAAAAACAATCGGGACAAGTTCTTCCAGTTTAAAAGTATTTGGTAAGGCGTTCCAAGCCGATGGCGCAGAGTACATAAAAGCCCTTTTACCGTATTCCATTCGCACATTTGGAACAGTTAGCAGGATAAAATCCTGCGAACAGTTGATCCACCCTTACTGCTTCTGACTGTCCACCTTCATTTTTATATTTAAAGCATCGGAAATAGTATTTCCCAAGCTGTGTTAATGGATTTGCTCAAGTCATCAATGTCCACTTAGGCCTAGTGTTTCCATTCGGAGAGTGGCACACATCCTGCTGCACACAGTTGAGTGGTGTCCTCAGATTTCAGCTGTTGTCGTCTCTAACGGTTTTCCAGGAATTTCATTTTCAGGGTGCCTTGGCTTGACAATGCGCAATGGAGTAGGCAAAAACACAAACAGAACTGGGATCAGGCTAAAGTTGACTAGGTGTCGGTTATAGACCCTTTTCCAGTACACGACGCACAGATGCACATGACTCTTGGCGGCAGTAAGACGGCGGCAGGTAGCCTAGCGGTTAAGAGCGTTGGGCCAGTAACCCAAATGTTACTGGTTTGAATCCCCGAACTGACTAGGTGAAAAATCTGATGTGCCCTTGAGCAAGGCACTCAACCCTCATTGCTCCTGTAAGTCGCTCTGGATAGGAGTCTGCTAAATGACTAAAATGTAAAATATAAAGCCATCGCCATTTGTGCCCGTTCAACAGCCTAGATTTACATTTTTGTTACTTCTAAACAAAATAACTTTTTGGGGTTCTCATACGCTTACAATTATGTTTTGATTCTTGCTTGAACAGTCACTAAGATTTATATTTGGTTGTGATCTTTGCAAAATAACTATTTTGGATGCAGCAGCAGTTAGCAAGAATGCTAATGCTCACTGATATAGGCTGTAGCAAAAGCTAGCCAAAGTGCCATTTTACTAGTTGAAGTATAATGTGGTTGATTTGTGATGTTGACACAAACATATTAAGCAGGACATTCATAAGAGCCTTAAAATCCAATTATAATCCAAAATTAGTTTCAAATGCACTCATAAGCAGAAGCTTTTTATATATAAGAACTCCCCCTTGTTCTGCCACCAACATACGCGCATCGCCCTTGTGCTGCAATGTTTGTAAGCACAGAAAGTGGTCTATTGGTCTAGAACTCTCATTGCGTTCAATTAGCCTACTGGTCATAGACAATTCTTTAAAAAATCTGATTTGGTAGGACTACTTAGTGGTTAGGGCCTTTGAATTAGGCAATGTTTTGGTTTCTTCCACTTCCATTCAAGTAGGTCTAGTTATTACACTTCAGGATATTAGGCCTATGTCATCATATTGCTGATAGAAATGTCTGTCTTGGAAATGCCTGAAGTGTGTTTTGACAGGGCTGACCCATCTACTAGTAGAAAATGGGCTCTACTTTAAAGAAATTGCTGCTAGTTTACCCAGTGCTCCAGGGCATAGTGGAGGAGGGAGTTTGTTGATGGGAAGACAGACTGGTTGGCTTTGGCATCCTCACTCATGACATCACAAAGAGGTGAGGCTCAATGGCATAACATATCCTTTTATGGAGTTAAATGGACTGTTCCATTTTCCAGGAAGAGGTTGCTATTCTCTTTAACTGTTGACACTCCTTATTTTTCCTCCTAAAGTGTAGGCTGACATTCACCAACGTGATTGTTCCACTATTTTAGACCCAGGCGTATGTTTTTCTCCCGTCTATTCATCTTCCTTTGATTGTCTTTTTACTCTATTGATTTTGTTTAGATTAGATGAATTAGTTTAGAGAAGGGCTGTGGTGTTTTTTCTTCTGGTCTACTGCTGGGCTTGCGATGTAAAGGCACACTTGATGATCTTGCCCTAGCACAGTGATAGGCATTCCTTTCCATCTTGTTAGAATTATTCTCTTTTTTAAAATTATTTCCTTAATTAACACTTACAAAGACTCGTAACCTCTTGTCAGTACTATTTTGCCTTACTGCATTACAACTCGTTTGTCCCAATTATATATATCAAAGCCTACAAGAGTGTATGACACATTGTGCACTCATGCAGGCAACCCCCCCATCTCTCTCACACAGAGCCTCCTTTCAACTTCACCTATTGTCCCCTGCCTTTGGCACACCCGCTGTTCGGCAGTGTGGTATCTCCCGTGAACAAGCAGTAACCTCCCTCTCCCTGAGTCAGATTTATCTCTACTCTAAGGAATTACTGTAATGTCCGCTGTAGATCAGGAAACCCAGTTTTGAGAATGTCTCCTCATTAAAGGAATACTAGCAGAGAGCAGACTGGCAGAGCATGACAACACTTCTGAATCCCCTGGCGTTTCACTGAATCCCCTTTCTAATGTTTCAGTGGTTTGCGCCATGTCGCCTCTGTCAGGGTAAGCAACATAACTAGTTGGTTTCTCTTGTTGGTTTTCCGTCTACGTTTCCTGCGAAGAGCGTTAGTCTAGCTGTTGTGCTAGTCAGACTGTCCCCAAACTTCATTATCAAATTGTGATTAGAGGTCGACCGATTATGATTTTTCAACGCCGATACCGATTATTGGAGGACCAAAAAAAGCCGATGCCGATTTAAAAAATAAAATAAAAAGTTTTTGTAATAATGACAATTACAACAATACTCAATGAACACTTATTTTAACTTCATAAAATCAATTTAGCCTCAAATAAATAATGAAACATGTTCAATTTGGTTTAAATAATGCAAAACAAAGTGTTGGAGAAGAAAGTAAAAGTGCAATGTGTGCCATGTAAGAAAGCTAACGTTTAAGTTCCTTGCTCAGAACATGAGAACATATGAAAGCTGGTGGTTCCTTTTAACATGAGTCTTCAATATTCCCAGGTAAGAAGTTTTAGGTTGTAGTTATTATAGGACTATTTCTCTCTATACGATTTGTATTTCATATACCTTTTGACTATTGGATGTTCTTATAGGCACTTTAGTATTGCCAGTGTAACAGTATAGCTCCTACCTGGGCTCGAACCAGGAACACATCGACAACAGCCACCCTCGAAGCAGCGTTACCCATGTAGAGGAAGGGAAACAACTACTCCAAGTCTCAGAGTGAGTGACGTTTGAAACGCTATTAGCACGCACCCGCTAACTAGCTAGCCATTTCACATCGGTTACACCAGCCTAATCTTGGGAGTTGACAGGCTTGAAGTCATAAACAGCGCAATGCATTGCGAAGGGCTGCTGGCAAAACGCGCGAAAGTGCTGTTTTGAATGAATGCTTACGAACCTGCTGGTACCTACCATCGCTCAGTCAGACTGCTCTATCAAATCATAGACTTAATTATAACATAATACACAGAAACACGAGCCTTAGGTCATGAATATGGTCGAATCCGGAAACTATTACGTTTATTCTTTCAGTGAAATACGAAACCGTTCCGTATTTTATCTAACGGGTGGCATCCATAAGTCTAAATATTCCTGTTACATTGCACAACCTTCAATGTTATGTCATAATTACGTAAAATTCTGGCAAATTAGTTCGCAACGAGCCAGGCGGCCCAAACTGTTGCATATACCCTGACTCTGCGTGCAATGAACGGAAGAGAAGTGACACAATTTCACCTGGTTAATATTGCCTACTAACCTGGATTTCTTTTAGCTAAATATGCAGGTTTAAAAATATAGAATTCTGTGTATTGATTTTAAGAAAGGCATTGATGTTTATGGTTAGGTACAGTCGTGCAACGATTGTGCTTTTGTTAAATCATCCCCCGTTTGGCGAAGTTGGCTGTCTTTGTTAGGAAGAAATAGTCTTCACAGTTCGCAACGAGCCAGGCGGCCCAAACTGCTGCATATACCCGGACTCTGTTGCCGAGGTGACACATTTTCCCTAGTTAAAAGAAATTCATGTTAGCAGGCAATATTAACCTGTTGGGTCTAGGGGGCAGCATTTGCACGTCTGGATAAAAAAAATGTACCCGATTTAATCTGGTTACTAATCCTACCCAGTAACTAGAATATGCATATACTTATTATATATGGATAGAAAACACTCTAAAGTTTCCAAAACTGTTTGAATGGTGTCTGTGAGTATAACAGAACTCATTTGGCAGGCAAAACCCTGAGACATTTTCTGACAGGAAGTGGATACCTGATGTGTTGTATTGACTTTAAACCTCTCCCATTGAAAAACACAGGGGTTTAGGAATATTTTGGCACTTCCTATTGCTTCCACTAGATGTCACCAGCCTTTACAAAGTGTTTTGAGTCTTCTGGAGGGAGATCTGACCGAACAAGAGCCATGGAACGGTGATGTCCCATTAGACACCTGGCGCGCTACTTCATGTTGGGTACCCTCGTTCCAATACGTTATAAAAGGCTATGCATTCGTCCACCTTGAATATTATTCATGTTCTGGTTAAAAAAGGCCCTAATGATTTATGCTATACAACGTTTGACATGTTTGAACGAACGGAAATATATTTTTTCCCCTCGTTCATGACGAGAAGTCCGGCTGGCTTACATCATGTGCTAACGAGACTGAGATTTTTGGACATAAATGATGAGCTTTTTTGAACAAAACTACATTCGTTATGGACCTGTGATACCTGGAAGTGACATCTGATGAAGAGAATCAAAGGTAATGGATTATTTACATAGTATTTTCGATTTTAGATCTCCCCAACATGACGTCTAGTCTGTATCGCAACGCGTATTTTTCTGGGCACAGTGCTCAGATTATTGCAAAGTGTGATTTCCCAGTAAGGTTATTTTTAAATCTGGCAAGTTGATTGCGTTCAAAAGATGTAAATCTATAATTCTTTAAATGACAATATAATATTTTACCAATGTTTTCTAATTTTAATTATTTAATTTGTGACGCTGACTTGACTGCCGGTTATTGGAGGGAAACGATTTCCTCAACATCAATGCCATAGTAAAACGCTGTTTTTGTATATAAATATGAACTTGATAGAACTAAAAATGCATGCATTGTCTAACATAATGTCCTAGGAGTGTCATCTGATGGAGATTGTAAAAGGTTAGTGTATCATTTTAGCTGGTTTTATGGTTTTGGTGACCCTGTCTTTGACTTGACAAAACATTACACACAACTCTTGTAAATGTACTGTCCTAACATACTCTAAATTTATGCTTTCGCCGTAAAACCTTTTTGAAATCGTAAAACGTGGTTAGATTAAGGAGATGTTTATCTTTCAAATGGTGTAACATAGTTGTATTTTTGAAAAATTTGAATTTTGACATTTATTTGGATTCAAATTTGCCGCTCTTGAAATGCACCTGCTGTTGATGGAGTGCACCACAGGTGGCACGCTAGCGTCCCACCTAGCCCCAAGAGGTTAACTAAATATGCAGGTTTAAAAATATATACTTGTGTATTGATTTTAAGAAAGACATTGATGTTTATGATTAGGTACAAGTTGGAGCAATGGCCGTCCTTTCTCGCGAATGCGCACCGCATCGATTATATGCAACGCAGGACAGGCTAGATAAACTAGTAATATCATCAAACGTGTAGTTAACTAGTGATTATGATTGATTGTTTTTTATAAGATAAGTTTAATGCTAGCTAGCAACTTACCGTGGCTTCTTACTGCATTCGCGTAACAGGCAGGCTCCTCGTGGAGTGCAATGTAAAGCAGGTGGTTAGAGCGTTGGACTAGTTAATCGTAAGGTTGCAAGATTGAATCCCCAAGCTGACAAGGTAAAAATCTGTCGTTCTGCCCCTGAACAAGGCAGTTAACCCACCGTTCCTAGGCCGTCATTGAAAATAAGAATGTGTTCTTAACTGACTTGCCTAGTTAAAAACTATATATATTTAATCGGCAAATCGGTGGCCAAAAATACCGATTACTGATTGTTATGAAAACTTGAAATCGACCCTAATTAATCGGCCATTCCGATTAATCGGTCGACCTCTAATTGTGATTGTTGGCGCTATGAAGGGTGGAATTGTCAGTTTCTCAGAGGCATGGCCCTAAACTCATGGTCTTCAGACACCTGTTAGTGTATCGGTTTGTCACATAGAAGTGAGTTCAGGAAGCCTTATTACCAGTTAATATTTCAACTAGACTTGGATTTTGCATGCTCAAGTAATGTATACACTTAGCTACTGAGGTTGGTATGAAAACGCATTGCTTGGCCTCTTCAAATTCCTATCTAAATTGGGACACACATGGTTGTGTATTTGGCCATATATTGTAGGATTTTGTGAAAAATGTATTTTACCATTGTTGGTTTTATGGGTAGCCTAATTGTGGTGCTGGTTTTGGGAGCCATGCCATCAATCCATTCCTTTCTACTAATTTGTTTGGTAGCACAGCTTTTGTCTTCTTTTTTTTTTATCAGTGCTAAAATATGAGTAAAAGGAACATTTTCTAGGTAACGCATTCGGGCAGGTATTGTCTTCTTTCATGTTTGGTAGCAGTGTCTTCAGTATTAGTAATATATACTGAACAAATATAAACGCAACATGCAACAATTTCAAAGATTTTGCTGTGTTCCAGTTCATATAAGCAAATCACTCAATTGAAATGAATTCATTAGGCCCTAATCTATGGATTTCACACGACTGGGAACACAGATACCTTAAAAAAAAAGTAGGTATAAAACCAGTCAGTATCTGGTGTAACCTCAATTTGCCTTATGTAGCGAGACTCATCTATTTCGCAAAGAGTTGATCAGGCTTTTGATTGTGGCCTGTGGAATGTTTTCCAACTCCTCTTCAATGGCTGTGCGAAGTTTCTGGATATTGGCAGGAACTGGAACACGCTGTTGTACATGTTGATCTTGAGCATCCCAAACATGCTCAATGGGTGTAATGTCTGAGTATGCAGGCCATGGAAGAACTGGGACATTTTCAGCTTCCAGGAATTGTGTACAGAATCAGAATTGTGACATGGGCCCGTGCATTATCATGCTGAGACATGAGGTGATGGCGGCAGATGAAGGGCACGACAATGGGCCTCAGGATCTTGCTATGGTATGTCTGTGCATTCAAATTGCCATCGATATAATACAATAGTGTTCATTGTCCCTAGCTTTTGCCTGCCCATACCATAACCCCACCGCCACCATGGGGCACTCTGTTCACCCACACGATGCCATACACGTGGTCTGCGGTTGTGAGGCCGGTTGGATGTACTGCCAAATCATCTAAAACCATGTTGGAGGGGGCTTATGGTAGAGAAATTAACATTAAATGATCTGGCAACAGCTCTGGTGGACATTCCTGCAGTCAGCATCCTAATTGCACACTCCCTCAAAACTTGAGACATCTGTGGCATTGTGTTGTGTGACAAAACGGCACATTTTAAAGTAGCCTTTTATTGTCCCCAGCACAAGGTGCACCTGTGTAATGATCGTGCTGTTTAATCAGCTTCTTGATATGCCACACCTGTCAGGTGGATGGAATATCTTGGCAAAGGAGAAATGCTCACTAACAGGGATGTAAACAAGTGTGTGCCTGTAATTTGAGAGAAATAAGCTTTTTGTGCTTATGGAACATTTCTGGGATGTTTTATTTCAGCTCATGAGACATGGGACCAAAACTTCACATGTTGCGTTTTATATTTTTGTTCAGTATAGATCCGATTAAGCTGGTCCACATATTGCTACAGTGTGTTGTTCAGTGGAGGCTACTGAGGGGAGGACGGCTCATAATAATGGCTGGAATGGAGTGGTATCAACCACATGGAAACCATGTTTTTGATGTGTTTTATACCATTCCATTGACTCCATTCCAGCCATTACTATGAGCTGTCCTCCCCTCAGCAGCCTCTACTGGCCCAGTTTCAATTTAAAGGAAAAATCCACTCAAACTATATTTTTGTATTTGTTTCATTAGTTCACTGTTGATACAGGCCCAAAATGTTTGGCATGTCAGCAGTCAAGTTTTAAGATATTATTCTTTCAAGAAGCGAAGTATCACTTGCCATGTCATCATGATGCGGCAAGTAACACTGCTTTTTGAAAGTCCAATATCTTGAAACTTGACAGCTGACATGCTAAACATAAGTCAAAGTTAAGTGCAAGGCCTCATTCTAGGGTCATGTATTTTAATGGCTTGTTTACCCTTGATTACCGGTATTTAATAAATTTTTTATTTCATCTTTAACTAGGCAAGTCAGTTAAGAAAAAATGACGGACTACCAAAAGGCGTCCTGCGGGGATGGGGGCTGGGATTAAACACACATCACGACGAGAGACACCACAACACTATGTAGAGACATAAGACAACAACAGCATGGAAGCAGCACAAAACATGGTACAAACATTATTGGGCACAGACAACGGCACAAAGGCAAGAAGCTTGAGACAACAATACATCACGTGAAGCAGCCACAACTGTCATTAAGAGTGTCCATGATTGAGTCTTTGAATGAAGAGATTGAGATTAAACTCTCCAGTTTGAGTGTTTGTTGCAGCTTGTTCCAGTCGCTAGCTGCAATGAACTGAAAAGAGGAGCGACCCAGGGATGTGTGTGCTTTGGGGACATTTAACAGAATGTGACTGGCAGAACGGGTGTTGTATGTGGAGGATGAGGGCTGCAGTAGATATCTCAGATAGGGGGGAGTGAGGGTTTTATAAATAAACATCAACCACTGGGTCTTGCGACGGGCATACAGAGATGACCAGTTTACAGAGGAGTATAGAGTGCAGTGATGTGTCCTATAAGGAGCATTGGTGGCAAATCTGATGGCCAAATGGTAAAGAACATCTAGCCGCTCGAGAGCACCCTGACCTGCCGATCTATAAATTCTGTCTCCGTAATCTAGCATGGGTAGGATGGTCATCTGAGTCTGGGTTAGTTTGGCAGCTGGGGTGAATGAGGAGTGATCACGATAGAGGAAACCAAGTCTAGATTTAACTTTAGCCTGCAGCTTTGATATGTGCTGAGAAAAGGACAGTGTACCATCTAGCCATACTCCCAAGTGCTTGTATGAGGTGACTATGTCAGGCTTTAAACCCTCAGAGGTAGTATTCACAACGGTGGGGAGAGAGGCATTCTTCTTACCAAACCGCATGACCTTTGTTTTGGAGGTGTTCAGAACAAGGTTAAGGCCAGAGAAAGCTTGTTGGACACGTTTAACACAAAATCCGTGGAGGGGCCAGCTGAGTATAAGACTGTATCTGCATATAAATGGATGAGAGCTTCCTATCGCCTGAGCTATGTTGTTGATGTAAATTGAGAAGAGCGTGGGGCATAAGATTGAGCCTTGGGTTACTTAGCTGGCACACAGGAATGCACAGGTGCCATTGAAACCCGTAATAGGGTTGTTGATGCTCTCCAGATCATGTTCTTTAAGCCCCAACTTGCCTCATAATATACAGCAGGTCATTTAAATGGGATGAATATTGAGGGGAGCTGTTACTGAGGGCCAGGACATTTGTATATCTGATCAGCAGCTTTGTCCCACTGAGTAAATGAGTAGTATGCTTCTATAAATACCAATGACAGCATTCCCTCATCATTTTCTGAATCCTTTTAGTTAGGCAACACCTACTCCTTATCTGAAGGTCTTTGGGAAAACGTTGGTAGGTTTTTATTTACCTATCTCCTGTTCCTCATTATTTGGACCATATGCTAAAAGGCCACATGATGGGGTCGAATGTGTTGATGAGACTGAATGGTATAAATGTTGTTTTAAAGGTGGCCGTTGTAAAGAAGCAGTTTAATGACTGTATCGTACCAGTTATGACTTGTCACTTCCCGTACCTGACGTGTGGTTAATGGAAGGTATAAAACCATCTGCTTTCAGTGATGACTCAACCCTGTAGTGTATAGTGTATTGAGCAGTCAGGGAATTGCCATAGACCTTATGTAGCCTAGTCTAACCAGGAAACAGTTAAACAGCACACGTGCTGTGCCTTGTGTTTTGAGGGGAGGTGGGGGACAGGGTAATCTTACTCTGTCATCACTCCTTAAATCATTGTTCTACTCTTCACTGCAAGAGAGGCCAGGGTAGGCCTGCATATGTCAAAGTGTGGGCATATTTTTGGGAAACTACAAACAAACCTTTTTAACTTCATGGAGATCTCTAATAGATACCACTGTTCAGGTGATGCCTGCCAGACCTTCTAATCTCTCGTGGAAGGATTTTTTAAAAACCACAATAGTAGAACTCAGGACTAGAATGTGTACACGTTTTCCCTGGGATTTCACCAGATGCTTGCAGTGATGATATACAAGCCGTTAGTAGAAATTATGTTGATGGTCCTGTTGGCAGATTGTCTTTTGGCCACATGCATTGTACATTACATTTTAGTCATTTAGCAGACGCTTTTATCCAAAGCAATTAGGGTTAAGTGCCTTGCTCAAGGGCACATCAACAGATTTTTCCCCTAGTCGGCTCAGGGATTCGAACGAGAGACCTTTCGGTTACTGGCCCAACGCTCTTAACCGCTAAGCTACATGCCGCATATAGTGCCCAAAAGCTTGTTTTCACATGCCATCAGAAATATTAGCTACTATATTGCTATAGATGAAGAAAAACGACAACCAACATGAAATTATGATTTGTTGTATATTTTTATTGGCTTGATATATTGGAGGGTGGGATATGTACTGTTAAATTGAAGTGGGTCGTTAAGAAGCAGTATACGCAGATAGCCTAGCTGTTCAAATGCTAATTTCATTAATTCTATTGACTTAACTGTGTTATCTGTCCCACAGTTGTTCCAACATATACCATAAGAAATGGTATCATTTTGATCACCATGAATCATTGTAATAACTCTTTAGACTTGTTTAGATGTTCTAGTCCCCTTTTAAGCCATTTGAAACATGCCCTTCCCCTAAGTTGTTGTATCAGTATTTCTTTGTGTACTCTGCCGTGTCACTTGGTGTTTTTTCATGTAGACAGAAGTATTTGGAAGCTGCCATTTTCTCTTCTCCACGCTTAGTGACTGTGTCTCTGTTGTTAGCAACATGAACCGTGAAGACCGGAATGTGCTCCGTATGAAAGAAAGAGAAAGGCGAAATCAAGAAATCCAGCAGGGAGGAGAGGCCTTTCCAGCTCACTCCCCTCTCTTTCCTGAACCTTATAAAGTTGTAAGTTTATTTTGTTATTAATTTTGTTTTGCTTCTGTCATTTAGTTAACTATTGGAGTTCAGACTTTGGTTTCTCCTATAGCCTAAGTATTCCCTTTATTCTATGATTGATTTGCAGGATTCATTGATAACTCTTTTTAAACCAGAGAAGACCCTACTTGTTTTTATATCTGAACAGTGGCAGGGAGAGAGTGAGGTAAGTGCATTGTTTGGGGGAACTGCATCAGCTGCAGATAATGTGGGCCCAGGGCTGTTGCTTGCTGCTCAGGGGGAATTTAAGGCCCAGGCCTTGCTGGCTGAGGTGTCCTGCCCTCGCTGGCTGAGGTGTCCTGCCCTCGCTGGCTGAGGTGTCCTGCCCTCGCTGGCTGAGGTGTCCTGCCCTCGCTGGCTGAGGTGTCCTGCCCTCGCTGGCTGAGGTGTCCTGCCCTCGCTGGCTGAGGTGTCCTGCCCTCGCTGGCTGAGGTGTCCTGCCCTCGCTGGCTGAGGTGTCCTGCCCTCGCTGGCTGAGGTGTCCTGCCCTCGCTGGCTCAGGTGTCCAGCCCTCGCTGGCTGAGGTGTCCAGCCCTCGCTGGCTGAGGTGTCCAGCCCTCGCTGGCTGAGGTGTCCAGCCCTCGCTGGCTGAGGTGTCCAGCCCTCGCTGGCTGAGGTGTCCAGCCCTCGCTGGCTGAGGTGTCCAGCCCTCGCTGGCTGAGGCCCTTTAGCTTGTCTTTCCTTCCTTACTCCTCCTCACAGAAGAGCCTGAGGTAAGTGCATAACCCCCTAGCCCCTTTTGTCCCATCAAATTGCTAGGTCATTGTGGGAAATAAACAGTTCACATGTAAAGGGGACCTGCATACTGATATCTGTAGGATGCATGTATGGCACAGTGCCCCATCATATCGCAGTTTAGTAGTAGACCAAACACTTATTGATGTTGATGCTTACCAAGCCTCTAGTCAACTAAACCACTGGTTCCCAACCTTTTTCGGTTACTGTACCACCAACTGAATTTTGCTCTGTCCATAGTACCCCTGAAGAACTCCCTCATGTGCATTATGACCAGTAAGCCTATGGTGTCATGAGTCTTCTCAAGTACCACCTGTGGATAGGCCAAGTATCCCCAGGTCCTAGTACCCCTGGTTGGGAACCACTGAACTAAACAACAGTAAACAGTTGGTTTAGGGATGCACGTTCACCATGAGCACTGATGTGGGGCAGAGCTCTCAACCCGCCAACTCAATTATTTCAGCCCCTGGCTGAGTCTAATCTTTGCCGCTAACCAGATTTAAACGGAGATAAGTGGCTCCTCTCTTAGCTAGAGGACCCATGAAGGACGGCTTGGAATGCATCCTGACAGGTAGCAAATGGAAAGGTGAGTGCTACCTGGAAAGCCAAGTCTTTTGCCCCCACATAGTGAAAGGTAAGCAGCTGATTTGCCGATGAAGAATAGGACCCAGGGAAATGGCTCTCCTTCCGCCATCCATAGACAACCATGGCAGCCGTGTTGTGTTCAGCAGTTTTCAGAGCCCTGGGTTCACTGTTTACCCATGCCGTTACAAAATGAGGCATGTAATGTAGAAATGGGAAACATACACTGGCTAACTAAAACTCCCATCTTCTCATCTGGGCAGTAGAATGCCGCTTTGTGATATTTTCTAGAGTTAAGTGACATCAGTCGTGACCAGTAGTATTCATGGTCAAGTAAAATGAGTTTACTTTATCCTCCTGTAAATTCCATGGCTGTTATTTTAAAGATTCATTAAACAAAGCTGTCACTGAAGTTTTACAGCTATGGAAGTGGGTTAACATTTTTACTGCTAGAACAGATGCAGCTCAGCTTTCCCCAGTGAGAAGAAAAATGCTGAACTTAAATGTCATTGTAGAATGACTTCACTTCAGATGTATTTGTTTAGGCCTGTTGCTTTTCTCTTTGAAGTATATTGGTCTCTGATTATATCATTTTTGAAGTGATCTCCTGATAACTTTGTAAATGTCGTTTTAAAACTGGTGCATGAATTGTAAAAGATAAGGTTAGATATGACCGTTTTTGCTTTCTTGTTTGCTACCAAAAGCTTTTCCATCAAAGTGTAGGCCTTGCATGGTGGCACACTTAAGCATTGTACACAAACAACATATTGCAAGGCAACCCCCAATCACTAGTGTGAATGGGCAATGATGGGTTTTCTCTCCTTTCCTCACAAGTGCTGTCTTTCCATCCATGTCAGACAAGCTCTGTGTAGCACGTGTTCTTACATTTCCTGTTACAGATATTGGCTTGTGTTTCTCACCCCACAGCTTGTATGTGTCAGAAAGAATTGGTTTGGTGCCCCCATGTGAAATTGGATAGGCTCCACACTCTGTGGTTTACCTCTTGTCATCTGTAGCGGGAGTGATGGATTAACCTCTAGTGGAGCCATGGAAGGGCCTTATCTCTCTATGCAGATGATCCCCAATGGTCGTGAGGCGACTGAATAAGCCAATCATCTCTTGATTGATTAGTTGATAGGGCTCTTTTCAATATTGTTGAAGCTTTTAGAGGGCTAATAGTATCAATTTTTTCTGAATGTTTAAAAAAAAATGTTATAAACAAAAGACAAAAAGTGTTATTTGTAATTTGTTTCGCCACAATAAATACGTTTGGGTAGCATATTTCATTCATGTGCAATGCCTTCGGAAAGTATTCAGACCCCTTGCCTTTTTCCACATTTTGTTAAAGCCTTATTCTAAAATGAATTAAATAAAAAGAAATCCTCAGCAATCTACACACAATCCCCCTTAATGACAAAGCAAAAACAGTTTTTTAGACATTTTTGCAAATGTATTAAAAATGGAAAACGGATGCTTTATTTACGTAAGTATTCAGACCCTTTGAATGAGACTCAAAATTCAGCTCCGGTGCATCCTGTTTCCATTGATCATCTTTGAGATGTTTCTACAACTTGATTGGAGTCCACCCGTGGTAAATTTAATTGATTGGGCATGATTTGGAAAGGCGCACACATGTCTATAAGGTCCCACAGTAGACAGTGCATGTCAGAGCAAAATCCAAGCCATGAGGTCGAAGGAATTGTCCCTAGAGCTCAGAGACAGGACTGTGTCGAGGCTCAGATCTGGGGAAGGGTACCCAAACATTTCTACAACATTGAAGGTCCCCAAGAACACAGTGGTCTCCATCATTCTTAAATGGAAGAAGTTTGGAACCACCAAGACTCTTCCTAGAGCTGGCCACCCGGCCAAACTGAGCAGTCGGGGTAGAAGAGTTCTCCAATCTCTGCAGAGGAACCTTACAGAAGGACAACCATCTCTGCAACACTCCACCAATCAGGCCTTTATGGTAGTGGCCAGACGAAAGCCACTCTTCAGTAAAAGGTACCTGACAGCCCGCTTGGAGTTTGCCAAAAGGCACCTAAAGACTTGCAGACCATGAGAAACAAGATTCTCTGGCCTGATGAAAGCAAGATTGAACTATTTGGCCTGAATGCCAAGTGTCACGTCTGGAGGAAACCTGACACCATCCCTACGGTGGAGCATGGTGGTGGCAGCATTATGCTGTTTTTCAGCAGCAGGCAGGCAAAGATGAATGAAGCAAAGTACAGAGAGATCCTTAGTGAAAACCTGCTCCAGAGTGCACAAGATCTGGCTGGGGTGAAGGTTCACCTTTCAACAGGACAACGACCCTAAGCACACAGCCAAGGAAACTCAGGAGTGGCTTCAGGACAAGTCTCAATGTCCTTGAGTGGCCCAGCCAGAGCCCGAACTTGAACCCGATCGAACGTCTCTGAAGAGACCTGAAAATAGCTGTAGAGCAACACTCCCCATCCAACTTGACAGAGCTTGAGAGGATCTGCAGAGAAAAAGGGGAGAAACTCCCCAAATACAGATGTGCCAAGATTGTAGCGTCATCCCTAAGAAGCCTCGAGGCTATAATCGCTGCCAAAGGTGCTTCAACAAAGTACTGAGTAAAGGGTCTGAATACTTAGGTAAATGTGATATTTTTATATTTTATATAAATTAGCAAAAATGTCTAAACCTGTTTTTGCTATGTCATTATTGGGTATTGTGTGTAGTTTGAGGAGAAATAACAATTTAATACATTTTAGAATAAGGCTGTAATCTAATAAAATATGAAAAAGTCAAGGGGTCTGAATACTTTCCGAAGGCACTGTATTTGACTACGTAAATTAATTCAAGGCCTTAACTGCTGTCCTGAAGGTGACTCTCTGTCTCTCTCTCTGTCTCTCTGTTTTTGTCTGTGCAGTCCAGCAAAGAAGATAAACTGTCCAGTCGTATCCAGAGTATGCTTGGAAACTACGACGAGATGAAGGAACCTATCGGAGACACAATTCCAAAACTCGGTGGCAAACCCTCAGGCTCATCCTCCGAGGAGAAGTCGGGTCAGTCTCTATTTGGGGAGCAGCGAGGCAGTGGCCAGAACAGTAAATGGACTCCAGTAGGCCCAGCGGCCAGCACCTCGTCCTCCCAGTCCTCCAAGAGATCCAGCCTCCAGGGCAGCCACAGCGGTAGCAGGAGTAGCCAAAGACACGAGCGGGAACACAAGAAGTCCAGTAAGCATGGCTCAGAACACTCCAAGTCCCACACGTCCAGCCCAGCCAAGGGCTCCCTGAGCTCCAGTCAATCCCGTTCACTGGGTGCTGAGCACCACGGCAAAGAGCGCTATCGCTCCAAGTCCCCGCGCGAGCGCGAGGCCAACTGGGACTCCCCGTCACGTGTGCACACGTCCTTCCCCAGCGGCCCGCACTCCAGCCAGGCCTTCCCCCCTTCGCTTATGTCCAAGCCCAGCTCCATGCTACAGAAGCCCACAGCCTACGTGCGCCCCATGGATGGCCAGGAGACGGTGGAGCCCAAGACCTCGTCAGAGATGTACAGCGGCCAGTCCCACAGCAGCACCATGGGGGAGATGAAGTCTAATGGCAAGGCCTCGCTCTCCAAGCTCAAGATCCCCTCGCAGCCTGTTGAGGTAAAACCACAGAACTAGAATGAGTAGAACATTCTAGAGAATAAAACTTGTTTCATTACAATGTCATTATGTTAGCATGCCATGTAATCATTTACAAGATGAAAGATGACACACTAACATTTGTTGTTTTACAAGCCATTTTTGAAAACCTTTTTGTTATTTGTAGGGTCCCATGACTGGGGATGCTAATTGTGTTGATGAGATTTTAAAGGTGAGTATGTTATTCAGATGATAACATGTATTGTAAGAAATGCACGTTTTTTTCCCCCAAGTCATTAAGGTCTTCACTTCACTTTACATTTTCTATTTTTCTCTCCAGGAAATGACTCAGTCCTGGCCCCCTCCGTTGACAGCCATCCACACCCCCTGTAAAACGGAGCCTTCAAAGTTTTCATTCCCTTCCAAGGTCAGACTGCAGAGCAGGCCTTAGTGACGTACAGAGGTTGAGGATTATTCAAATATGAGAATTTCCATCTCTTGCAAAGATCTGAATTCAGCCGGCACTATTTTTGCCCTAGTCATTGGTACAATAAGTAAAATAAATTTTTTTCCCTGGATTTCTTTTGGGCGGGGGCGGATGTATATTGGAATGCTCTATATATAAATGGTAAATAGTTAAACACTATAGCATAATCAATAAACAGCTGTTTTGTAATATAATTGAGCAGTGTAGTTTATTTGACTTATAAGGGCATGTAATGTCTCTGTATAATCTAAACATTTCTTGACCATGTCTCACATTTAGGACACTCAGCATGCAAGTTTTCCAGGTGCAAACAGTAAGTATTGCCCAGGACTTTACGTACAACATAAGTCTCTCGCATCTTGAACCTCTGGATACAGGTTGATTTCACCATTGTCGTAATGCTCAAGAGTTCTCGTCTCACCCTTCCTCACCTCCAGAGAGACAAACCAAAACGTCGAGCAGCCACCAGTCCAAGGCAGCACCATGCGACGGAGATCAGGCCAAGTGAGTGTCCCTCCCCTTCTCCCTGAACATTATGGCTAGCTGCCAGCTGCTTAATGATCCAGACAGGTGACGCAGTTTCTCCCTCCAAGCACATTGTCTTTTCATGCCTTTTGACATAGATTCGCAAGCATTGAGGGACACAGAATAGGAGCCTTAATGCTTAGTTCTCCCAATAGTTGTTTGTGTGATCAAGAAGCCATACCTGGTGTTAATGTGTAACATACACGGCCTTGTTATGTTCCAGTAATGTTCTACTGGAGGATGACCTGAAGCTCAGCAGTGATGAGGACAGTGATGGAGAACAGGACTCGGCCAAAAACGCTTCCAGAAACGCATCGGCAAGGTAGTGGCTTACTGGTCTCTCAAACTGAGACCCATTGGAGCTCATGTTGTTGATATGATTCTCCCCACTCAGAACTGAAAAGAAATGCTAGAAGAATAGCTAGCTATTTTAATGTGTAACTACTAACTGATGATGCCTTCACAAGAACAGCCCCAGCTTGCTGTCCACTGACTCACTGCGTGTCTCTGTCCCACAGTAACAACAGTAATAACAGCGAAGGAGCAGAGCACTCGCGGGACGACTCCAGCAGTCACAGTGGCTCAGAGAGCAGCTCTGGGTCAGACAGTGAGAGCGAGAGCAGTTCCACGGACAGCGAGGCCAATGAGCCACCTCGCCCTGCATCACCAGAGGTAGGCCTGCTCAGACCTTTGACTACTCTCTTCCCTTTGATCTATCATTATTAATAATAACCAAGACAAATGTCCCTGGTCAGTACAATTACCTTCTTGCAGCTGACCTGTTGAGGCGTGCAGAATGTGCTGTTGTAGATCCCAGTCTTATCTCTACACTTTTCCTCACAGCCTGAACCAGCCACAGCCAATAAATGGCAGTTGGACAACTGGTTCAAGAAAGCTAAGCAGTTCTCTCCGGCCTCCCCAGTGGACAATAATGTACCCACCAAGTACAAGAAGGAGGGGCGGGACCAGAGCTCAGGCCGGGGATACAGCGGGCAGGGAGGGTCTAAGGACTCAGGGGTGCCCACACCTAGCAGAGACCTAAGAGCAGCACAGAAGGGCTCCGAGAGCGGCCGTGGCCGGCAGAAATCCCCAGCTCAGAGCGAGGGTGGCGCAGGCCAGCGCAGGACGGTGGGTAAAAAACAGCCCAAAAAGTCTGAGAAGCCACCTGTGGTGGAGGAGCCTAAGGGCGGGCTAAGGGTGGAGAGTGAACCTGCTCCAGAGATCCCTCCCCATCGGCCCAAGGCCGCCACCAAAGGCTCCCGCAAACCCAACATCAAGAAGGAGCCCAAGTCCTCGCCCAGACCGGCCGTTGACAAGCGCAAGAGCAAGGCGCCCATCAAGAAGTCCAGGAAGTTTGTGGACACGGACTCTACCTCCTCAGAATCGGAGGAGAACGACAGCATTCCCTCGTCGTCGCAGACCCCCAAGTACACAGAGAGCATCAGGACTCCAGTGTGTGTGTTCTCACCTATGGAAGAGAAAGAGCTGCTCTCTCCTCTCAGCGACCCAGACGACCGCTTCCCCGTCAGGCAGCAGCAGGGGCTCATGGTGAAGATTGACCTGAGCCTGCTCTCCCGTGTCCCTGGACGGCCTTACAAAGACCTAGTAGAGCCCAAAGTAGAGAGAGACTGCTCCGTGGACAGAGACAGCAAGGACTTCCAGAAGCAGCCCTCTGAGAGGATCTCCAGTAAGGGCAAGAGAAAACACAAGGTAGGTCCTGCCACAGCACACTGCAATTCATGTCATGTTAGGACTTGACTTTGGTTTACTATGCAAATTGGTGAAAAAGATTGCTATGACAGGGTACGTTAAGCTTGATTGTCAATTACTTTTGGTCGTCTTCCTGCAATTTATAAGCTGCAATTTGAAGAGTGATGTGATATTACATGTTCAGCTGATACCCAGTCTAGTACCATATCTATCTATTTTACAGCCTTTCAAATGCACCCACAATAAATCATCCTTTCCTCTCCCCTGTTAATCAACTTAGAATGAAGACGAGAACACCAAGCCTGATGGCAAGAAGTCCAGACTTGAAGACAAATCCTCATCTCGCCACAAAACCAGCAGCAAAGAGTGAGTATTTCCATCCAAACAAAACTATCACGTTAACTTTTAAACTCCAACATTGTAAACATTGAATGGTATCATTGAATGGTATCATTGATAAACACCCACACCAGGTCTAAGAGGGTCATGGAGGCCAAGGTGAAGGAGGAGCCGGTGCCCTCTCCCTCCATATCAGGGTCAGGAGGGCTGCAGAGGACGCCCAAGGCAGAGCATCAGAGCCGCAAGCGGACGGTCAGCCAGTCGTCCACCTCCCTGTCCAGCGGAGCCAGCAGCGGCAAGGAGGGAGGCCACAGCACCAAGAGCAGCTCCACCTCCAAACACCCGAAAGGCGGGGACAAGCAGGCCAGGAGCACCCGGGAGGGCAAGGTCTGTGTGTGTCAGTCTAGCTGTCTGTCCATCTATGTGGGCTGCACCATGTCAACCTGCTGTCTTGTGCTACCATGTCAACCCACTGTCTTGCTCTACTAGACACCATTTTATACAAATGTGTGTACACGTCACTGGAGTGCCCCTTACCAGCTGAACTGAGTATTAAGCCGGCTCAAATCTTGCACAAAATGTCCACCCACTGCCATGCCCTCCAAATACATTTGGGAAGGACACAAATGACATTTGTAGCTCGCCACTTTCACCACTGCATGATTTGTTATACGGTCACATAAAATATCCCACATAGGATTATGAACTTTTTTGTTGTCTCTGCAGGAGAAATCCTCAAAAGGCTCTGATAACCAGCTTGCTATGCCATCGCTCTCCTCGGACGGCTCAAAGTCCCTGAGGTCAAAATTGGTGTTTGAGGACAGGTAAGAAGAGCCGCCTCCTCTCCACTGTGGATAACCTGCTGTTAGCCAGCGTGTAGAGCTGTAGTTATAGGGTTGCCTTTGATGTCAAGCCCCTGGGATGTGCCTGTGTAAATAAAACAGGCTGCTTAACATGGCCTAGTATCTTCACCCCCACTGCCTATATATTGCTGTGTAGTTCGGAGAGTCTATTGGAATAGTTAGGGGAAAAAAGTACTTCATTTTTATGGAATTTTTCAAAGTACAGGAAATAATTGCGAAAACTGACGGGCGAACCTGTTTTGTTTCAGGATTCACTCTGCCGATCACTACTTACAAGAGGCCAAGAAACTAAAACACAACGCAGATGCTCTGGTAAGAAATGATTGCATACATATACAGTATGTTAGCTGTTATGTGAAACCAAGAGTATGCTTACTGTTTTTGCACGAAAAGCTTGGGAATTTAGTCATTATTTTGCACACGCTCTGAAATCGGAACAGTTACAATGGTTTTACTGTGTAGTGCTTTTACATCATCTTATTGGCTCCTCTGGCTACTGAAAGTGGAGCAGCTAGAGTAGTTATAATTGTCCACACTTGGTATCAATAGTACACCCTGGGGATTATCATCAGATGCCTAAGTGCATCTCACTGCCCTTATTGGGGGACTGGATGCTGTCTAGTCCTATTCTACACTATCCAGGGAACCCATCAAACCTTTTATTAGAAAGCTACATAATACTAATCATATTTCAAGACTACCAACATTTAATTTCACCACAAGCACTGGTCATGAAGCATTCCTCTTGCTACTAACTGTCCCAAATTTGAGTGAGAGGGAATCAGTTGCTTAAGAGCCCGTTTTCATAATGTGTGGTGTTCCTGTGTGCAGATGGACCGGTTTGAGAAGGCTGTGTACTACCTGGATGCTGTGGTGTCCTTTATCGAGTGTGGAAATGCACTGGAGAAGAGTGCCCAGGAGGCTAAGTCCCCCTTCCCCATGTATGCCGAGACCGTGGAGCTCATCAAGTAAGAACAAATGGCTGTATTTCTCTACGACATGTTTTAACTACATCATTTCGGTATCAAATATCTTCATGGTAGCAATTACATTTCATAGACCCAGCATTACATAAATGGACAAATTATTCACGGAATTTACAGTATTATTATTATTATTATGAAACCTTAGAATGCTGGGAACCGGTCTTTAAGGTCTCTCGTTGTGTGTGTTTTCAGGTACACTATGAAGTTAAAGAGCTACATGGCCCCAGACGCTACGTCAGCAGACAAACGGCTAGCTGTGTTGTGGTAGGTGTTCTGACTCATAGCTTGATAGATTTAATTTAGAGTGTCTGGACTGGAGCGTCGATGTTCCCCTGCTCATTGAGTCACTGCTAACGCTCATTCATTCATCCCTCCCTGCCGCTCCAGCCTGCGTTGCCAGTCCCTCCTCTACCTGCGACTGTTCAAGCTGAGAAAAGAGAGTGCACTGAAATACTCTAAAACGCTCACAGAGCATCTGAAGGTAATTTATTTTCCTTGTTGCAAGTTCATAGGCGTTGTGATATTGTCACTTCAAGTGTGTGTGTTCCTTGAATCTAGTGTTGTATGGATGAGCAGAATGATAGTCAATTTGCATTGCTTATATTTGTTTAGAACAAATGGCAAATGTTTATTCTGCATTTCAATTTGTTTTTCAGAATTCCTTGAGCAACACCCAAGCTCCCTCTCCTGGAATGGGAAGGTAAGACATTTTATTAGTTGTATGCTGTCTTGAGACTAACAGTCTTCGTAAATGTATTTCACTTGTCAATTAATGGTCTAGACATTATGCTGAATCATCTCGTTTTGAGCGGTTGCGATTCCCCCGCTTACCAGCCATCTGTATCTGTCTCTGTTTTCCAGTAAAGCGGCAGGCATGCCCTCGCCAGTCTCTCCCAAGCTGTCCCCAGGTAGTGCTGGTAGCTACTCGTCAGGTACATCCAGCGGCAGCTCCTCTGTAACAATCCCGCAGCGCATCCACCAGATGGCTGCCAGCTACGTCCAGGTCACCTCCAACTTCCTGTTCGCCACTGAGGTGTGGGACCAAGCAGAGCAGCTGTCCAAAGAGCAGAAAGGTACCTGACTCGTTTGCTCTCCTGGGGGGGGGGGGGGGGGGGGGGTCTCCTCCTCTCCTATGGAATGTATATGGGGGTGTTAGTCCAACTTCCAAGGTATGAATATCCTATCTACTGCTTGTTTAAGACCTTATATTAGGCTCCAGGATGAATCCATAATCTAAGTGAAACTAGCTCTGGACGTGTTGACCTGGCAAGCCATTCCTGGGCTGGAGGTCTCTTAAGTGTTTACCTTGCTCATCTGGTCGTGTTATGTCTCCTGTCTGTTTTGTAGAGTTCTTTGCGGAGCTGGACAAGGTGATGGGCCCTTTGATCTTCAACACCAGCAGCATGACTGAGCTGGTGCGCTTCACGCGGCAGGGCCTACACTGGCTACGGCTGGACGCTAAGCTCATTCCCTGAAGGACTCTATATACACTCCACACACACACCGTCCACCACAATGCACCGCTGCCCCTCCATGCACATGTGAACTTATCTGCCTCAGACATATCTATAACACTGTGTCCATTTTCTACACCAACTTGCCAAAAACACTGAGCGATATGGAGCATCTTGCACCTACGACTGTCCGACACGGAGGAGGAGGATTCCAACTGCACAGATCTATTGGTACATTCTAGCTATATCCACTATCAACGTTTCCCTCTGTCATATCTTTTGATTGTGCAAAGGAAAGCCATTTTTCTATTTGGAACAATGCCTTTGCTGAATTATTATAGATGAAATACACTAAATAGATTTTATTCTATAGGCTATAAGCACATTTATTCACATTCGGCTTTTAATGTGTTATTATTTTTACCAAAGTACCTCCCTCAAACCAAAGGTGCTTTAAAACTAAGGTTTGTCTCTTATCTTTTTTGTGCCTTGTATCAGATATACAGGGAACTAGAATATACCATACGTTGAAATGCAGATCCAGCCAGACATCTTTAAAGAATAATTTTAAGCTTCCAAACATGATTTTGGAATATTACTGGACTTAAGCTGTGATCAGTGGGTTGAAGGCTGCACTGATGGTGTGTGAAGTGACTAGAGCTTGGTTTTCCTGACAGATATCCCTGACACATACACAAATTACTCTAACAGTTGCCATTGAAGGGGAGGTAGCTTGCGGCTGACCATATTGGTGTTAGCCTGTGATACACCATTCAATTGATTTTGTTGAAGTTACTTTCATCGTTCTGAAGCACCACAATATATTATCTGTCAGTGAGTTCTTCCTATGAATTGCCCTGCGAGATGTTCATTTCTAAACAAGGTGTTATTGTTCCATTTATTCCTTAGATCTGTACTGGAAAGGGTTGCTGTTAGTGTATTTTTTAAGGCACAGCAGGGTGTGGTTGGTATGGCAAATGTTATCCTTGAAACACAATGTAATTATTTGTATAGTTTCTGCAAAAATTGCCCAGTGAAAGCAGAAAGTTAGTGCAAGGAATGACATAAATGCACTCGCATTTTAAGACCACAATTAACAATTCTTCTAATTATTGATGTAGCATACACGTTGGTGGTGCTCATTAGCCATACGTAGATTACATGAGTGGTTATATTTCAGTCGAAAAATACATGGCCAATATAGATTTTATTTATGTACCAAGCAGTTGCTCTGTTCAAAGTTCTGTTCAAAATGATTGAAAACGGGGTTGAAAGAGCTATGAAATGCAAAGTATTTCTATTGTATATGAAAATGTCATATTTAAATGTTTAAAAGTGGTTACTGGGTTCTCTACATAGTATAATAGTAATTTGTGTACTACAAAATTTAAGTAATCTATGGTCTATATATTTATGGTACAGGTTATATAATATAACAAATTGAGCTAATGTAGTGGTAAACTGGCCTAATATTTACGTGTTCTTCTGTTATTTTGTATTGCCAGCAAGGCAAATGTGGACATAAGTGATTTTGAACAGGAAAATGTACTTAATGCATAAGTGGTATTGTATTGTGAAGGACTTTTCTTATTAGCCCACTTACAGAATACACATGCTGGAAACACTAGTACCTTTTTTCCCCTCATTGGCTCCCTTGTCTTTCATTTGGGGGAAAACTGTTATTTCTTCTTACACTCAAAGAGTAGAGGAAGATTGTTTTTATCTATGCAGGATTTTTTTTAAACTAAAATCTTTCAATCATTTTTGGGCTTTTAGTTTGAAATCAGGAATTTCCGCTCTTGTTTTTAACTGTCGGTCAAAACCTGTTTGGTTTGACAGAAATGTCCAATGCTTTTAGCTTGTGCATCATGCTTGTCCACTGATTTACTGGTATATGTGTGTATATATAGCTCTGTTTTAGTAACCAAACATGGATGGCTTTATGAAGCCATTTTATACCTTAAGCTGGAGGCCACTTTTCTCATAGATATTCCTCTAGGTGTGCGTGCTCGTGTAGCCACTCCTATGTTTTCATACACTGGTACACTTTTAAGTACAGCTTCAAGGCTTGTTCAATATATTTAGATGTACAAAAGATGATTGGGATCATTTTAACACTTCTCGTAAGTCTTTCACTCATATTTATTAGTTTTTATGCCCCTTTTGCTTTGTCAGCCATTCTTTTTCTCATTTCTTTTTTTTTTTTTTTACTGAAAATAATTGTATGAGTTTAGAAGATATCGTAGTATGGGTTGTTTTGATACATTGAAATATGGTCAGTATAATTAGTTATAACTTGAAGACATCCAGGGTAAAATTAAATGTTATGAAATTAAATAGAAAGACGTAACACTTGCATGTTTCTATTTAAATACAAATTTGTACAAATTGTATATAAAACCAATTCATTTAGGGTGAATTTTTACTACAGTTAAACATTTGTATTGATGCATCTGTGTCATTAAGATATATATGCACATTTGTGAACATCTGTGAGCTTTCTTCCGAAATGTAAGAGATGACACAAGTCTCTGAACCATATCAATCATTTATGTTACTGTATTGTATGCCTTGTCTCCTGCTCACCACTCTGTCATTATCATTGTCATCATCATCAATGTCTTTTAGAATCAAGTACTAATGTATGTTCTGTATTTGATATGGAGACATGTAAATCCATTAAATGTATATTGTTGATCAGATTGAATGGATGTTGGGGTGAGATGTTTTTTTTCTTTTGATCAACTACATCTCTACTGCATGTGAGAAAGCTGTATCCCATTTGAAATTGATCTGAGATGTCTTTTGAATGAGGGGTATTTCTAAGAAGTTGTAGAAGTTAATACAGTATGGTGCACTTCATTTTTCTCAAAGACCATCAGCATACAAAGTACAGTAGTCTAAATTGGGTTAGTTTTAAAATATTGAGAACTGAGATATATATTAAGTAAAGGTACTCTTGAGGTTGTTATTCAAACTTGGAATAACATGTAATTTAAAATTCTTGTGAAGTATTACTTGTTACTAATGGGATTTTTGTCTGTCCTGAATATTCTTTGTATTTTGCCTTATTGAGAATAAAATATATATGGTCTTTCAATGTACCTGTCGTTTCCAATACATTATACCATAATGTCAATATACAGTACTTGTAATACATTTAGGAAAGTGATTTTGATTGCATGTAGAAACCCTATCATATTCATTGTTCACAACCAATTTTAGTGACACAGGGCCCTTTCTGGTCTCTGGCTTCTTTTAATTCCGCAAAATGGTACGAAGCATCATCTGGATATGTGTGCAACAAAAATTAAACATTCACCTTCTGCTACCATTTCTGTCAAGCCCTTTTACCAATACAGACGTTCACTTTTCTCATTGACTTCTCAAACCCCAAACCTCGGCCTTGTCGCAAGCTTTCCCTTAAGTCTCGCGATGTTGCACCTCTGGGTTTAGAAACGGATTATATTGCAATTTCTTGACCCCATACTGTACTTACTACCTTTTGATTATAGCATCAAATTCATAAAAAACCGGTCATATAAAATTTGTATTCGTGTATTGATTTGCTCAAACTCGATTCCTGTTATTAAAATATTTGACGGTCAAGAAGTAAAACACATCGCCGAAACTAGCTACAACTCCTAGTTTAGTTGGCCTGCTCAAATTGACTCGGACTCACCCGTCGGTTGTTTATTTTTTATTTGTTTTACTTTATTTTGCCAGACAGTACTTTCTCAAAATGCAAAAAATATCTATTTTTGTAGACTCTCGAGAGTGACGTATACAGATGGTGAGAGTTGTGGTTCATGTTTGTAGTTCTGTCGTTAGTAATGAAACGGTTGTAACTTTTCGCCTTCGCACTTCTTGGTAAGTAAATTCACTCTGAAACACGTACGTTTTAATGACTGACGAAGCAAATTTAAGGTTCATTCTTTGCCAACAAAACTATGAACAAAGTCACTCTCATACCGTAGCCACCCTGTGGACATTAATTGTCATGTCACTTGGAGACAGTCTTAGATTTTTTTTGAAATGTGGCGCTTTCCGATCTGCCTGACAAAGTCCACTGGTCATCTAGAGCGGCAGCGTAGCCTAGTGGTTAGAGCGTTGGACTAGTAACCGACGCGAGCTGACAAGGTACAAATCTGTCGTTCTACCCCTGAACAAGGCAGTTGTTCCTAGGCCGTCATTGAAAATAAGAATTTGTTCTTAACTGACTTGCCTAGTTAAATAAAGGTTAAATTAAATGACCCCTATACATTTCTACAGTGCCTTCAGAAACACCTCTTGAATTTTTTCACATTTTGTTGTTACAGCCTGAATTTAAAATGGTTTAAATTGAGAATTTGTGTCACTATACACAATAACCCATAATAACAATAACCCATAATGTCATGGAATTATGTTTTCAGAAATGTTTATAAATTAATGAAAAATGATAAACTGAAATGTCTTGAGTAAATAAGTATTCAACCCCTTTCTTATGGCAAACCTAAATAAGTTCAGGAGTAAAATATTTCTTAAGCCATATAAGTTGCATGGACTCACTCTGTGTGCAATAATAGTGATTTCGGAATGACTACCCCAGGAAACTGCTCAGGGATTTCACCATGAAGCCAATGGTGACTTTAAAACAGTTACAGAGTTTAATGGCTGTGATAGTAGAAAGCTGAGGATGGATCAACAACATTGTAGTTACTCCACAATATTAACCTAAATGACAGTGAAAAGAAGGAAGCCTGTACAGAATAAAAATATTCCAAAACGTACATCCTGTTTGCAATAAGGCACTAAAGTAAAACTGTAAAAAAATGTGGCAAGGAAATTAACTTTATGTCATGAATACAAAGTGTAGTGTTTGGAGCAAATCCAACAGCAGGACAATAACCTAAAACACAAAGACAAATATACTCTGGAGTTGCTTACCAAGATGACATTGAATGTTCCTGAGTGGCCTGGTACAGTTTTGACTCAAATGTGTTTGAAAATCTATGGCAAGACTTGAAAATGGCTGTCTAGCAATGATCAACAACTAACTTGACAGAGCTTGAATAATTGTAAAAATAATAATATGCAAATATTGTACAATCTTGGTGTGCGAAGCTCTTAGAGACTTACCCATAAAGACTAATCGTTGCCAAAGGTGATTATAACATGTATTGACTCTGGTGGGAATACTTATGTGAGTGAGATATTTCTGTATTTCATTTTCAATAAATGGTTTCACTTCGTCATTATGGAGTATTGTGTGCAGATAGGTGAGTGAAAGAAAAAAATCAATTTAATCAAATTTGAATTCAGGCTGTAACACAACAAAATGTGGAATAAGTCATGGGGTATGTATGAATACTTTCTGAAGGCACTGTACCTCTACCACTCCAGTATCTCTGCACATTGTAAATATTGTATTGGAACTGACCCTGTAAATAGCTTACTTACTTCTCATGTTCTTCTTATTTTTCATGTGTTTTTGTTCTACCTTATGTTATTTTTAGTAATACATTGATTACTACATTTTGGGGTTTAGAGCTAGCAAGAAAGGCATTTGACTGTACTTGTGCACGCAACATTAAAACTTGAAACCTTGACTACAGTTGGTCTTTTGTTACGGTGTGTAAGAAACCTGCAGTAGTTGCTTATTATACAAACATCCCATAGGCATTTCATAAAACCATTAGCTTTTATAACCTATTTATATGGGTTTGAGATAAAGAACATCTAAACTAACTCCCCTTTATGTTTGAATAAGTTATTTGAAATAAGATAGTTCAATTCTAAGTCATACTTCATGACTTGCAATCAATTTGTAAAGGGAAGATTTAATAAAAGGGCTAATATTCAGAAAGCTCCGCCCACTCATCTGCTCATTGGTTGGGCTGGAATTCTATTACCTTTCAGACTTTCCTGTGTGGCTGTTAAATGTAGCCAGTAGCTATACGGGAAACGTTTTAGCTGTGGGTTTTTTCCTCAAAAAAACCGTTTGTCGATTTATTTCATATTTGAAATGAGGGGAAACTGTTTTGTTTTTATTCAGTTTGAGTCAAAAATAAGAAGGTGACTCATACCTGAGCGACCCAAGGATTCGCAGAGACCTTCAACGTCGATGACCCAGGTATGTGTGTTATTATGAAGTTTAGCAGGTGTGTTGGTATCGCTGTACTCTCTACCAACCTGTTACAGTTTCGGTCCTGGTCAGGAAATTCTTTGCAGGTTAGCCTTTTTCGTCATGAATCTTGTTCTGGAGGCAGCTCTGCAGAGTGGTCACTCGTTGGCACAGCCACAAAGTCATAACATCTGATTTTTAACCTAACCATAGTCAAACCTAACCAGTTTGACTATACCTCCAAAAAATGACACTTTTGTTGTATCATCATTTGTGAAATGCTTTAGGAATATTTCCCAAACTATATATACATAAATATAATATAGCGTTTTTGTTATAGTGATGTTTATTAAATCGTGAAATTACAGAACTACATTGTGTAATTGTAACCATCCGAGTAAAACTTTTCGTTTTATATCTAGGCAGATGGCTTACAGTATTTTCAAATCTGCTAATGTAGCTTTTTAATAAGACTGAGATCATAGCCTGATTGATAACACTAAGGAATTTGAGATCGATAATTAATTGTGCAAAGGAAGCATATTTGTAATAGTCTGGTTGACACCAGCTCTCGAGTAGTATTTGTAAATCATTCCCAAAACAATATATTGATCACCTTCACTATACCATTTACTTATTTGGGGTTCACGGCAAAGCTGTTATTGTTAGACTTTTTTCCCTTGACATGGTCAAATAACTGAAGCATAGATTGGTAACTTTTTTTCTTCTTCTAATTTGCCACAAAAACTAGAGGCCATGAGTAAATTCCAGACGCGAAACTACCTTGAACTTTCTTCATACTGGACACAGACATAAAATGTTATCCGCAATTACAGAGTAAGCCTGTCCGGTGGCTTACACAGTGAGTAAGTGTGGTCTCTGACAGAGGTAGGATTAGGGCCACGAGCTGGAGAGCTTGGTGGGGTAGAAGTCTCACCTTCAGTTGGCTCATTTCTCAATTCTGCGCCCCTTGCCCATAGGCCTGGACTGTGATCCAGCTCCTCTAGGTGAGTGTATGGCATGTTCTGGTTTGTCTGCTCTGCTACGTGCAGATCCACCTGACTACGACGATAGAGGGAGCCACCGACATCCACCAGGTAAGAACGTGGTGCAACTCTCTGTAGGCACGTACCCAGCCTCCAAAGTCCTGTGTGGTCTCCCGGCTGAGGTTTCATCCATATCGTTTCACCCACCTCCAGCTCTGGTAGGTCTCGAGCAGTCCGGTTGTAGAAGCACTTAGCTAGCTGCTTTCTGTGGCACCAACCATGACGCAGTGCTCAAGTAGCTTGTTAGCTATGGGGATTGTAGTCTTCAGACGTCTGGACAGAAGGCGTTGCGCTGGGCTGCTGTTTTCAGAGTGTGCTCTTCCACTGTAAGATGGCTTTCCAGGGGTCATTGCTGCCACGCAAGGCCTTGGGTAGCAGGTTTTTATCAGCGTTCATTGCTGTCATGCAAGGCTTTGCGTAAGAGGTTTTTTTGCAATCTTGACAGCTGACTCTGCCATGCCATTTGCCTTTGGGTGCCTTGGAGGAGAGGTCACGTGGTCAAACTCCCATTCTGAGGCAAAACGCTTGAACTGTGCAGTGAATTGTGGGCCATTGTCCATGATGACCTTGCAAACTGCACCTTTCAATGCTTTATGACTGTTTCTGCTGACAAGTCAGGGAGCAGTTACATTTCCCAAAAGTCAGAGTAGTGATCAACAATGAGAAGATAGTATTTTGTCTGTGGCTGAATAAGTCCATGCTGATGATTTGCCAGGCTCTTGTGGGCAGTTCATATGACATCATGGTTTCCTTTTGCTGTTCATGAGCGTACTTGTTGAATGTGGTACAGCTGCTGACAAAGTCTTTAATTTCTGCATGCATGTTTGGCCAGTATAATGTTTCATGTGCCTGGCGATAACATGCGTCACCTCAAACGTGACTGGAGTGTATTCAAGCCTGACTCCTCTAGGTTTCTTCCTAGGTTTCAGCCTTTCTAGGGAGTTTTTCCAAGCCACCGTGCTTCTACATCTGCATTGCTTGCTGTTTGGGATTTTAGGCTGGGTTTCTGTACAGCACTTTGACATCGGCTGATGTAAAAAGGGCTTTATAAATACATTTGATTGATCTCTGGATGTAGTGATTTGGGGATAATGAGCATTTTGTTCCTGCTGTAGCAAACAGATAGGTGGCCTGTACATTGTGCTTTTGCCCTGCTCAGTGTGTCGCTGATGTACATCTCTGGTCCCGACGAACTTCAGGCTGTAGTTTTGCAGAGTCAGGAGTATGCTTTGAAGCCTCTTGAACGCCTTGAGGAGAGGTTTAGTGAATGTGGCAATGAGTGGTTTGTGGTCAGTTTCAGCATTGACCAGCTCTCGACCAAATAAGTAGTGATGTAAGCGCTGGCAGGAAAAGACGATGCTGAGGCACTCTTTCTCATCGGGCTGGCTTTCCTGCATAAGACAGCATCCAAGTCCACTTTGGCTGGAGTCACTCTGGATTGTGACCGGCTTCGTAATGTTGTAGTAGCGCAACACTCCCATGTATGAAGCCAGAGATTTAATCTCCTGCACCGCGGCCTCTTGTTTGGGTAGCCAGTGCCATGGTGTGTCTTTGTCCAGCAACCAGCGCAGAGGCTCACGGACTGCTGATAGATGTGGCATGAACTTTGCAAGATAATTTGCGAAGCCGATGAGACGCTGCACTCCTTTTGCATCAGACAAGTTTGGCATGTTGAGGATTGCTCTGACTTTGTTTGGGTCCGGCTTCAGGCCTTTGGCCGAGAGAATGTGGGCATGGAAGTGGACGTTTTTTACCTCGAACTGCAGCTTCTTCAGGCCAATGCGCAGCTTAACTGATCGGCAGCACTCCATCTGTGCCAAGAGCTTCACATCGTGGTCACGTTCTGCTTCTTCATCTGTCATCACAGTCTATGATCAGAACATCATCAGTGACGCATTCAATGCCCTTGAGCCCAGCCAGTGACTCGTGCTGCTTGCATTGGTATACCTCAGGTGCCACTGAGACACCAAACGGGAGCTTGAGCCAACGCTTCCGACACCAGGGGGTCCAGAAGGTAGTCACAAAGCTGCTTTCTTCGTCCAGCTTGCATTGCAGAAATGCATCTCAGGTGTCCACCAAGGTAAAAATCTTGGCATTGGGAAGCTTGTAGAAGACATCCTCCAGTGTTGTCATGATGTAGTGGGAGCGTTTCAGTGCTTGGTTCAGATGCTTTGGGTCGATGCAGGCCCTCCGCTTCTCTGGCTTTTTCACTATGACCATATTGCTGATCCGGTTAGTTGGTTCAGTCACAGATGTCATGTGGCCATTGGCCTCATACTTGTCCAGCTGGGCCTTCACAGCCACTTTCATTGAGATGGGCACATTGTGCTGGGCTGGAGTGACGCTCTCATCCTATTCAAAATGTACCGCCCCAGGTTCCTATTCAACGGCCCGTTGAATACATCGTCATATCTGCTGAGTAGCTGTTCTTTGGACAGGGATCAATGCTGGACATGCTCCACGATGTGCAGGTCATTTGGTATGGTGAACTGCATCAGTCCCAGGCGTTCACGTGTAGAGCCTGAGAGGAGAGGAGAGGATGTGAATACCAGTCAACAATCTCAAACTCTAGCTTGTGTTTGTGTCCCCGAATAACACATTAGGTCTTAAAGATGCTCATTAGCTCTCCTGAATACAGCTTTAGTCTAGTATCACTGGGCAAAATATATATGTTGTCTTTGTAGCTCATTACGATGCACGTAGCACCGGAATCCAGTTGACATTGTTACAGCTTGTTGTGTAATCGGTTTGTGACAAACCATTTCTTCCCTTCTTGAGTGTACAGCCTCAATGGATTCATGCATGTAAATGTCACTCAATGTTCTGCTCATCAACACAATGACTCTCACCCTCACTCACCCTTCTTTTGCTTTTTGAGACACACTTTTGCGATGTGATTATTAGTTCCACAAGCTCTGCATGGTTTTCTGTAGGCAGTGCTCTTTGCCTCGCGTGTGTGCATTTCCACAGTATTTACATGCTATAGGGCTGTCTGTGTTCACCGTTCGTGATGAATTACTCTGCCTCGATTTGGTTTTGTCTGCCTGGCAACAGCGTGAACAGTATCAGCGTCGGTACGTGGGGTTTCAATTTCCATTTCTCTCATGTCAGTGACTTCGGCAATGCTAATGTTAAGCCTCTCTCTCTTAGTAGACGCCATCTCATGCAAATTAATTTTAGACTTAAGTTATGCAGACATTGTGATTAGTATATCTGTACAATCACATATTGTTGCCCTATTATATGGTCTGAACGTAGTGAAAAGTGGATATTTTATTCTGGAAAATTAGAAACGCAAAGTACTGCTGCTTGCGCAGTCAGCATATTACAGCTGTGAGAACATATTTAATTATTTTGGAATGATAATGTGGAGTGTACCAACTGAGATTTAAATTAACTTGGTAATGTTTTCACTGATTGCACAAAGGAAAATAGTTCCTACATTATGGAGCGCTTGCTTTGTTATCCAACTGATCTTGTGTCCTTTCTGACATCCTGTGAACCCCGTTCATTGCTGCTCGCAGCTATATTGGTGTGTATTATGAGTTTATTGTATTCTAACTAAACTATGGTGTAATAATAGTGTAATGGTGTATTATTACACACTATGGTGTAATAATAGGCCAGTCTATCAACATCTCTAATTGAATGAATGCCGTCACCTTAGAGCTTGTTAAATAATGCAAGGAGGGCACAGGGGTTTTGTCCTGTTGCTGAAACTTAATCACTCATGCATGGTGAACACAGCCTCTCTTTGTCCTGTCCGGTCCGGCACGCTCCGCACTGGTCAGGACAACCACAGGTCTGCGGGGGAACATGTTTGCATACACACTTGCATGTAGCACAGAACACACACATAGGTTAAACAAATGCAGCATACTCCTTGTCCCCCACTTAACATGGAGCAAGAGGACAAGTACACCTCGCAAGTCCTTAACTGGCAGCTTCATTAAATAGTACCCGCAAAACACCAGTCTCCATGTCAACAGTGAAGAGGTGACTCTGGGATGCTGGCCCTCTAGGCAGTTCCTCTGTCCAGTGTCTGTGTTCTTTTGCCCATCTTAAGATTTTATTTTTATTGGCCAGTCTGAGATTTGCAAAGAAAAAGCCATATCTCAGACTGGCCAATAAAAATAAAATCTTAAGATAGGCAAAAGAACACAGACACTGGAAAGAGGCTAAAGCTGCCAGTTGAGGACTTGTGAGGCTTCTGGTTCTCAAACTAGACACTCTAATGTACTTGTCCTCTTGCTCAGTTGTGCGGGGCCTCCCACTCCTCTTTCTATTCTGGTTAGAGCCAGTTGCGCTGTTCTGTGAAGGGAGTAGTACACAGCGTTGTACGAGATCGTCAATATCTCGCATGGAATAGCCTTCATTTCTCAGAACAAGAATAGACTGACAGGTTTCAGAAGAAAGTTCTTTATTTCTGGCCATTTTGAGCCTGTAATCGAACCCACAAATGCTGATGCTCCAGATACTCAACCAGTCTAAAGAAGGCAATTTTTTTTTTTTTTTTTTTTGATCAGAACAACAGTTTTCATCTGTGGGAAGATAATTGCAAAAGGGTTTTCAAATGATCAATTAACCTTTTTAAAATGATAAACTTGGATTAGCTAACACAACGTTGTCACGTCCTGACCAGTAAATGGGGTTATTTGTTATTATAGTTTGGTCAGGATGTGGCAGGGGGTGTTTGTTTCATGTGGTTTGGGGTATGTATTTAGGTAGAGGGGTGTTTGGTTTATGTGGTCCGGGGTTTGTTAGAACATAGACTATCTAGTCTTTTGTATTTCTATGTGTAGTTAATTGGGGTTGGACCTTCAATTGGAGGCATCTGGTTATTGTTGCCTCTGATTGAGGGTCCTATATTTAGGGGATTGTTTTTCATGGGTTTTTGTGGGAGATTGTGCTGTGTATAGCTTTGTGCCTTACTGGCCTGTTATTCGTCGTTGTGTTTTCGTATACGTGTTTGTTTTGGGTTTTCCTTCTTCACCTAATAAAAGAAGATGAGTGTACATTTTCCCGCTGCGTCTTGCTCTTTACCCTACGACAACCGTGACAAACGTACCATTGGAACACAGAAGTGATGGTTGCTGATAGTGGACCTCTGTCAAGCAAAGAGGCACGGAGTTGAGTCAGAAGTTGACATACTGTTAGGTTGGAGTCATTAAAACTCGTTTTTCAACCACTCCACAAATTTCTTGTCAACAAACTATAGTTTTGGCAAGTCGGTTAGGACATTACTTTGTGCCTGATACAAGTCATTTTTCCAACAATTGATTACAGATTATTTCACTTATAATTCACTATCACAATTGCAGTGGGTCAGAAGTTTACATACACTAAGTTGACTGTGCCGTTTTAAACAGCTTGGAAAATTCCAGAAAATTATAGGCTAATTGACATAATTTGAGTCAATTGGAGGTGTACCTGTGGATGTATTTCAAGGCCTACCTTCAAACTCCGTGCCTCTTTGCCTGACATCATGGGAAAATCAAAAGAAATCAGCCAAGAAATTGTAGACCTCTACAAGTCTGGTTCATCCTTGGGAGCAATTTCCAAACGCATGAAGGTACCACGTTCATCTGTACAAACAATAGTACGCAAGTATAAACACCATGAGATCACGCAGTTGTCATACCACTCACGAAGGATACACGTTCTGTCTCCTAGTGATGAATGTACTTGGGTGGGAAAAGTGCAAATCAATCCCAGAACAACAGGACGTCGTGAAGATGCTGGAGGAAACGGGTACAAAAGTATCTATATCCACAGTAAAACGAGTCCTATATCGACATAACCTGATCGGCCGCTCAGCAAGGAAGAAACCGCTGCTCCAAAACCACCATAAAATAAGCCAGACTACGGTTTGCAACTGCACATGGGGACAAAGATTGTACTTTTTGGAGAAATGTCCTCTGGTCTAATGAAACAAAAATAGAACTGTTTGGTCATAATGACCATCGTTATGTTTGGATGAAAAGGGGGGAGGCTTGCAAGCCGAAGAACACCATCCCAACCGTGAAGCACGGGAGTGGCAGCATTATGTTGTGAGGGTGCTTTGCTGGACGGAAAATTACGTGGATATACTGAAGCAACATCTCAAGACATCAGTCAGGAAGTTAAAGCTTGGTCGCAAATGGGTCTTCCAGATGGACAATGACCCCAAGCATACTTCCAAAGTTGTGGCAAATGGCTTAAGGACAATAAAGTCAAGGTATTGGAGTGGCCATCGCAAAGCCCTGACCTCAATCCTATAGAACATTTGTGGGAAAAACTGAAAGTGTGTGTGCGAGCAAGGAGTCCTACAGACCTGACTCCGTTACACCAGCTCTGTCAGGAGGAATGGGCCAAAATTCACCCAACTTATTGTGGGATGCTTGTGGAAGGCTACCTGAAATGTTTGATGCAGGTTAAACAATTTAAAGGCAATGCTACCAAATACTAATTGAGTGTATGTAAACTTCTGACCCACTGGGAATGTGATGAAAGAAATTAAAGCTGAAATAAATCATTCTCTCTACTATTATTTTGACATTTCACATTCTTAAAATAAAGTGGTGATCTTAACTGACCTAAGATGGAATTATTACTAAGATTAAATGTCAGGAATTGTTTAAATGTATTTGGCTAAGGTGTATGTAGACTTCCGACTTCAACTGTAGATATTCCATAATAAAAAAATAAGCAATTTCCAGCTATAATAGTCATTTACAACGTCTACATGGTATTTCTGATCAATTTGATGTGATTTTAATGGACAAAAAAATGAGCTTTTCTTTCAAAACGATGAACTTTTCTAAGTGACCCCAAACTTTGGAACGGTAGTGTACATATACACAGATATATCAGCAAAAAAAGAAACGTACCTTTTTCAGGACCCTGTCTTTCAAAGATAATTTGTAAAAATCCAAATAACTTCACAGATCTTAATTGTAAAGGGTTTGAACACTGTTTCCCATGCTTGTTCAATGAACCTTAAACAATTAATGAACATGCACCTGTGGAACGGTCGTTAAGACACTAACAGCTTACAGACGGTAGGCAATTAAGGTCACAGTTATGAAAATTAGGACACTAAAGAGGCCTTTCTACTGACTCTGAAAAACACCAAAAGAAAGATGCCCAGGGTCCCTGCTCATCTGTGTGCACGTGCCTTAGGCAGGCTGCAAGGAGGCATGAGGACTGCAGATGTGGCCACAGCAATAAGTTGCAATGTCCGTACTGAGACGCCTAAGATGGCGCTACAGGGAGACAGGTCGGACAGCTGATCATCCTCGCAGTGGCAGGACCACGTGTAACAAGACCTGCACAGGATCGGTACATCTGAACATCACACCTGTGGGACAGGTACAGGATGGCAACAACAACTGCCCGAGTTACACCAGGAACGCACAATTCCTCCATCAGTGCTCAGACTGTCCGCAATAGGCTGAGAGAGGCTGTACTGAGGGCTTGTAGGCCTGTTGTAAGCCAAGTCCTCACCAGACATCACCGGCAACAACGGCGCCTATGGGCACAAACCCACCGTTGCTGGACCAGACAGGACTGGCAAGAAGTGCTCTTCACTGACGAGTCGCGGTTTTGTCTCACCAGGGGTGATGGTCAGATTCGCGTTGATCGTAGAAGGAATGAGCGTTACACTGAGGCCTGTACTCTGGAGCGGGATCAATTTGGAGGTGGAGGGTCCGTCATGGTCTGGGGCGGTGTGTCACAGCATCATCGGACTGAGCTTGTCATTTCAGACAATCTCAACGCTGTGCATTACAGGGAAGACATCCTCCTCCCTCATGTGGTACCCTTCCTGCAGGCTCATCCTGACATGACCCTCCAGCATGACAATGCCACCTGCCGTACTGCTCGTTCTGTGCGTGATTTCCTGCAAGACAGGAATGTCAGTGTTCTGCCATGGCCAGCGGAGAGCCCGAATCTCAATCCCCCCCCCCAGAAATGTCCAGGAACTTGCAGGTGCCTTGGTGGAAGAGTGGGGTAACATCTCACAGCAAGAACAGGCAAATCTGGTGCAGTCCATTACTTAATGCAGCTGGTGGCCACACCAGATTCTGACTGTTACAGATCCCCCCCCCCCCCCCCCCCCCCCTTGTTCAGGGACACATTATAACATTTCTGTTAGTCGCATGTCTGTGGAACTTGTGCAGTTTGTCTGTTGTTGAATCTTGTTACGTTCATACAAATATTTACACATGTTAAATTTGCTGAAAGTAAACGCAGTTGACAGTGAGAGGACGTTTTCTTTTTTTGCTGAGCTTATTTACAGTCACTGTGGGGATGATGTCGCCAATGCACTTATTAATAAAGCTATGTGGTAAACTCCTTAATATTATCGGGTGAATCTCTGAACATACTCCAGTCTGTGCTAGCAAAACAGTCCTGTAGCTTAGCATCCGCTTCATCGGACCACTTCCCTTTTGATCACGTCACTAGTACTTCCTGTTTAAGGTTTTGCTTGTAAGCGGGAGATAAGATTTGCCAAATGGAGGGTAAAGAGAGCCTTGTATGCGTTTGTTTGTAAAGTAAAAGTGATCTTTGGTTTTGTCTCCTCTAGTTGCACAGGTGACATGCTGGTAAAAAAAAAACAGAATTAAATGCATTAAAATCACAGGCCATGAGAAACACTACCACTGGATATGCATTTTCTTGTTTGCTTATGGCCCTATACAGCTCGTTGAGTGAGAGAGAATAGGAGGAAGAAAGACCACTGATTTGAAAGTTAAATGTCAGTATAAATGGAGGGCTGCATAGCAGTGACATGAGAAATGGAACTTCACTGTTGACACGAGGCTTGACCCTGCAGATCACATGGAGGGTCCTTTGGGTACAAAGTGATAGGTGTGGCTCTCATGATAAGCTAAAGAAACGCAGGTCTCTGACTGATAATCTCACCTGGCAGGGTCTTTGTTTACTCCATGTACTTTTCTTCCACGAGACATAAGAACCCTTTTTTTTTTTCAATCACAAAGGGGATTTGACAACAAGTCAGCCACTGACAGATTGCCTAAGTCTAGATGAGAGCCTGAGTCCTATTGCATAGGGAAACTATGATTTAAAGATGAGGAAGGGGTGCAGGGATCTTCAATGAGACACTGACTCTTTTGAGAAGCACAGTGCTTCCTGAGATAACTGTAGGTTGTGGTAGACTTTCTCCTGTCTCCCAAGCGTGTATGGAATGTCAGACATCCTGGTCTCCTCCAGCGGGCCTCTGTCAGTCCCAATCTCTCTCGGGGAGGTACACTTAACACTGCACTCTGGAGAAATTCCCTCATACTGCACCTTGTCAGAACCAATCAGCAAGAGCTGCCGTTAGGGTTTGTCATATTCCTGCAGTGATGTGTCATGGAAGTGAGATGACTCGATATCATCCTGAACACACAAGACCATTTTGGACAGTTACATTGATCCCCTATCAGAATTTTAGTGAGTTTGATTACGACAGTTGTTAAGAGTGCTCTACTAGCAGCCAGTAGATTTGTAATAATCTCATCTTGGTTTTCCTCCTTATGCCAGTCAAGAAATGTGCAATGGCAGATGCCGTGAGTACATCAATATTGTGTCAACCATGTCATCAAAGATACGGTTCATTATACATATACAGGTTTCACAAACAAGCAGCCTTCTACATTCCACTCTGTTTCCAATAGCTAATCTTCACTTCTTCTAACTCCAAAGGAGAAAAATCACCAAAATGATTGTCGGTCTGCACATTACAGGGCCGTTTGTTCGCTTGCTGTCGGCGCAGTGTGTTACAGGGACCACCCACCGTTAGCGACCGATGGGCGTCATTTTCGCCCTTTTCTACATGTAGAATCGGTTTGAACTCGGTTTGCTTTTAAAAGGTAGGAAGCATGAGTTTTTACTCGCCAATGGAACAACACAGTGTGGTCAAATACTTAGTAACTTTTGTTGTATTCATGATCTGGTTACCTATACGTACAAACAGTTATGTTTTGGGGTTATTACTTATTTATTAACCTACGGATATCTTCTAAACTACCCACAATGCACTATTTCTTGGATGGGCCCCAGCCATCAATTTATTAGTCTCTGCTCTCTCTTTGATCTGTGGTTGTGTTTTAGTAGATTTGTGTTAGTTGTGTTCAAGCTGGTATCCAGTAGTTGGGCTCTAGCTTGCCGACCCATATCCGTGGTGGTTGGCTAGGCTAATGGCTATGCTACATGACCAAAAGTATGTGGACACCTGCTCGTCAAACATCTCATGCACGCTGGCATGGTCGCCAGGTGTACGGTGTTTCCTCTGACACATTGGTGTGGCTGGCTTCCGGGTTAAGCGGGCATTGTGTCAAGAAGCAGTGCGGTTGTGTTTCGGAGGACGCATGGCTCTCGACCTTCGCCTCTCCAGAGTCCGTACGGGAGTTGCAGCGATGAGACAAGACTGTAACTACCAATTGGACACCACGAAATTGGGGTGTTAAATATAGAAGTAAAATATAACGCTGCTGGGTTTTCTCACGCTCAACAGTTTCCCGTGTGTATCAAGAATGGTCCACCACCCAAAGAACATCAAGCCAACTTGACACACTGTGGGAAGCATTGGAGTCAACATGGGCCAGCATCCCAGTGGAACGCTTTGGACACCTTGTAGAGTCCATGCCCCGATGAATTTAGACTGTTCTGAGGGTAAAGGGGGTGCAACTCAATATTAGGAAGGTGTTCCTAATGTTTTCTACACTCAGTGTATTATGCACATAGCTACCTCAATGACCTCACCCCTGCACATTGACTCCGTACTGGTACTTCGAGTATGTAGCAATGTTATTTTCTACTTCCTGTACATAGCTATGTTATTTTTACTCCTTGTTATTCCTCATCGCTATTTATATATTTTTCTTCATGTTTTATCTTTTAACTGATACTTTACCAACAATACAGAGTTAAGTATTTAACTGTTAGTCTACACCTGTTTACCAACAATGTGACAAATTCAATTTAGATTTTATTTTCCCCCCATTTTTCTAACCTCTTCTCATCTGTTCTCTCGCGCTCTCATTTTCATTTCAGGTTACACAGTTCAGGCGGTGTTGCACTGTGGTAATGCTGTAGGGTGAAGTTTAATCTCTTTATGGGTTCTGTTTCACAGCCTTCTCTGTCTCTGCCTGTGCTCTGTATGAAGGAACCCAGTCACGGTGGCGGACTGCACACAATGGAGATTACAAATCACTTGACTCTTCAGAACGATAGTTAAGATTTTTATTAAAGAAGCCATTATGTGGCTTGAATGAGTCTAATTTCATCATATGATGGTTTTACAGTGGAGTTGGCGGCATACAATGGGAATAAATTAAGAATCAGGACTGTGGCTGGAGGTGGAGCTGTACAACATTGTCATTTTTTTCAGGCGTCTGATTGTGATGGGGGTGTGATAAAGCACTGCTTTATCGCTAATGAATAAGTACTATTGAACAGTGGCCAACTGAGAGCACAAGAATCCCTGCTTATATCAGGAAGCAGACTGACGATGTAAAAACAGCCTGTCAATATGTTGAGACAATACATTGAAGTCCATCCCATTATGTAATCCGTTGTCAGAGGAAGGAGGTCTGTTTCAGCCATCGAAAGGAGGGTCCGTTTGAGTTGTCGCTGGAGGATGTCACCTGGATGGACACCTGTTGATGGGTAACCTGAGCGACTGGACTTTCTTTCTTTTGATGAAGGCTAGGTAGGGTTACCCTGCTCCATTTTACCATTAGGGCTATTGGGATTTACACTAGTATTTGTAGTCCCATCTCCTAGTGAAGATGTTAAATGGAGATATATGACTTAATACAACCTGTACCAGTAGAGCCTATTTGCTGTACCTGTCAGCTTTACCAAGCACATTCCTTTCCATGTGTGCAATAATTGCCACTGCTCGTGCTCCTGGCTAATGAGGCCACTGCTCGTGCTCCTGGCTAATGAGGCCACTGCTCGTGCTCCTGGCTAATGAGGCCACTGCTCGTGCTCCTGGCTAATGAGGCCACTGCTCGTGCTCCTGGGTAAAGTGTCCGTGATAAGGAGTGGGTGCCATGAATGCGGTCATGCACATGCCATTGCAGCGTTAACAAAGAACACCATGTCTGACAGCCACCGGACCAGAGGTTGTCACAACTTTGATTTGGGTTTCTGTTGTCCTCTGGGTTTCACTGACTAGGGACACAGTGGAATTGAATCATCTGTTTTTCTTGAGGATTACATACCTGGTTGTGTTAAAGAGGTCTTGGTGTGTTAACAATGTAACCGTTGTGTTATTCCGTCCTTCAAAAGTACATTATTGTTTTACATAGCTTTCCTTTACCACCTCCTGAGAGTGAAGGAGAGGTTGTCATCCTGGGCCTAAAATGGCTGTCTGAATACAGGTTATTGGAGGGGGCTAGACAGTGACCTTGATCTCCTGGCAATAAGGGGAAAGGGGGACACCTAGTGTATTCAACTGAAATGTGTCTTCCGCATGTAACCTAATCCCTCTGAATCACAATAAGGTCTCTTAGGCTGAGTACACAGGCAGACCAATTCTGATAATTGTTTCACTCATTGTTATTTTGACCAATCAGACCAGCTCTGAAAAAGATCTGATGTGATTGGTCAAAAGACCAATTCGTTGGGGGGGGGCTGAATTGGGCTGCGTTTACACTGTGTAAACGCAGCCTAAGACTCCCACCTCTGATGACAAAGGAAAATATGAAAGCCCAAACGTGATGTACTATTGTGAAAGTGATTATGGTGACTGCCAGATTTGATACAATTTGGGAGCTCTCTTGTCAGAAATCTAGGCTACTCCTATTTTAGCTTTCCTACTTTACTTTTGGTATTTTATTACTATGTCATGAATGGAGAACTGCAATTGCTAAATGCTTTCTGCCTTAAATCTTGGCTCACTTTGATTGCAGTCTCTCTCTCGCTGTTAAAAGGCCTGCACATTGAATATGCTTCCAATTACCACCTGTATTGACCAATGTTTCGATCCACAAGGATCTTCTTGAGGTCAAACTGTTGTTTTAAAGTCTGCAGTATACTTCATTATCCCCGCACTTAGGTTTTTTAAGGATGTGCGTATGACCATCTGTATTACATGTCATCATTAAAACTAGGCCTGTAAGGGCTTTTGTCAATCCCATAACTGTATGGAACCGCTTGTCTTTTCAGTTCGCTGCAGCTAGCGACTGGAACAAGCTGCAACAAACACTCAAACTGGAGAGTTTTATCTCAATCTCTTCGTTCAAAGACTCAATCATGGACACTCTTAATGACAGTTGTGGCTGCTTTGCGTGATGTATTGTTGTCTCTACCTTCTTGCCCTTTGTGCTGTTGTCTGTGCCCAATAATGTTTACACCCGGTTTTATGCTGCTTCCATGTGTTGCTGCCTTGCTATGTTGTTGTCTTGGGTCTCTACGAAGGGTTGTGGTGTCTCGTCGTGATTTTTGTTTTTAATCCCAGCCCCCGTCCCCGCAGGAGGTCTTTTGCCTTTTTGAAGGCCGTCATTGTAAATAACAATTTGGTTTTATATGACTTGCCGAGTTAAATAAAGGTTCAATAAAATAAATGTTAGTTGTGTAAATGCTCAGAGACCGCTATAGAGAGGACTCTCCCATACTTTCTGAATTGGACTGGTTCTGTAGAGGCTATGACACAACATTGTCGTAGGAAGGAGTTTGGGAAGGACGGGACTGCTGTGAGGTCTTGAGAAAAAGACAAGCCAGCAGAGCAACTTTTTTCAACCTACATCAGCCTCCTGTCAGGAAGTGGTTCAATTGTTTGTTGTTTGTATTCCACAGCCTGCCATTCTTTCTCTCCCCTCACACATTCCGTAGCCCGCTTCTGTCACCGCTGTTGTCACCTCTAGTTCATAAGGTTATGCTTAATGTTGATGCTGTCATTATTTAATCCAGTGTATGAAACGGTGAATGATCTGCCCCGGGTTGTGTGTTTTTCAGAGTTTCACCGAACCAAGTGAAGACACCATTGTACTTTGTGTTTCCCTCAAGATGGCCTAATTCTGTGTGGCTGGTTGACAAGTCCTATAGGGCTAGCTGGAGATTAGCTAGGTTGTTACCCTAAATAAACACACTGAACATGGCCTGCCCCGCAGCTTCACATTGTTTGTACTGAGTACAATGTCTAGGTTTACCCCCTTCGTAGTGTCATATTGCTTTTTTTCTGCCTCGGGCTCTTAATACAAACTTAACTCTATATTTTTCTGTACATGAAAGTAACAAGATGGCATAAGTAATAACTGACTTGCCTAGTTAAATAAAAAAGGGTTAAGAACAAATTCTTATTTACAATGAGGGCCTAGGAACAGAGGGTTAACTGCCTTGTTCAGGGGCAGAACGACAGATTTTTACCTTGTCAGCTTGGGGATTCGATCTAGCAACCTTTCGGTTACTGGCCCAAAGCTCTAACCACTAGGCTACAGCCCTGCTCTTGTTTCATCCATAAGCTCTGGGGTAGAAGGCTTCACAAGTTAATGTTTGACCAGCTTCAGCTTTGGGATGAGTCAGAATGCTTAACTGTGGTATTTTTGTAGTGCAGAATGTTCTAACTTGCTCTCTGTGGGCTAAAAAGGTAAAATATCAACTGGTACTGGGCACTCATACCAGTGTGAACAGAAATTGTCCCACAGCATCAAGCTGATGTCCCCCGTCATGCTTGGTGGGCACATTCCAATATTAATTTGTGGGAATGTGGTGCTTATTAGAGCCTGTTAGCCTGTCACTATCACCCAGGGTCTGGTGACGTTTTGTGGACAGCCTAGTGACATTTCCCACTGACTGCTCTGCAGTAACTGAATATCTCCACCTTTTCACAAAGCTCTTCCTCTCAACATTTGTTTGATTTGTCTTAACGGTGACATTCTCTCTCACCTTGGGACCTTGAGGAAAGTCCTAGAACTAAGGATGAGCAAATCTGCATCTCCAATTTCTTTGTCTCTTAATGTGTGTCATGATTTTTCCCTTGTTGACACCCATTTTTTGTGAGGCCACAGTTGTTTGGCCCATTCTCGACCTAGGCACTAAAATGGAGGTCACGCTGAAAGGAATACGTATCTGAAATGCACTTACCCGGTCTTGCAGTCAAATCTTCTTACTGAGGTTTTTAACCCTGACACCTCCCTAATAAGCACCCTCCCTCTCTCGCTCTGTCTTTTCCTTAATTGAATGCCTGTCTATGATTGGGTGCAATGGAGATTAGTTGCCAGGTATAAAATGGTTTGTTACCATGTGAAGTAGACTAAGTCTGTCCTGAATGGTGCCACATACAGTATAGCTGCCATACAGTTCATTGGGAAAGTATTCAGACCCTTCCCCTTTTCCACATTTAGTTACGTTACATCCTTCTAAAATAGATTTTTTTTTAAAACAGCCAATTGTTGACATATTTGCAAATGTATTAAAAATAAAGAACAGAAATACCTTATTTATGCATCGCAGTGCTTGAGGCATCACTAGAGACCCGGGTTCGATCCCGGGCTATGTTGCAGCCGGCCGTGACCGGGAAACCCATGAGGCAGCTCACAATTGGCCCAGTGTCTTCCAGGTTAGGGAAGGGTTTGGCCGGCTGTGATGTCCTTGTCCCATTGCGTTCCTGTGGCGGGTCGGGTGCATGCACGGTCGCCAGTTGTACGGTTTGTCCTCCAACACATTGGTGCCTGTGGCTGCCAGGTTAAGCCAGCAGTGTGTCAAGAAGCAGTGCGGCTTGGCAGGGTCGTGTTTTGGAGGATGCATGGCTCTCGACCTTTGCCTCTCCTGAGTCTGTACGGGAGTTGCAGTCCTGTCCCATTGCTCGAAATTGAGCCCAGGTGCATCCTGTTTCCATTGATCATCCTTGAGATGTTTCTACAACTTGATTGGAGTCCACCTGTGATAAATTAAATTGATTGGACATTATTTGGAAGGCACACACGTCTATATAAGGTCCCACAGTTGACAGTGCATGTCAGAGCATAAACTAATCCATGAGGTCAAAGGAATTGTCCATAGAGCTCCGAGACAGGATTGTGTCGAGGCACAGATCTGGGGAAGGGTAACAAAACATTTCTGCAGCATTGAAGGTCCCCAAGAACACAGTGGCCTCCATTCTTAAATGGAAGACGTTTGGAACCAGCAAGACTCTTCCTAGAGTTGGTCGCTCGCCTAAACTGAGCAATCGGGGGAGAAGGGCCTTGGTCAGGTTGGTGACCAAGAACCCGATGGTCACTCTGACAGAGCTCCAGAGTTCCTCTGTGGAGATAGTTGTCCTTCTGGAAGGATCACCCATCTCTGCAGCACTCCACCAATCATGCCTTTATGGCGGAGGGGCCAGACGGAAGCCACTCCTCAGTAAAAGGCACATGACAGGCTGCTTGGAGTTTGCCAAAAGGCACCTAAAGGATGCTATGGGGATGTTTTTCAGTGGAAGGGACTATGAGATTAGTCAGGATCGCGGGATTAAATTTGTTTTATTTTATTTAGCCTTTAATTAACTAGGCAAGTCAGTTAAGAACAAATTCTTATTTACAATGACAGCCTACCCCAGCCAAACCCGGACGATGCTGGGCCAATTGTGAGCCACCCTATGGGACTCAGCCTGGATACAGCTTGTGATACAGCCTGGAATCGAACCAGGGTCTGTAGTGACACCTCCAGCATTGAGATGCAGTGTCTTAGACCGCTGCAAAGATGAATGGAGCAAAGTACAGAGAGATCCTTGATGATAACCTGCACCAGAGTTCTCAGACTGGGGTGAAGGTTCACATTCCAACAGGACAACGACCCTAAGTACACAGCCAAGACGACACAGGAGTGGCTTCGGGACAAGTCTCTGAATGTCCTTGAGTGGCCCAGCCAGAGCCCGGACTTGAACCCGATTTTGAATATCTCTGGAGAGAACTGAAAATATCTGTGCAGCGCCCCATCCAACCTGACAAAGCTTGAGAGGCTCTGCAGATAAGAATGGGAGAAACTCCCCAAATACAGGTGTGCCAAGCTTGTAGCATCATACCCAAGAAGACTCGATGTTGTAATCGCTGCCAACGGTGCTTCAAAAAGTACAGAGTAAAGGGTCTGAATTAGAGGTCGACCGATTTATGATTTGTTTTCAATACCGATTTATTCGGACGACCAAAAAAAGCTGATACCAATTAATCGGCCATTTTTTATAACATTTACATTTTTTTATTTATATTTTTAATAATGACAATTACAACATTACTGAATGAACAATGAACACTTATTTTAACTTAAAATAATACATCTATTTAGTCTCAAATAAATATTGAAACCTGGTCAATTTGGTTTAAATAATGCAAAAAACAGTGTTGGAGAAGAAAGTAAAAGTGCAATATGTGTCATGTAAAAAAGCTAACGTTTAAGTTTCTTGCTCAGATCAAATGAAAGCTGGTGGTTCAATATTCCCAGTTCTTCAATATTCCCAGTTAAGAAGTTTTAGGTTGTAGTTATTATAGGAATTATGACGCATTGACAATTTCTCTCTATACCATTTTGTATTTCATATACCTTTGACTATTGGATGTTCTAATAGGCACTTTAGTATTGCCAGCCTAATCTCAGGAGTTGATAGGCTTGAAGTCATAAACAGCACTGTGAACCAAGCATTGCTAAGAGCTACTGGCAAATGCAGTAAAGTTTGAATGAATGCTTACGAGCCTGCTGCTGCCTACCACTGCTCAATCAAATCATAGACTTAATTATAATATCATAAACACGAGCCTTTGGTCATCAGTATGGTCAAAGCCGGAAACTATAATTTCGAAAACAAAACTTTATTATTTTAGTGAAATATGGAACAGTATTTTATGGTTAGGTACAGTCTTGCAACGATTGTGCTTTTTTCGCGAATGCGCTTTTGTTAAAATATCACCCGTTTGGCGAAGTAGGCTGTGATTTGATGATAAATTAACAGGCACTGTGTTGATTATATGCAACGCAGGACAAGCTAGTTGACCTAGTGATGTCATCAACCATGTGTAGTTAACTAGTGATTATGTTAACATTGATTGATTGTTTTTTTTAATAAGGTATGTTTAATGCTAGCTAGCAACTTACCGTGGCTCCTTGCTGCACTTGTGTAACAGGTGGTCAGCCTGCCACGCAGTTTCCTCGTGGAATGCAATGTAATTGGCGTCCAAAAATGCAGATTACCGATTTTTGTTATGAAATCTTGAAATCAGCCCTAATTAATCGGCCAACTTCTAGTCTGAATACTTATGTAAATGTGATGTTTCATTACATTTGCAAACATTTCTAAAAACCTGTTTTTGCTTTTGTATTATGGGGCATTGTGTGTAGATTGAGGGGGGAAACATTTTTAATACCTTATTCAACCTTATTCTAAAATGTAACAATGTGGAAAAAAGTAAAGGTGTCTGAATACCTTCCGAATGCACTGCATCAGTCCCACATCAAGTCACTGCAGGGTCTTAAACTGCATCACTTCAAATTTTGATTTGAACTTGCCTTTGTGTGTGTGTGTGTGTGTGTGTGTGTGTGTGTGTGTGTGTGTCAATATTAAATACAATAGTCATGTGTGTACTTGCACAAAAGCAACATGTATATGTGCTGGGTCTGTCAGAGTGGTGGATGTTAAGAATAGCCCTGCTCTCCTGTGTTTGGCCTTTGACACATTCAGTTGGTTGACAGGTGGGAATGGCAGCAGAGGTGACCATAACAACAGAGCACCTAACACCACCCCTCAGACCAGACGCTTCCAGCATGAACCAAAATGTTAAGCATAACAACCAAGTTATCATCAGATAAATACAGAGGCCACTATCATACAGTAAAAAAGCCTACATCTCTAGACTAGCTGTGAGTTTGCACTGTGTTGACCATGATGAAAGCTGGTGAAATGGGTCTAGATGCTTAGCAGTTAATTAATTAACATAATGTCATAACATCTGCATGACCTTGCACTGACACAAGTCAGCCACAACTAACTTCTAGGCCCAAGGTGTTTGGAAATTAAGACAAATGTTTGGTTGTTTGGGGCCTGCAATAGAGGGGAGAGGATGGAAAATGGTGTTGGGGTCCTCCTGGTTGTCGGTCTTTGAGTGTTTGGGCGAGAGCAGCACCCACCCCTGCTGCTTGGCTGCTGTCCATGTGCCTAGGACCCTGGGAATGAATCATGCCCGGGCCCTGTCTTTCTTTGAAGCCAGTGAGGAATGCAAGGCCTTTTTTACAGACAGCACTAGCTATCTGCGGTGAAATGTTCCCTCTGCCACAGAGCTCATTGTGCATCAGCAAGGCGGACAGACGTCACAGGCATGCGATCGCCGCCTCTCGGCTTGGTCTTGGGGGGAGAAGGACTCTTTTTCTCTGGAACTCTTCTTTACATCTCCTCCTGGTAACTTGTTTTTTGTTTTGGTCCTTCTTTTTCCTCATTAGATATCCTAATAGTTTTATCTAAAAGTCAAGTGATTAACTTGGAAATGTTTTTTTTATTTTTTATTTTTTTCCTCATACGCAATCGAAAACGTGAACAACAAATTGGTCAGTGGATTTGGTAAGTTGTTTCTGTCTGGTGCTCTTCAAAGAGAATTCTGTTTTAGATCTGTTGGTATGAGTTGAGTCGACTCTAATTGCAGTCACTGTGATGGTTTATCCAGCAAACCAGTTCAGGTTGCTGGTGTGCGTGTTAGTGTATTTGTCTGGGACATTCAGCCTCTGTCCTCTCTGTACATTTTGTCACCGGCTGTCCTCCTCATCACTTCCACATGAGCGCTGGCCTGTTCGGTCCCGTTAATATGTTCTAGCTAGCAGTTCAGGACTGGGGAGAAGCCTGGCAGGCCCAGGCAGCCGCTGCACATGGAGAAACGGGTGTCCCTCCACAACACACACAAACCAACCCCTTTTAACATCACTAACTAGACCTGGGAGGTCAGTATACGTGTGCATGTATGCCTGGTAGCTGGAGATTTTCATACAGTCTGCTGCAAACCAGGGGACTAGGGTGAGATCTATCACACTTTGGGGTGTAATGGGACTTAGAACAGACCTACCTCAGCCATTTTGAATGGTGGTTATTTGACCAATTTGTTTGTTTATCTGTGTTGGCCCATGAGGGAGTGAACCCTGGTCGGCATGGAGGACTGTGGTGCTCATTGGCTAGTCTTTGTGTTGGCCACACTGATCTGTTTGTATGTGTGACTGTAATCGCCAAGAGGCCTGCATTCTTCTTAGTCTACCATCACCCCACATTAAGGCCACCTGTTGGTGGACTTTATATCAGTATTTTGATGTGGGGTAATATCTGTACTGTAAACACCATTTTGGGCAGAAAGACAAGTTTCACTGTTACTGAAAGCTTAGTGAATCTCTTCCGTTGCAGGAACATAAACAAGGCCAACATGAAACTAAAAGATTTAAGTTATTGGAGAAAGTTCTTTGGGAACTTTTTATTGCTTCCTGCTACAGAATGAGGAAAATGTCCTTGATTTTTATCACTGAGAAATTGGATTTTGGATGTTTTTGATGGGCAGCTCTAAGGGAACAGGGGGGGGATCTTGGATGGTTAAGGGGCAGCTCTAAGGGAATGGGGGATCTTGGATGGTTGAGGGGCAGCTCTCGAGGGGAACTGGGGGGGGATCTTGGATGGTTGATGGGCAGCTCTAAGGGAACAGGGGGGGATCTTGGATGGTTGAGGGGCAGCTCTCGAGGGGAACTGGGGGGGGATCTTGGATGGTTGAGGGGCAGCTCTAAGGGAACAGGGGGGGATCTTGGATGGTTGAGGGGCAGCTCTCGAGGGGAACTGGGGGGGGGATCTTGGATGGTTGAGGGGCAGCTCTCGAGGGGAACTGGGGGATCTTGGATGGTTGAGGGGCAGCTCTCGAGGGGAACTGTGGGATCTTGGATGGTTGAGGTGCAGCTCTAAGGGAACAGGGGGGGGATCTTGGATGGTTGAGGTGCAGCTCTCGAGGGGGCTGTATCACATCCGGCCGTGATTGGGAGTCCCATAGGGCGGTGCAATTGGTCCAGCGTCGTCCGGGGTAGGCCGTCATTTTAAATAAGAATTTGTTCTTAACTGATTTACCTTGTTAAACAAATACATGTTTTTAAATCCTTTCTGTCGCAAACACCAAACACTCAACATATTATATACTTTCCGTTTTTAAAACCTTTTAATGTGGTCAGTATGTTTTTCATTAGGTCTAGTCAAACACATTCATTGAGTACGGTGTATGTGATTGGTTGGTTTCCTGATAAGTTAAACCAACACACAGTGCTACATGCAGTGCTCCAGTTGTGGATAATCCATAAAATAGTTATCACACACATGACTAATCCCCAAATACAGTATGTTTGCCAAGTAGATATGGAATTCCAGGCATTTTCTGTGCGCTGTGATGTACACCTCAAAGTTGTAATTAGGGTCTGGTTTCAAAGGCACCTCTAACAGGTGTTCCATGCTGTACAGCGCCTTCGGAAAATATTCAGACACCTTGATTTTACATATTGTACATTACAGCCTTATTCTAAAATTGATTCAATTGTTCCCCCCCCCTAAATCTACACACACTACCCTAAATAACAAAGCAAAACCAAGGTTTAGAGATTTTTGCTAATTTATTACAAATAAAGAAATATTACATTTACATAAGTATTCAGACTCTTTACTCAGTACATTGTTGAAGCACTTTTGGCAGTGATTACAGCGTTGTGTCTTTGATATGACGCTACAAGCTTGGTACACCTGTATGTTGGGAGTTTCTCCCATTCTTCTCTGCAGATTTCCTCCAGACGTGGTGCTTGGCATTCAGGCCAAATAGTTCAATCTTGGTTTCATCAGACCAGTGAATCTTGTTTCTCATGGTCTGAGAGTCTTTAGGTGTCTTTTGGCAAACTCCAAGCGGGCTGTCATGTGCCTTTTTACTGAGGAGTGGCTTCCGTCTGGCCTCTACCATAAAAGCCTGATTGGTGGAGTGCTGCAGAGATGGTTGTCCTTCTGGAAGGTTGCTCACCTCCCTGACCAAGGCCCTTCTCCCCCGATTGCTCAGTTTGGCCGGGCGGCCAGCTCTAGGAAGAGTCTTGGTGGTTCCAAACTTCTTCCATTTAAGAATGATGGAGGCTACTGTGTTCTTGGACCTTCAATGTTGCAGAAATGTTTGGGTACCCTTCCCCAGATCTGTGCCTCGACACAATCCTGTCTCTGAGCTCTACGGATAATTCCTTCAACCTCATGGCTTTGTTTTTGCTCTGACATGCACTGTCAACTGTGGAACCTTAAAAGGTGTGTGTGTGTGCACGCCTTTTCAAATCATGTCCAATCAATTTAATTTATCACAGGTGGACTCCAATCAAGTTGTAGAAACGTCTCAAGGATGATAAATGGAAACAGGATGCGCCTGAGCTCATTTTCGAGTCTCACAGCAAATGGTCTGAATACTTATGTAAATAAGGTATTTGTTTTTTTATATTAAATACATTTGCAAATTAAATAGTAGCCACAAAACACCAGTCTCAACGTCAACAGTGAAGAGGCGACTCCGGGATGCTGGCCTTCTAGGCTTAGTTGCAAAGAAAAGGCCATATTTCAGACTGGCCAATAAAAATAAAATCTTAAGATGGGCAAAAGAACACAGACACTGGACAGAGGAACTCTTCCTAGAAGGCCAGCATCCCGGAGTCACCTCTTCACTGTTGACGTTGAGACGGGTGTTTTGCGGATATTATTTAATGAAGCTGCCAGTTGAGGACTTGTGAGGCTTCTGTTTCTCAAACTAGACACTCTAATGTACTTGTCCTCTTGCTCAGTTGTGCACCGGGGCCTCCCACTCTTTTCTATTGTGGTTAGAGCCAGTTTGTGCTGTTCTGTGAAGGGAGTAGTACACAGTGTTGTACGAGATCTTCAGTTTCTTGGCAATTTCTCGCATGGTATAGCCTTCATTTCTCAGAACAAGTATAGACTGACAGATTTCAGAAGAAAGTTCTTTGTTTCTGGCCATTTTGAGCCTGTAATCGAACCCACAATTGCTGATGCTCCAGATACTCAACTAGTCTAAAGAAGGCCAGTTTTATTGCTTCTTTAATCAGGACAACAGTTTTCAGCTGTGCTAACATAATTGCAAAAGGGTTTTCAAATGATCAATTAGCCTTTTAAAATGAAACTTGGATTAGCTAACACAACGTGCCATTGGAACACAGGAGTGATGGTTGCTCATAATGGGCCTCTGTACGCCTATGTAGATATTCCATAAATAAATCTGCCGTTTCCAGCTACAATAGCCATTTACAACATTAACAATGTCTATACTGTATTTCTGATCAATTTGATGTTATTTTAATGGACAGAAAATGTGCTTTTCTTTCAAAAACAAGGACATTTCTAAGTGACCCCAAACTTTTGAACGGGTAGGTATGGTATGTATAAATATTTTTTGGAGTACTGCTAAATTAATATAGGGAAACACTGCACCCCTGACAAACGTGTCCTGTCTGAGTGTTACACCGAAAAAAAAAGTTTTTCTTTTTTTTAATCTGAAATAAATCTTTTTTTTTTTAATTCTTTTTTTTTACTATTTGTACATAGGTGGCCCGGGGGGGGAAATACGAAATTTATATGCAGAAAAACCCTGCAATCCTCTGAGAATTTCTATTAATTGCGTGTAGATTGAAGGCTCTGTGGTTGTACCTTTTGAACTAGCGAGTGTTGTTGCCCCAGTTGACATGCCATGTTGAGAATCTAACACAAACACAGTATTAGTAGTCAACACAGTCCGCTACGCTGAGAAAGCAGCTCATTTCCTATGAGTTTTTTTGTTGGCAAGAAACTATATTTGGGTTGGGTTTTCCACACCTCCCAGCTGTAGGAGGAGGAAATGGAGCATGTTAAATAACATTTAATTTCTGTTAAGATAACCATTCTGTTTTTGCTTTTCTTTGTTATTCAAGAAGCCCACTACTAAAGAAGCTTAGAAGGCAGAAAATGACCCTGAGTTCTCAAGTGAAAGACTGAAGGTGAATGTGTCGGTGTCACCTCCATTTCACTTGTGTCCACACTTCAGTTTCCAAAGCCAGATGGATTCCTATAATTTAAACTTTGAGAAAATGAGCAACCTGGACCTGCACCCCCTGAGCCTACCATTGAGTCGGCTCTCCCCAGCCAAGTCCACCAGCAGCATCGACCAGTTCACATACCACCACGGCAAGGGCGACTCGGCCTACAGCTCCTTCTCTGGGGGCTCCAACGCCCCAGACTACCCCTTCCTTCCAGATGACCTCCAGCACCACAGCCTGCACTATGCCGACCTGAAGTATGTGAAGGCCATCTACCACCCCAATGTCCTCGACTCTGACGCCAAGAGCATGGATCAGCTCTACCGCTCCATGGAGGCCATCTCAAACCAGTATCGTAACAACAATGGCTGCCTGAGTGCAACACAGTACTGTGATCAGAATCAAGAAAAGCTGCCACCCCCTCCTCCTCAGCTGCCTCCACCCCCCGACCGCCTGGACAGCTTCATAGCCACCAGGAACCTGGAGAACTGCAGGGCGCAGCACAGTCCCGAGGGCCAGCTGGCAGACAGGTCTCCTCCACGACCCCGGACAGCTAATCCTGATGCTGCCTGTCTCAGGCCAGACCGAGTCTATGGTCGTCGGGCCTCACAGCCCTATCACAGGGACCCAGTCAACTCTGACCACATGGATAAGAACCCTGAGCAGCAAACGTCAGCAAACATCTTAAGCCGATCACCCCCTCGCATGAGTCAGCCTGAGCAGCACCCTAATCAGCAGGCTGGTGGTGGCGGCCATTCGGAGGGTCACCGTAAGAGGACGCAAGAGCCCCGCGGGTCCCTCCTGCCGGAGCCACCGCAATCCGCCATCCCCTTGCATGTGGCACAGAACATGGTCAACAGCAGCATCCAACACAAGGGCCAGTTCTACTTCGTTACAGGTGTTTGTAAGTCGTCAGAGTCCAGTCTGAAGCATGGTTCTCTGTGTGTGTCAGGGGAAGGCAGTGAGAGCCCTGTGTCCGAGCCTGTGGACAGGGAGAGGTTGCACAGCACCATGGACCACATGTTCAGGAACACCCAACAGAGGCACTATATCACCCATGACACCACAACAACCGATGTCAGAGAGTTTTACACCAAGAGTCAAGATAGAAGCCAAGATGAGGTGAAACAGACTCGGAGTAGGATTTCATATGGCCCCTCTCACATTTTAAACCAGCGCTCCCGCAGTTCCGATGCTTTACAACAAAGTCTCAAGGTCCAGAGCAGAGAGATCGGCAGGCATCACAGCCCCAACCACCACATCTTCTCCTGCGGCCGAGAGGAGAACTGTCCGCTGTTATCAAATTCCCACAGCCAGGAAGTCCCTCCACCGATCAGCATGGAGCAGGCCACCCACCACAAGAGAGACGAACAAATCAACGCAGGGAGGAGGCGGCCATTAGGAGGCGTGGCCAGCCAGAAGATCAACAAGGAAAACACCCCGCTGCTCTACCACCTCACTGGAGCCAACAGGGCGGCCCTAAATTTGAATTTGAAGCCCAAAAATGACATTGAGGTCAGTATGCAAGGTGAAGATGCAGGCCTCAATGCTGCTCATGAGGAAAGGCAAGCTCCCGTTAGCTGTAGTGATAGGACACCACACGGTGAAACATCCAAGGAGGAGAGCACGGAGGCGATCGCCCACCCCTGCAACACGCTGGACGACTCCTTTAAGAAGTACTACAAGGAGAAACTGAAGGGCGCCCAGGATAAGGTCCTCAGGGAGACCTCCTTTAAGAGGAGTGACCTGCAGCTGTCCTGGCCCCACAGAGTGAGGCAGAGGCCTGAGCTCAGGCCCACGGTACTTCACACAGTCTCCTCTTCACAGGACTCTGAGACCTCAGCAGACACACTCACCCCCTCCCCAACACACTCTGAGGGGACAGATAAGGAGGACATAAAGGAAATGCTGAAGGAGGTTGAGAAAGAGAGCGTGGTGAAGGACGGTGAAAAGGAGAACGGGAGGCCAGCGAACATTGCCCAGCCTCAGTTGGCTCGTATCGGGGGCAGGAGGTGTCTGACTTCAGAGCAGAAGAAGCTGTGCTACTCAGAGCCGGAGAAGCTGAACCAGCTGGGTGACTCGGGTGAAGTAGGACTGCTGGTACTTTCAGGCGATGAGGAGGAGCTGGGAGAACAGGGCCTGGTGGCAGCTAGGAGGAAGATGTTTGAGACCAAAGGCAGGGCCCTGTCCACCTCCAGCCTCTCCAAGACCTCCCTGCAGCACCTCCAGCACAAGGCCCTGGTGGCCTACATGGAGCGCAAGACGGGCCTCAAGGTGGCTAAGCCCCAGCAGCCTGCCCCTCAAGCCTCTCAATCCCCCAACCAGAGGCACTCCATGGCTGGGAAGCCATCTGACTGGGGTCTCAAGCCTCAGTCTGGGAATAAAGGAGGCCTCAAGAAGAAGCTGTACAGGCCCCATTCCGCTGGATGCGTCCTGGACTCGACCTCCAGCTCCATGAAGTATGCCCAGTTCAGCTCCGGCTCCTCTCAGTCCGGAGGTCATTCCCACCAGGCTAGCTGGAGAGAGTCACCCAGCCCCTCTCAGGGGAAGTCTGCCTCTGTGGAGAGTCTTCTGGACCAACCAGAACCACCTGAGTTGTTCAGAAACCGCTTCCCCTCAACACCCCATGCATTTCAGGTAAGCCTCATCAGAACTCTTGATATTATTGCATTTAAAATAATTGAATAGGATTTATAGAATTGTATTGAGTTTTTTTTTTATTGAGGACCATGTCACTTTACTGAATGTAACACAGATGTTCAAAGGGTGTTATGAATGGGGATTCTTGGTATGTTTGGCTGCAGGGTCACAACTACATGAATGATCCATCACCAGTCAATGCTATGGACACGTCCAGGTATGTTGCCCTCACGTGTTTATTGTGAAAGTGGATGTAAGATTTATGGTCTACCATGCCATGCTGTTGAGCATGGATGTTTACTCAGATGTGATTTATTGCAGCACTGAAAGTGAACACCCATATACCAACATTCCATTCTATGAAGTATGTAGATAAAAATTAATTTCAGCTATGTTCAGGGAGTCATTTTTTCATCAGCTATGGTTAGGGTAAGGTAAAGGCATAGAATATCTGAGCGGAACCAGGAACGTAAGTTTCCAAAGCATCTCTAGCTCATCACAATCTCTGTATAACTTTTCAGTGCTCAGACTCAGAGGCCAGTGGATGAGGAGAGTGTGGTGGTAAGGAGAGACCAAGCGATGCTAGTCCCTGAGGGTCAGCGGGTCCGGGTGATGGGTCGGCGGGTCCGGATGGTGGTCAAGCGGGGAAAGTCCCTGGAGGAGTTGGGTGTGTCCCAGGTCAGCAGCTCCTCACTCCTCAGTGAGAGCTCTGAGCAGCTGGGCCAGCTCCGCAGCAGGCAGGGGGCCCCAGGACCAGGCCAGGAAAAAATCAGCGTATCATCCTTCAGCGAGAGCCAGGAGAAAGCCCAGGGGCAGACCCAGAGGAAGCCCCTCTTCAAGCAGGACTCTGCACCACAGCTGGGCAGTAGGGAGAAAAGTAGGGAGATGACAAAAAGCACCAGGATGTCCACTACGCCTAACTCCCCAGAATCAAACACCTCGTCTCAGGTCAGGGCTCGTTCAGATGGGTCCCCTGGATCATACAACTTTGTCACTTTGGTTAAAGAGGTGGTGGAGACCACTGGGCTCTCCTGCGACGTCACACTCCCACCGTCCCCTAACGTTCAGCAGTCCAGTGAGAGATTGGTCAAGTCCACCTCAACTTTTCCCTCCATACATACCCATCCCAGTGGCACTGGCGAGAGCAAGACTGGCTCCAAGTATGTGACTATATTATGATAAAGTGACCCTCGCTCTCCAAACCAAATTCTCATCATTAAGTTAATGTACAGTGCCCTCTACTTATATTGGCACCCTTGGTAAATATGAGCAAAACGGGCTGTAAATAAGTGTCTTTGCTGTTTATCCTCTTGGTCTTTCATTAAAAAAATCGAACCTTTTTAATTGAAATAAAATGATTGAAAAAAAGAAAAGAAAAAGAAAAAATGTGAAATAAATATTTTTCTCCAAAACATGTGTGCCACAATTATTGGCATCCATAAAAATTCTTATGAGTAAAATCTAACTAAAGTATATTCCCATTCATATTTTATGTTTTAAGTTCACTTGAGTGATTAGGAATACTTAAGTGGTATGCTATGACTTCCTGTTTCACTGGGGTATAAATATGAGGTGACATACAGGCCAATCAAACAACAAACTCAAGCGCCTACAGTTTGCCAAACGTTACTGGAACTTTCAATGGGACCAGGTTCTATGGTCAGATGAGACCAAAATTGAGCTTTTTGGACACAAACACTAGAGGTGGGTTTGGAGTAGACTGAAAGATATCCATGCAGAAAAGTACCTCATCCCTACTGTGAAGTATGGTGGTTTATCTTTGTTGTGGGCCTGTTTTTCTTCCAAAGGATCTGGACAACTTGTTAGGATACATAATATCATGGACTCCAAGTACCAGCAGATGTTAAATCAAAACCTGACTGCCTCTGCTAGGAAGCTCTAACTGGGCCTTGGTTGGATCTTCCAGCAGGACAACGAACCAAAGCACACCTCCACATCAACACAAAAATGGTTCACTGACCACAGAATCAAGGTTTTGCCATGGCCATCCCAGTCCCCTGGCCTAAACCCCATAGAAAACCTGTGGGATGAGCTGAAGAGGAGAGTCCACAAGCGTGGACCTCAGAGTCTGAAGGATCTGGAGATTCTGGATGGAGGAATGGTCTCAGATCCCTTGCCATGTGTTCTCCAACCTCATTACCCATTACAGGAGAAAACAGCTGAGTTATCTTGGCAAAGGGAGGTTGCACAAAGTATTGAATGAAGGGGTGCCAATAATTGTGGCAGACATATATTTGAGAAAAATATTTGTTTTAATGTAAGAATTTATTTTTAATAAAAGTGAGATTTTTGTGAATATTTTGAATGGAAGACCAAGAAAAAAACGTTTTTTATTTATATACACTGCTCAAAAAAATACTTAAACAACACATCCTAGATCTGAATGAAAGAAATAATCTTATTAAATACTTTTTTCTTTACATACTTGAATGTGCTGACAACAAAATCACAGAAAAATAATCCATGGAAATCCAATTTATCAACCCATGGAGGTCTGGATTTGGAGTCACACTTAAAATTAAAGTGGAAAACCACACTACAGGCTGATCCAACTTTGATGTAATGTCCTTAAAACAAGTAAAAATTAGGCTCAGTAGTGTGTGTGGCCTCCACGTGCCTGTATGACCTCCCTACAACGCCTGGGCATGCTCCTGATGAGGTGGCGGATGGTCTCCTGAGGGATCTCCTCCCAGACCTGGACTAAAGCATCCGCCAACTCCTGGACAGTCTGTGGTGCAACGTGGCGTTGGTAGATGGAGCGAGACATGATGTCCCAGATGTGCTCAATTGGATTCAGGTCTGGGGAACGGGTGGGCCAGTCCATAGCATCAATGCCTTCCTCTTGCAGGAACTGCTGACACACTCCAGCCACATGAGGTCTAGCATTGTCTTGCATTAGGAGGAACCCAGGGCCAATATATGGTCTCACAAGGGGTCGGAGGATCTCATCTCGGTACCTAATGGCAGTCAGGCTACCTCTGGCGAGCACATGGAGGGCTGTGCAGCCCCCCAAAGAAATGCCACCCCACACCATGACTGACCCACCGCCAAACCGGTCATGCTGGAGGATGTTGCAGGCAGCAGAACATTCTCCACGGCGTCTCCAGACTCTATCACGTCTGTCACGTGCTCAGTGTGAACCTGCTTTCATCTGTGAAGAGCACAGGGTGCCAGTGGCGAATTTGCCAATCTTGGTGTTCTCTGGCAAATGCCAAACGTCCTGCACGGTGTTGGGCTGTAAGCACAACCCCCACCTGTGGACGTCGGGCCCTCATACCACCCTCATGGAGTCTGTTTCTGACCGTTTGAGCAGACACATGCACATTTGTGGCCTGCTGGAGGTCATTTTGCAGGGCTCTGGCAGTGCTCCTCCTGCCCCTCCTTGCACAAAGGCGGAGGTAGCGGTCCTGCTGCTGGGTTGTTGCCCTCCTACGGCCTCCTCCACGCCTCCTCCACGTCTCCTGATGTACTGGCCTGTCTCCTGGTAGCGCCTCCATGCTCTGGACACTACGCTGACAGACACAGCAAACCTTCTTGCCTCAGCTCGCATTGATGTGCCATCCTGGATGAGCTGCACTACCTGAGCCACTTGTGTGGGTTGTAGACTCCGTCTCATGCTACCACTAGAGTGAAAGCACCGTCAGCATTCAAAAGTGACCAAAACACCAGCCAGGAAGCATAGGAACTGAGAAGTGGTCTGTGGTCTCCACCTGCAGAACCACTCCTTTATTGGGGGTGTCTTGCTTATTGCCTATAATTTCCACCTGTTGTCTATTCCATTTGCACAACAGCATGTGAAATTTATTGTCAATCAGTGTTGCTTCCTAAGTGGACAGTTTGATTTCACAGAAGTGTGATTGACTTGGAGTTACATTGTGTTGTTTAAGTGTTCCCTTTATTTTTTTGAGCAGTATATTTTTTTTACAGCCGGTTTTGCTCATATTTACCAAGGGTGCCAATATTAGTGGAGGGCACTGTATAAAGTAACAATGGCTATTGATCACTGTTGATATTCCATTTTCTAATATCTCTCTTTTTCCAGCAGTGTGAAAACTGCCCCTCCTATACAACACACTGTGGAGAGAGAGCAGTCAGTGGACGAGCCCATTGAGACTCCTCAACCCGAGGCCTCTCAGGAAGTCTCCCTGAGCTGTGGAGTCACCACAGACCCGACTCTGTGGGTCATACCACCTGAACCAGGGAGCCAAGTGGAGGACGAGGGCCCAGCCCTTTCTGATAATCTGACAGAGGGAGAGACTCTAGCCCCTGCTCCAGCAGCTAGTGAGCCCCTTACAACTTCCTCCACCACACCAGACCCTGACACCTGCCAGAGTGGAGAGGGCCAACACCCAGGAGAAGACAAGGAAACCGAGAAGGAGGAGGAGACCCCAGCAGGAGAGACAGAGAGCCCAGAAAAGACACCCACCACTGAGGAGCCAAAGTGGGAGGAGCTGGTGGAGGACGTGGTCACAGCAGACCAATCGCTGGCACGGGTACTGTACCCGTTGACCAATCGTAAGACGGCGCTGATGCTGATGGAGCAGCTGCTGTCAGAAGACACTCTGTTGATGGAGGAGCACTATAAGAAGAAGCAAAGAGAAAGCAGCATGACACTGCATGCTGCTGACGGGTGAGTATCTCATTGTTACGTCGTACTGTTCAGGTGTCTGATGGCCACGTCCTGGATCAGCAGGTGTTACGTCGTACTGTTCAGGTGTCTGATGGCCACATCCTGGATCAGCAGGTGTTACGTTGTACTGTTCAGGTGTCTGATGGCCACATCCTGGATCAGCAGGTGTTACGTTGTACTGTTCAGGTGTCTGATGGCCACATCCTGGATCAGCAGGTGTTACGTTGTACTGTTCAGGTGTCTGATGGCCACGTCCTGGATCAGCAGGTGTTACGTTGTACTGTTCAGGTGTCTGATGGCCACGTCCTGGATCAGCAGGTGTTACGTTGTACTGTTCAGGTGTCTGATGGCCACGTCCTGGATCAGCAGGTGTTACGTCGTACTGTTCAGGTGTCTGATGGCCACGTCCTGGATCAGCAGGTGTTACGTTGTACTGTTCAGGTGTCTGATGGCCACGTCCTGGATCAGCAGGTGTTACGTTGTACTGTTCAGGTGTCTGATGGCCACGTCCTGGATCAGCAGGTGTTACGTCGTACTGTTCAGGTGTCTGATGGCCACATCCTGGATCAGCAGGTGTTACGTCGTACTGTTCAGGTGTCTGATGGCCACATCCTGGATCAGCAGGTGTTACGTTGTACTGTTCAGGTGTCTGATGGCTACATCCTGGATCAGCAGGTGTTACGTTGTACTGTTCAGGTGTCTGATGGCCACATCCTGGATCAGCAGGTGTTACGTTGTACTGTTCAGGTGTCTGATGGCTACATCCTGGATCAGCAGGTGTTACGTCGTACTGTTCAGGTGTCTGATGGCCACATCCTGGATCAGCAGGTGTTACGTCGTACTGTTCAGGTGTCTGATGGCCACATCCTGGATCAGCAGGTGTTACGTTGTACTGTTCAGGTGTCTGATGGCCACATCCTGGATCAGCAGGTGTTACGTCGTACTGTTCAGGTGTCTGATGGCCACATCCTGGATCAGCAGGTGTTACGTTGTACTGTTCAGGTGTCTGATGGCCACATCCTGGATCAGCAGGTGTTACGTCACTGCACCTGGATAGATTAAAAGACACGTGTCCATGTAAAGACAAATGCATGGCTAAAGATGCAGGGACATTATTCCGAGGTTGATCTCATCCATATACATCAATATCTGTGTGTGTGTGTGTGTCTCTCTTCCTAAAGCTCTAAAACAGTGGATGATCCTGAAGCACCTCCCACATCTCCTGTTGATGAGGAAGTCCAACCCCAACCAGAGCCACTAAGCAAGATGGATGTCACAGAGAAGAAGGTCATTTAGCTCTGCATTTTTTGTTGTTGTTATAGAAGTGTATTTACTTGATCTCTGCCAGTTGATGATGTCATCTGAATCTGTGGGGTCTGCGGAGGGGAGAACGGCTCATAATAATGTCTGGAACGGAGCAAATGGAATGGCAGCAAACACCTGGAAACCATGTGTTTGATAACATTCCACTTTTTCTGCTTCAGATACCAACCTCATGTGATCTGAATATCATCAGGGCCCAGTTTTTCAAAAGTTTTCCGATCGGATTTCGGCAATCGGATAGGATAGAATTGGTTAGAATTGGGTTTTTCAAAACTGAAAAGTTATATTCTGATCCTCTGGATAGGATAACGATTTGGTAATCCAATCTGAGCTTTAATCAGGATTGTATGTTTAAAAACCCCAAAATTATACTTTTTTTTTATCAGCCTTTATACATGTAGTTTAATCAACTTTGTTTTCTGTTGAGTTGGGAAGTAGTACCACAACCTGCCCAGTAGATGGCGAAGAGGCCTCTTCAAAGAACTGAAAATGTGGATTCTGTGATATTGTGGTCTCTGGGTCAGAAAGGATCCTATCAGGTTATTTTCTCAAACTGGCTCAAAAATGCCAGATCGATCTGATCCTGGATAGCAAAAAAGAGGATTACAGAATCTGTATCATTCTGGATAAAACATTTTGAAAACTGTGCCCTGGATGCAGTTTAACTATGTTTGGCATCAGCTTAACGTCTGACCAGATTATTGAGATGCCAGAAACTGTCAGACTCCTATCTTATATCCTGTTTGTTTTGAGCTGACCGTGACAAGCCTTATGTCTCCTCTCTTTCACAAATCACACACCCACAAGCAGACTATATTGTAAAGTATAGTGTTCTCTCTCAAACTCCCCAATTCCCTCCCCTTCCTACAGAGGCTGCTAGTGACGTGTATTGAGGAGCGCCTGCTGGCCTTGGGGGAGCCCCGTGGTGCCCTGCAGGTGGAGGTGAAGGAGAATGGGATGCGTGGCGAGGCCGTGGAGGCCCTGGTTCGGGAGCACTGTACAGCAGTGGAGCTGGAGCGCTACGGCCTGTTCGTAGGAGACTTGGAGCGCGTGGTTAGCCTGCTTCTGTGTCTGTCCGCCCGGCTAGCCCGCGTGCAGAACGCCTTGAGTACCGTGGACCAGCACACAGACGCAGAGGAGAAAGTGAGAGACTGTAGTCATGCTTTGAACAGATGTGCATTCAATAGGCTCATAGTTGAATTATTTTCTGTGAATTTCACATTGACTGTCCTGTTTATTGAGTGTGTTTTAGGGCATTGTATTTTCTGCTGCTATCAGCAGTGCTGGTATTTACAATGAGTCACTGAAACTCAACCAGTTTCCATGCACATTTCTATCTGCCCTGCCCTCTGTTGACTTAAACAAATACTGCACCACTTTACTGTGGAACTGAACAGCAAAACGCCTTTCCATTTACACTACTAGTACACATTGGATAATGATTAAACATTTTAGGGAATGTTGTGGATGAAATTAAGCAATCTTTTTTTTAATCCCTTGGCAGGATTCTCTGGACAACCGTCACCGTCTACTGTGTAAGCAGCGGGAGGATGCCAAAGACCTGAAGGACAACCTGGACAGACGGGAGCAGATGGTGTCTAACTTCCTGTCTCGCTGCCTGACAGCCGAGCAGCTCCAGGACTACCGGCGCTTTGTTCAGACCAAGGCCTCGCTCCTCATCAGGATGAAGGACCTAGATGAGACGCAGCGTCTGGGGGAAGAGCAGCTGGAGTCCCTGCTCAACACCCTCCCTCCATGAGGACCACCACTAGGTCACCATTCTACTCATCTCCCCCAGCCATCCATCACCTCTCTGGGCTTATAGAGCCCTGAATCCCCTCTGCTTCCTCCATCCTGGGTTGTTACCAGCCAGCACAATCACATGGGTGTCCATATGTATAGTATGTGTAAGTATAGTATGTGTAAGGAATATATGTGTCTTAGAAGGGTGTTGAAGTTAGGACTACAATGTGGAATGTCCTGTACATCACCTTTTAAAATGAAAAGTGATATGTCCTTTTCACCTCTGCCTGCAACTTAAAAAAAGATATATAAAAAAAAGATATATATAAAATAAGCTTTAGGATTGTATTTAGGATTGTATTTAGGATTGTATTCTGGCCTTGTGGTCTTGTTCATCATTCATACTAGACTGTATGTGTCTGTCAGAGCTTGAAAGAGGGTGATAAATGCTGTATATCTCAGTCAAAATAGGCGGTAGATTTAATCTCCATATATTTGTATTTTTTTTTTTATGCATTTAAAATGAAGGCACTAGATAAAAACCAAAAAGGTGAATGAAAAAAAAAACACTTTGATATGTGACTGCACGTTTCTGTTTTCTTTTGAAAACATTTATTTCAAACGCTAAGCCTTACTCCAGCCAATGTTATTTTTTTCTACTGATTTGTAGAGGAATTCTCCGCATTATGGGGTTTTATATGGTACATAAGCACATTCAACGAGGCCGATTATGTACAGTATTACCATTGCTATTTAGGCTACAGTCATGTATTGTGGTCTCATGCTGACAAAGTTCCACTAAAGAGGTAAACCTCTTAAAATGAAATGAAGCATTTCCATTCCAGATTATTTGCTTGAAAATATCCTTTGGATCTCACAAACTATGCTTACTTTAAATTATTAAAAATGAAATGCCCAAGAACTTGACCACAGGTGTTTTAACTCTCCCTGTCGGTCCTCTACCTCCTTCCCGCCAGATGTTTTTTGTTGTTGTTGGCCGTCTCTGCACTCTAGAAGCAGTGAATCTGTTCTCACTCTAATAATATGGAATCCCTATGGTGACCTTCAATGTAAGCCTTACCCAGAAAAAGCCCTCCTCATGAGGGAGCGTATTTATTTGTTTTGACTTGTGTGGAATTGCACTACAATAAATCTTCATTTTAGACATTATTTCCATAATAATTAATGTCTTGTGTGATGTCGTTCTGTTTCGATATGATCAATGTTATGGTTTTGTTATTCATTTCTATTGAATATTTGACCAAGTGAAAGCACAGAGAGCTGTTATTATTCTGTGCTTAATGATGATCCAGCAAGGCTTACTTGCAGCACTCTGATTGATATGTGTTCATTGTGAGGGGATTATTATGAGAGAAGCCTTTTCCTGTTGCGTAACAGTACCGTGGGTTTTCTTGGTATTTGGTCCTTGTTTGTTTTCCCAATCCTATTAATTCACAGATGAATATTTTATTGCTCCTCATACTCTAGATACAGCTGGTTGAGAGAATGCCAAGAGTGTGCAAAGTTGTCATCAAGGCAAAGGGTGGCTATTTGAAGAATCTCAAATGTAAAATATATTTTGCTTTAACACTTTTTTTGGGTTACTACCTGATTCCATATGTGTTATTTCATAGTTCTGATGTCTTCACTATTATTGTAGTTGTAATAATAAAGGAAAAACCTTTGGAACACCTACTCATTCTTCTAATTAGTGGATTTGGCTAAATCAAGCACCAGCCAGCAATCCCCATAGAAGAAAATTGGCAGTAGAACGGCCTTGGCGAAGAGCTCAGTGACTTTCAACGTGGCAGCGTCATAGGATGCCACCTTTCCAACATGTCAGTTCGTCAAATTTCTGCCTTGCTAGAGCTGGAAGTACTGCTAATGTGAAGTGGAAATGTGCAGGAGCAACAATGGCTCAGCCACGAAGTGATAGGTCACAGAACGGGAACACCGAGTGCTGTAGTGCGTAAAAATCGTCTGTCCTCGGTTGCACATTAACTACCGAGTTCCACAATGTCTCTGGAAGCAACTTCAGCTCAAGAACTGTTTGTTGGGAGCTTCATTAAATGGGTTTCCATGCCTGAGCAGCCGCACACAAGCCTAAGATCACCATGGTATAAAGCTCGCAGCCATTAAACTATGGAGCAGTGGAAACGCCTTCTCTGAAATTATGAATCACTCTTCTGACATTGTGATGGACGAATCTGGGTTTGGCAGATGCCAGGAGAACGCTATCTGCCCCAATACATAGTGCCAACTGTAAAGTTTGGAGGAGAAGGAATAATGGTCTGGGGCTGTTTTTCATGGTTCGGGCTAGGCCCCTTAGTTCCAGTAAAGGGAAATCTTGGGGAATGCCCTTTCCTGTTTCAGTATGACAATGCCACCGTGCACAAAGCGAGGTCCATACATAAATTGTTGAGATCGGTGTGGAAGAACTTGACTGGCCTCCACAGAGCCCTGACCTCAACCCCAGCGAACACATTTGGGATTAATTGGAACGCTGACTGCGAGCCAGGCCTAATCGCCCAACCTCACTAATGCCCTTGTGGCTGAATGGAAGCAAGTCTCCGCAGCAATGTTCCAACATCTAGTGGAAAGCCTTCCCAGAAGAGTGGAGGCTGTTATAGCAGCAAAGGGGGGGACCAACTCCATATTAATGCCCATGATTTTGGAATGAGATGTTCACTTTTGGTCATGTAGTGTACATGTGCTCATGTACTATATCAAATAAAATTGTATTTGTCACATGCACCAATTACAACAGGTGTAGACCTTACTGTGAAATGCTTACTTACGAGCCCCTAACCAACAATGCAGTTTAAAAAAAATACGGATAAGAAAAAGAAATGAGTATCAAGTAATTATAGAGCAGCAGTAAAATAACAATAGCGAGACTATATATCACGTTCACCCATGTGTGGATCTTCTGTTTGAGGACTCCCTCAGTCAGTGATGGTAGCAGAACTGAACATCCTGTTTGGAGCAACAACAAAAAAGACATTCAATGTTCATCAACAGAATGGTGTTAATTGTTTTGTGAAATGTCAAATGATTGGAGAGAAGAGAACGCAAACATGCATTTCCACAAAATATTACGATTTTATACTGTTCAACTCTCACCCTAAACATTTCTTTGGAGATTTACGGCGATGTCCATTTCGGTTTGGTAAACAAACTTTGTACAGAGGACGGCCTCAACGGTTAAGTGAGCGGGACTCTGCCTCAGACTTCTTGTTTATATGGCCTGAAGGAATTCCTGAGGCATGCGAAAGACCAGAGAGACAGCATAGGGAACAGAGAGACAGCATAGGACCAACAGAAGTGCACATTCTTACATTTAACAGACCCATGCTATTTCCTGTTATGTATGTAAACATGCATTATTGTTTAACTTATCACTTTTATCCATTTGTCAAAAAGTGTTTTTTCAAATTCCCACAAAAGGGCTGTTTTTGAAAGAGATATTGTTTGTTTATTGGGGGTAGGGTTTTGTAACTGAGACAGAGACCAGATTAGAGAGAGAGATGATCACAATGAATGACACGTTCATTGGTTTTCAATCAATTCCAGTCTTGTGATGACAATGAGCCTTTGTACTTGCATTTCCTCTGGCTGTCTTCATTGTGTCTGACTGACTGTTGCCTCTCTGTTTTGTGTTTTGTTTGCCTTGTGGAGAGTGCTTCATTTGTTTCTTGGAATTTTGAATGCCATGATGTTTCTTATATTGTGAATACATTAAACTTTCTCCTTCCACCAAACTGTGAGTTTGCTATTTCTAATTAAAAATGTCCTGAAGTACATTTGACTAGTTTAGACGTTTTGAAACAACTTGAACAGATTCACACTGTTAATAGAAGTTAATAACAGTTATTGCTGTATCTCTTCCGTAATATGTTACATGTTATATGGAGAGAGGCTGTGTTGCTCTAATTCAGTGTGATTGGATCGGCGTGTTGAAGGGAGGCATTGCCCCATGGTCTCTGGCCTCGTTAGCATCTCTGATGGAACGCTACCAAGTTTGTTAGTGAACAACAACAAATGCCTATTATGAGGTGCTGAATGTCAGAAAAAAAATCTGGATTTGGTTTTTGGCACGTCACTCTAGAAGGGGAAGGAGAGACGCCAGAATACACCAACCACTATCTCACTTCCCATCACAAAGTACCTTTCATCTGACTCCCACGGTTACCAGAGGAGATCACGCTAAGCGTAGACCTACGGTAGCAAACAGGACATACAACTAACTGGGATTCTGCACTGACAAACACAATGCATACAAGGATGGCAACACCTGTGTGATACAGTACATTTCAGAGACTGAGATCTCATATTCAAGCTACTGGGGGTGACGGTTGGGGGTCCAGTGAAAATTCTGGCTACAGAAGTGTAGGACTATGGGTAGAGGTCCAGTGAATGTTGTGTATTAAACAGCAACCAGTACTGTGTCCTTCTTGCCCCTGGCCTTGCTGCAGTGGAAACATTTGCTCTGACCACGGGGTGAGAACTGGCTTGGCACAGAGGGAGGTGACATCATGAAAATGCCAGGAACATAGCTTGAGTAAGCCTGTTCACTTCTCATCTCTTCAGCCTCAGGGTCCACGCTCAGTTAGCTGAATCACAATCTCATGCTGCCTGTATGAAGCCACGAAACCAACAGGGAGACATTTCACATGCTGATATTTAGGATTCCTGAGTTCAGTAATGGTTGTATCTACAGTGCCTTCCGAAAGTATTCATACCCTTTAACTTATTCCACATTTTGTTGTTACAGCCTGAATTCAAAATAAATGTAATATATTGGTTTCTCACCCATCTACACAATCCCCCATAATGACAAAGTAAAAACATGTTTTTAGAAATATTAGCAAATTTATTGGAGAAAAAAAGACAGAAAGGGATGGAACACATTTACATAATGGATACCTGGAAGAAAAGACAGCCTGGAAGCAAACCAGGGTCTGTAGTGATGGCGCCTTAGACCACTGTGCCACTCGGGAGCCTCTTGAGCATGGTGAAGTTATTCATTACTCCTTGGATGGTGGCTCAATACACCCAGTCACTATAAAGATGCAGGCGTCCTTCCTAACTCAGTTGCCAGAAAAGAAGGAAACCGCTCAGGGATTTGACCATGAGGCAACTGGTGACTTAAAAACAGTTACAGAGTTTAATGGCTGTGATAGGAAAAAACTGAGGTCGGATCAACAACATTGTAGTTATTCCTGGGGCGGCAGGTAGCCAAGTGGTTAGACCGTTGGGCCAATAACCGAAAGGTTGCTGGATCAAATCCCTGAGCTGACAATGTAAAAATCTGTCGTTGTGTCCCTAAGCAAGGCAGTGAACACACTGTTCCCCGGGCACCGTGGATGTCGATTATGGCAACCCCCGTACTTCTCTGATTCAGAGGGGTTGGGTTAAGTGCGTAAAGCATTCAGTTCTACAACTGACTAGGTATCCCCTAAACAATACTTATCTAAATGACAGAGTGAAAAAAGGAAGCCTGTACAGAATACAATGTGTTATGTGGGGCAAATCTAACAAATCACTGAGCACCACTCTTCATATATTCAAGCATGGTGGTGGCTGAAAAGAAACAGAATAGAGCTATGCACAGGCAGAATCCTAGAGGAAAACCTGGTTCAGTCTGCTTTCCAACAGACACTGGGAGACAAATTCACCTTTCGCAGGACAATAACCTAAAACACAAGGACAAATATACACTGGAGTGGCTTACCAAGATGTCACTGAGTGGCCTAGTTACATTTTATTCTTCAATCGGCTTGCAAATGGCTGTCTAGCAATGACCAACAACCAATTTAATAACAGAGCTTGAAGAATTTTTTGAAGAATGTGCAAATATTGTAGAATCCAGGTGTGCAAAGCTCTTAGAGACTTACCCAGAAAGACTCACAGCTGTAATCACTGACAAATGTGATTCTAAGGGAGTGAACATTATTTATAATAAGGATTACATGGAGAAAATCGGACCTGTCTGAAATGAAAATGGATGGCCCTCCCTTCAGCAAAATATATTTTACCTAAACCCTTCCTGAACACTTGAAAAAAAGTGACCCTCCCCTATACCCAAAATAATAATTAAAACAAAGTGGATAGCAGAGAACATACCTACCGTTTACCCTCATTTCTTGGACAGACCAGAGCCTTAGATATGCAGCTTTAGAAACTGTTCTTCATCGTGTAAGCATTACATGGCAAACATTAAATGGAAAGGCCTTTTCTAAACATTTCATGCAATTCTACGTCATTTTACATATTAGCAGAATCTTTTTTAATACCACACAAATTCCTGGAATGACTAAGAATGGATAAAGAGATAGGCCTACGTGTTCATCTTATCATTCATTTGATCATATTTGTCCAATGCTCAATCAGTGTCTTGTTTGCATCAAAACTGTCTCTGTTAGCAAATAATGAAATCTGAGACATCATTAGGATTCTGAGCTTGGTACTTTCAAAAGGTAGGCCCACCCTTCCAACCCAGACAGAGTAAGCCTACCGAAGCAGAAAAATGGAAGCTTTAACTGCTGGCTACTCTTCTTTCGTGGCTTATCCCAACGAGAGAAGGTCACACGTGTTTCTTTAAAATAGGTCTGTGTTTAAACATCTTCTATTGTACAGAAATAGAATAGCCTAACTTAATCAAATGATAGTGACAGAATTCGATTACTTCCCAAGCAAAGTAAATTGTTTGTCTCAGCTTATGAATGTCAAATAAGTGAAACAATTATATCCCATATGCATCTGAATCACGTCTTTCCCAAGTATTTTATTGCTTGTTTCTAGCATAAAGCATCGCGGACCAAAGCGCTGTTATAGATCACTTATATAATCGGATCCGTTTTAAATGAATCAAAGTCTTCAGCTAACTAGGGGTAGGCCTGTGCTTTTTGCAATTTTCTTTAATAAAAAGTAGGCCTATGGCATACCCCCCTTAATTTGAGTCTTGGTTTTAATTTAACTGCCCTACACTGCCGTCTGTCGAACAGGTAACGTTAGGCCTAACTCTTATTTCTTAAATAGGAATAAATAGGCTCCAACACAAAGCCCTCATAGGGTGTCGCACAATTGGCCCAGTGTTGTCGGGTTTAGTGTTTGCCCGGGGTAGGCTGTCATTGTAAATAAGAATTTGTTCTTAAATGACTTTCCTCATTAAGTAAAGGTTAATTCAAAATGAGACATATTCAATGTCTGCTTTTTATCTATACCAATAGGTGCCCTTCTTTGCGAGGAATTGGAAAACTTCCCTGGTGTTTTTGGTTGAATCTGTGTTTGAAATTCACTGCTCGACTGAGGGACCTTACAGATAAATATATGTGTTGGGTACAGAGATGAGGTAGTCATTCAAAAATCATGTTATACACTATTATTGCACACAGAGTGAGTTTGTTCAACTCAAGTGACTTGTTAAGCACATTTTTAGTCCTGAATTGATTTAGGCTTATCATAACCAAAGGGGTGAATACTTATAGACTCAAGACATTTCAGCTTTACATTTTTATTAATTTGTAAACATTTCTAAAAATATAATTCCACATTGGGTATTGTGTGTAGGCCAGTGACACAAAATCTCAATTTAATCAATTTTAAATTCAGGCTGTAAAATAACAAAATGTGGAAAAAGTCAAGGGGTGTGAATACTTTCTGAAGGCATTGTACATCAAACAATGTTTTTTTACTAACACTAACAAATTACTAAAGTATGTATTGTATAAGACATGGAAGAAAGACAAGATGCATGTGACTTGAAAATCACAGATAAATATTTCATAGTATATCTTTGCATTTCACCAAATCAATCCTTTAAACATTGTATCAATATTCACTCATCATAACACATTCATACTACAGGAATCTTAAACAACAGGAATCTTAAACAGTAAGGCCACATAGTATTGTTCACTTTCACAATTATTCAGTACTGCGGCAACCTCTTCAAACAAATGTGTTTCTTAGACAGAAAATCTATCTAAAAAGATGACACATGACAACCCCTGAGAGTGAAGCCAGTGTTAATGTCCAGACATGAAGCCATATTCATCTCTTATGTACAGGTTTAGTACAGGGACAAAAACAATAATGTGTTAATGGATTTTAATTTATCTGCAGCATCTGCCGAAATTGATGCTAAATCCCATCGATACCTCGTCTATGAAGTCATGCATTTATTTTTCAATATTAACACGATTAGATACATTATAAATGATATTGATTACATGACACAGAGAGTAGTACATTTGATACTATACCTTCCATACTAGTAATAAGTGTTTGTTTGATTAAAAAAGGAGTAATGAAATTATGATGGTTGCACTTGTTGATTTATAAAAAACGAAGTTCAACACAACTGAATGTTCCTCTCATAACCCCATATGTTTGTATCCATATCAGAGTAAAAACCCTGAAAAGCTAAATAGATTTTGTGCAAAATATCAAAATGTATTATTGTATTTCACATCAGACTCATGTTACTTAAATGCATCTGAGGTCTCTCTGTGATTGGATGAACTCTCATCTCCCTCATCCCTCGGGTCGACACCCAGCGAATAGACCGAGGGTCTTTGCTTGTGCCTTCTCTTTTTCTCCAGATGGGGATTGAAGAGGCGACTTATCGTATGCAAGCCTTTGGAGAGTTCTGGGAAGATATCTATCTCCTCCCTTTCCGGTTGGAGAACTTCCTGGGGCTGGACCTTAGGTTCACCAAGCAGCTCCCTCACCTCAGAAGAAATCCCTTTGCGCAGGTAGTGATATGGCTTCTTTCCACAATTGTCCCTTATATTCACATCCGCTCCGTATTCATGCACCAGCATGGCCAACACAAACTCCTGGTCATGCAAAGCAGCAATGTGCAGTGGCGTGTACCCTCCATATGTTCTGGCATTGACGTCGAGGTCCATTCCACCTTGCCTGGATATGTTGATGATACTACCCACCATCTCACTGTTACCACACTTGGCCGCCCAGTGAAGGGCTGTGAAGCCGGACATGAAGTCCTTCTTCTCTGCCAGCTGTGTGTCTCTGAGGAGCAGACCGTACACCCGTCTCCAGTGTCCAGCAGCAGACCTCACCAGCCACTCGTGCTCTGCCTCTTCCAGGGGGACTGTGGATGTGTACTTGGGCTCCTCAGAGGGTTTGGTGATCTTGACAGCCCTCCTTGGTAGCGGAGAGCTTAAACCCACACTCCTAGTGGATGGTCTTCTCTTGGTTCTAGAGGAGCAGTGTGCATCTTGGTCAGTGGAACCAGCTCTCCTTGGAGGGCCATCATCATCCTCAGATTTTAGTTTATGGATCTCTATTCTGGTCATGTTTGGAGGCATTCGTAAAGGCAGTCCAAATGTTTTCTGCACACTAGGGTTCTTTGTCTTCCCAGGATACACAGCCCCCCCAGAGGAGATATATTCTCTCTGCGCAACAGAAGTATGGTCTATGTTGAAATTCAGTGACCTTTTTGGTTTGAAATCCACTTTTTCTTTTAATGCCAGCTCTATAAATGAATGCATGTCACTGTCATTTGAGACGCATTCACCGACACTTGTAATAACAGGTTCTTGGACATTTTCAGAACTTGTCTCACTTCCTCCATTTTGAGAATGTGCATTGTTCTCACTGTTCCATGCAGGTGAGGGTTCACCTGGCTCGGGGACCTCTTCACTTCCAGACTTTTGAACATCCTCTGTTTCTTGTAACAAATGCTGATATGTTTTCTTTAGTACAATATACCTGACATCTTCAATTTCTTTCACGACAGCAACAGTGTTCACAAACCTTTTGAATAGATCCCTGTTCTGTTTCTTCTCTGCGGGATCAGTGCAGTTCAGGGAATCTTTGAATTTAGTCAGCAACTCGGAATTCTTCAACTTCCCCCCTTCTTCTATCAACAGCGAGATAATAGCTTCTTGCGTCAAATCCATTTTGAGCACCCTACAACCAAAAATGTCAATTCAGAAGGAACAACCGAAAGTGAAAAGTCTTATCATACATATAATCCGCGATACCTGTCAGAAACTGTACCTTCGCCCTACCTGCAGTTTCCGGGGACACGTGGAATGAATTTGAATAATGTGTGCAGACTTCTGTCTTGGGGTGGTGCTGAGGTGTCTGGGGGAGTAGCCTGTAGTCGTCTAACATTAACTGTTACTGTAGCTAACAAAAAGTTACCCCGGAGTAGCTGACCATTCTCATATTTATTTCATATATCATATGCATAGAATGATAAACATTGATACAATTATGCGTTACAATATTTTACGAAAAGGCGATACAATGTTTCAAAAACAGTAGAAATGCCAGGTTACACTGTTTCAAGACCTCAGACCTGGCTCACATCACTTTTTCTGAAGTGTTGTAGAATGCGAGGAATCGTTTTTAGGCAATATTTTTTAGGGTTCATGTCTCGATATTCACTAAAAGTAACACTGTAAGATAGGTTAATCGTTTTTAAAGTAGCCAAAACAAAACGTTGACTTTAAAAAGGCAGCTAAGGCTCCGAAAACTACAAATCCCATGAGTGACTTGCGAGGCAACATAGTTCATCGATGGCTTTTCATATCATCAGCGCGTAAACGTCAATGATACAATATTGCAAATTGTCAAAGATGATTTAATTACAACCGTCAGAACGTCCCATATTTTCAGCGCGCAGTCCTGTCCTTCTGGATTGTGTAGCTCCGAAGGCAAATGGGAGTTTCCAGGAAGTAGCCATATTGGAAGCGCAACCAAGCTTGTTCCACTGTGTCAGCTAGCTTACAGAGAGAGTGAGACGAGGGCAGTTTCCTTTCGTCCAGCTCGGCATTAAAACACATATATTTCGCACCATGGCTGCTACGGACGTAGACATATTTTCTGTAAGTACACACTGATATAATGTTCCGCTTATGAGTAATATACAGCTATATAAGGTACATTCTAATTATTCCTGGAAGTGTGGACTATCAATAGTGATTCACGTTGGTTGGTCCTGATGGGGTTCTGCTCAGGACATGGATCATTAATTATTTGCGAGCTTCTGAATGAATAGGCCTACATATATAGGCATCGATAGTTAATACCGGCAGTATAAAAATGTGCATTAGTATCATTACTCATTGAGTTGCACCAACTGTTTATTGGTGCTCACATAGTCTACCACCGTATGGTACAGACAATTGTAGTTTTCCCAATTCTATGTCAAGCATTTAGCCTACCCCACACCGGCTACAATGTAGCAACATTGTTTTACTAATCATTAGTTGGTTTTATGTTTTACATGGTTCCTTTGAAAAACAAAGGTGTTGACATGTGGTTACATTGTAACTTCCTGTTTAAGCAGTCTAAAATGATGCTTATAGGCTAACCAACGTACTAACTATGTCAACGTTGTGATGGAGATTTAACTGCCATTTACTCACAGAAAGTCTTCTAATAATTTGAAGAAGAAAACAAGGTTGGCATCTTTCTGTTCAGTAATTCAAAATACTCAGAACATAGCCGTTTTGATTATTTTTTTCCACTTTATTTTTGTTCATTGTTTAATTTAACTAGGCAAGTCGTTTAAGAACAAATTATTATTTACAATGGCGGCCTACCCCAGCCAAACCCTAACCCAGATGACGCTGTGCCAATTGTGCACCACCCTATGGGACTCCCAATCACGGCCAGTTGTGATGCAGCCTGGAATCGACCCAGGGTCTGTAGTGCCACCTCTAGCACTGAGACGCAGTGCCTTAGACCGCTGCGCAACTCGGGAGCCTTTGGTCAGAATACAACACAAAACCTAAACCATGCTTATGATTGCATGTATGACAGTCAAAAAACGATGCCACAAAGACTCTACACAAGATGGTGTGATAAGCATTTTCTTGCTTATTAAAAACAAACGAGATCCACAGTGGTAATGCACTTTTAGCGAATCCATATGGAGATTCCTTGTTGTTGACTTAGACAGTAAGCACTATGATTCTGGGATAAATATATGAGACACTCCTTCAAATTGTCACATTTGTTTTAGTGAAGGGAGATGATTCACCATCAAGAGAGAGATAACACCCCCCAAATTGCAGATTGCATGCTGACACAGTACTCCCCAAAGGCTCCATTGTATTGCCCAGTAGACAGTGATTACAGAATGAAATGATTGCTTAGATTTTAGTAGGGGATGCACTGAAATTAGTGTGAGGGAACACAGTAGCATTTCCATTGACTATCCAAGTTTTAGAAGATGAAACACACAATTGAGGCAATGTTGTAGGCTTTTTTTGTACGCAGGACTTTGTATGGGAAACAATCAATGTGTCCAAACAATAAAAGGAGAAGTAGGGGTGCATCGATTGTATTCTACTATAGAGATCTATTTGGCCTTGATTCATGTGATGAATTGCCCGTAGCAGCTGTAGCATGTTTGATTCTTACTGGCCCCTAAGAACATCAGCTGTATCATGAGGCCTACATGGTATTCATACAATTAGAGCCACACACATTGCCTTGAGGTGGAAGGTATGCCTCTGAGTTTTATTGCCACGATATTCCTTGGAACTTAGTTTATTTTTTTGCCAAAAATGTGTGTAATAATGGCTTTATTGATGCATATGATACTAGATTCAATGAGTTCAACAAGTTGGTGTGAGATTTTTGACATGAGACAATCTCTAAGGAAAATCATCCGCTTGGAAAACCGGTACCATTATTGTCTTGGAAATTCACTATTTCTTTGACAGTCTTATATCCCCATGATGTTTCAAACAGTCTCTGGATAAAGATTGTGAGGCCAGCTTCTTGTTGTTGCGTCATCAGTCTTATATTTACCACAGGACAGTCTGGAGGCAGGGCTGTCGCATCCACTGTCGGAAAACATGGATTAGCTCAGGCTGTGTGTATTGGGAGTCAGTGATCTGTGTTGTCCTGTGGAGGCTATCACTCCCCCTCTGATGTTACAGCTACACATGTGCTCCAATGAAAATGTGCTTTGTGACCCGAGTTATAATTCTCTCCATTTGTATTTTGTGACACCTACAGATTGGTGTGCTTCTGTCTCGTAAAATGGCCTCTGCTGGCTCCTGTCTTGTTTCTGTTTTTCCTGTTGGGCAGAGAGGCGTGTGACGGGAGACAGATGAATAAGTTGCTGCCAGACAGACAGCTCTGTGCACGAGTGTGTTTGATCAAAAGAATAGATGGACTTCTCTTTTGTCTCTTTCCTTGGATGCCTGGTGCCATGCGATGACCAAAATCTGGCAAAAAGAATTATAAAAAAAACGTGTTAAGATTTCTCCATTAGACTCAGTGCCAGCAGCAGCAGCAGCAGTAGTAGTAGTAGTAGTAGTAGTAGTAGCCTTGGGGTTGGACCAGTAACCGAAAGGTTGCTGGACTGAATCCCCGAACTGACAAGGTAAAAATCTGTCATTCTGCCCCTGAGCAAGGCAGTTAACCCACTGTTCTCTGGGCGCCAAAGACGTGGATGTCGACTATGGCAGCCCCACGCACCTCTCTGATTCAGAGGGGTTGGGTTAGTCAGTTGTACTACTGACTAGGTATCCCCTTTCCCCTAGTAGTAGTAGCAGCGCTAGTAGCAGTGCTAGTAGTTGTAGTAGTAGTAGTAGTAGTACCAGTAGTAATAGTAGTAGCAGCACCAGTAGTAGTAGTAGTAGTAGCAGCACCAGTAGTAGCAGCACTAGTAGCAGTAGTAGCAGCACTAGTAGTAGCAGCATTAGTAGCAGCAATTTCAGCACTAGTAGCAGCAGCACTAGTAGCAGCAGCACTAGTAGTAGTAGCAGCAGCAGCACTAGTAGCAGCAGCAGCACTAGTAGCAGCAGCAGCACTAGTAGTAGCAGCAGCACTAGTAGTAGCAGAAGCAGCACTAGTAGTAGCAGCAGCTCATAGTAGTAGCTCTAGTAGCAGTAGTAGTAGCAGCAGCAGCACTAGTAGCAGCAATTTCAATAGTAGTAGTAGTAGTAGTAGCAGCACTGGTAGTAGTAGCAGCACTAGTAGTAGTAGTAGTAGTAGTAGCAGCACTAGTAGTAGTAGCAGCACTAGTAGTAGTAGTAGTAGCAGCAGCAGCACTGGTAGTAGTAGCACTGGTAGTAGTAGTAGTAGTAGCAGCAGCAGCACTGGTAGTAGTAGCACTAGTAGTAGCAGCACTAGTAGTAGCAGCACTAGTAGTAGCAGCACTAGTAGCAGTAGTAGCAGCACTAGTAGCAGCACTAGTAGCAGTAGTAGCAGCACTAGTAGCAGTAGTAGCAGCACTAGTAGCAGTAGTAGCAGCACTAGTAGCAGTAGTAGCAGCAGCAGTAGTAGTAGCAGTAGTAGCAGCAGCAGTAGTAGTAGCAGTAGTAGTAGCAGCAGCACTAGCAGTAGTAGCAGCAGCACTAGCAGTAGTAGTAGCAGCACTAGCAGTAGTAGTAGCAGCAGTAGTAGTAGCAGCAGTAGTAGCGGCAGCACTGGCAGCAGTAGCAGCACTGGCAGCACCAGTAGCAGCACTGGCAGCACTAGTAGCGGCAGCACTGGCAGCACTAGTAGCGGCAGCACTGGCAGCACTAGTAGCGGCAGCACTAGTAGCGGCAGCACTGGTAGCGGCAGCACTGGCAGCACTAGCACTAGCAGCAGTAGTAGTAGCAGCAATAGCAGTAGTAGTAGCACTAGCACTATCAGTAGTAGCAGCAATAGCACTAGTAGTAGCAGTGGCACTAGCAGCAGCAATTTCAGCGATAGGAGGAGTAGTAGCAGCAGCACGAGTAGTAGTAGCAGCAGCACGAGTAGTAGCAGCAGCACGAGTAGTAGCACGAGTAGTAGTAGTAGTAGTAGTAGCACGAGTAGTAGTAGTAGCAGCACGAGTAGTAGTAGTAGTAGCAGCACGAGTAGTAGTAGTAGTAGTAGTAGTAGCAGCACGAGTAGTAGTAGCAGCAGCACGAGTAGTAGTAGCAGTAGCAGCAGCACGAGTAGTAGCAGCAGCACGAGTAGTAGTAGTAGCAGCAGCAGTAGCAGCAGCACTAGTTTACAGCACTAGCGGTAGCAGCAGCAGCAGTAGCAGCAGCACGAGCAGTAGCAGCAGCACTAGTTTTCAGCACTAGCGGTAGTAGCAGCACTAGCAGTAGCAGCAGCGTAGTAGTAGTAGCAGCACGAGTAGTAGTAGTAGTAGTAGCAGCACGAGTAGTAGTAGTAGCAGCAGCACGAGTAGTAGTAGCAGCAGCACGAGTAGTAGTAGCAGCAGCAGCAGCACGAGTAGTAGCAGCAGCACGAGTAGTAGTAGTAGCAGCAGCAGTAGCAGCAGCACTAGTTTACAGCACTAGCGGTAGCAGCAGCACGAGCAGTAGCAGCAGCACTAGTTTTCAGCACTAGCGGTAGTAGCAGCACTAGCAGTAGCAGCAGCGTAGTAGTAGTAGTAGTAGCAGCAGCAGTAGCAGCAGCACTAGTTTACAGCACTAGCGGTAGTAGCAGCACTAGCAGTAGCAGCAGCGTAGTAGTAGTAGCAGCACGAGTAGTAGTAGTAGTAGCAGCACGAGTAGTAGTAGTAGCAGCAGCAGCAGCACTGGTAGTAGTAGCACTGGTAGTAGTAGTAGTAGTAGCAGCAGCAGCACTGGTAGTAGTAGCACTAGTAGTAGCAGCACTAGTAGTAGCAGCACTAGTAGTAGCAGCACTAGTAGTAGTAGTAGTAGCAGCACTAGTAGCAGTAGTAGCAGCACTAGTAGCAGCACTAGTAGCAGTAGTAGCAGCACTAGTAGCAGTAGTAGCAGCACTAGTAGCAGTAGTAGCAGCACTAGTAGCAGTAGTAGCAGCACTAGTAGCAGTAGTAGCAGCAGCAGTAGTAGTAGCAGTAGTAGTAGCAGCAGCACTAGCAGTAGTAGTAGCAGCACTAGCAGTAGTAGTAGCAGCACTAGCAGTAGTAGCAGCACTAGCAGTAGTAGCAGCAGCAGTAGTAGTAGCAGCAGTAGTAGCGGCAGCACTGGCAGCAGTAGCAGCACTGGCAGCACTAGTAGCGGCAGCACTGGCAGCACTAGTAGCGGCAGCACTGGCAGCACTAGTAGCGGCAGCACTGGCAGCACTAGTAGCGGCAGCACTGGCAGCACTAGTAGCGGCAGCACTAGTAGCGGCAGCACTGGTAGCGGCAGCACTGGCAGCACTAGCACTAGCAGCAGTAGTAGTAGCAGCAATAGCAGTAGTAGTAGCACTAGCACTATCAGTAGTAGCAGCAATAGCACTAGTAGTAGCAGTGGCACTAGCAGCAGCAATTTCAGCGATAGGAGGAGTAGTAGCAGCAGCACGAGTAGTAGTAGCAGCAGCACGAGTAGTAGTAGCAGCAGCACGAGTAGTAGCAGCAGCACGAGTAGTAGCACGAGTAGTAGTAGTAGCACGAGTAGTAGTAGTAGTAGTAGCAGCATGAGTAGTAGTAGTAGTAGCAGCACGAGTAGTAGTAGTAGTAGTAGTAGTAGCAGCACGAGTAGTAGTAGCAGCAGCACGAGTAGTAGTAGCAGTAGCAGCAGCACGAGTAGTAGCAGCAGCACGAGTAGTAGTAGTAGCAGCAGCAGTAGCAGCAGCACTAGTTTACAGCACTAGCGGTAGCAGCAGCAGCAGCAGTAGCAGCAGCAGCAGCACGAGCAGTAGCAGCAGCACTAGTTTTCAGCACTAGCGGTAGTAGCAGCACTAGCAGCAGCGTAGTAGTAGTAGCAGCACGAGTAGTAGTAGTAGTAGCAGCACGAGTAGTAGTAGTAGTAGCAGCACGAGTAGTAGTAGTAGCAGCAGCACGAGTAGTAGTAGCAGCAGCACGAGTAGTAGTAGCAGCAGCAGCAGCACGAGTAGTAGCAGCAGCACGAGTAGTAGTAGTAGCAGCAGCAGTAGCAGCAGCACTAGTTTACAGCACTAGCGGTAGCAGCAGCACGAGCAGTAGCAGCAGCACTAGTTTTCAGCACTAGCGGTAGTAGCAGCACTAGCAGTAGCAGCAGCGTAGTAGTAGTAGTAGCAGCAGCAGTAGCAGCAGCACTAGTTTACAGCACTAGCGGTAGTAGCAGCACTAGCAGTAGCAGCAGCGTAGTAGTAGTAGCAGCACGAGTAGTAGTAGTAGTAGCAGCACGAGTAGTAGTAGTAGCAGCAGCACGAGTAGTAGTAGCAGCAGCACGAGTAGTAGTAGCAGCAGCAGCAGCACGAGTAGTAGCAGCAGCACGAGTAGTAGTAGTAGCAGCAGCAGTAGCAGCAGCACTAGTTTACAGCACTAGCGGTAGCAGCAGCACGAGCAGTAGCAGCAGCACTAGTTTTCAGCACTAGCGGTAGTAGCAGCACTAGCAGTAGCAGCAGCGTAGTAGTAGTAGTAGTAGCAGCAGCAGTAGCAGCAGCACTAGTTTACAGCACTAGCGGTAGCAGCAGCAGTAGCAGCAGCAGCAGCACGAGCAGTAGCAGCAGCACTAGTTTTCAGCACTAGCGTTAGTAGCAGCACTAGCAGTAGCAGCAGCGTAGTAGTAGTAGCAGCACGAGTAGTAGTAGTAGTAGTAGCAGCACGAGTAGTAGTAGTAGCAGCACGAGTAGTAGTAGTAGCAGCACGAGTAGTAGTAGCAGCAGCACGAGTAGTAGTAGCAGCAGCAGCAGCACGAGTAGTAGCAGCAGCACGAGTAGTAGTAGTAGCAGCAGCAGTAGCAGCAGCACTAGTTTACAGCACTAGCGGTAGCAGCAGCACGAGCAGTAGCAGCAGCACTAGTTTTCAGCACTAGCGGTAGTAGCAGCACTAGCAGTAGCAGCAGCGTAGTAGCAGCAGCAGCATAGTAGTAGTAGTAGTAGTAGTAGTAGTAGCAGCATCACTAGCAGCAGTAGTACTAGCAGCATCACTAGCAGTAGTAGTAATAGCACTAGCAGCAGCAGTAGTAGTAGTAGTAGCAGCAGCAGTAGTAGTAGTAGTAGCAGCACGAGTAGTAGTAGTAGTAGTAGCAGCAGTAGTAGTAGTAGTAGCAGCAGTAGTAGTAGTAGTAGCAGCACGAGTAGTAGTAGTAGTAGCAGCACGAGTAGTAGTAGTAGTAGTAGCAGCACGAGTAGTAGTAGTAGTAGCAGCACGAGTAGTAGTAGTAGTAGTAGCAGCACGAGTAGTAGTAGTAGTAGCAGCACGAGTAGTAGTAGCAGTAGCAGCACGAGTAGTAGTAGTAGTAGTAGCAGCACGAGTAGTAGTAGTAGTAGTAGTAGCAGCACGAGTAGTAGTAGTAGTAGCAGCACGAGTAGTAGTAGTAGTAGCAGCACGAGTAGTAGTAGTAGTAGCAGCAGCACGAGTAGTAGTAGCAGCACGAGTAGTAGTAGCAGCACGAGTAGTAGTAGCAGCACGAGTAGTAGCAGCAGCACGAGTAGTAGCAGCAGCAGTAGTAGTAGTAGTAGTAGTAGTAGTAGTAGTAGTAGTAGTAGTAGTAGTAGTAGTAGTAGTAGTAGTAGTAGCAGCCGCACGAGTAGTAGCAGCAGCACTAGTTTTCAGCACTAGCGGCGGCGGCAGCAGCAGCGGGCGGTAGCGGGCAGCAGCGGGCAGTAGCGGGTAGCGGGCAGCAGCGGGCAGTAGCGGGTAGCGGGCAGTGGCAGCAGCAGCGGCAGTGGCAGCAGTAGTGGCAGCGGCAGCAGTAGTGGCAGCGGCAGCAGTAGTGGCAGTAGTAGTGGCAGCAGTAGCAGCAGTAGTAGCAGCACTAGTAGTAGCAGCATTAGTAGCAGCAATTTCAGCACTAGTAGCAGCAGCACTAGTAGCAGCAGCACTAGTAGTAGTAGCAGCAGCAGCACTAGTAGCAGCAGCACTAGTAGTAGCAGAAGCAGCACTAGTAGTAGCAGCAGCTCATAGTAGTAGCTCTAGTAGCAGTAGTAGTAGCAGCAGCAGCACTAGTAGCAGCAATTTCAATAGTAGTAGTAGTAGTAGTAGTAGCAGCACTGGTAGTAGTAGCAGCACTAGTAGTAGTAGTAGTAGTAGTAGTAGTAGCAGCACTAGTAGTAGTAGCAGCACTAGTAGTAGTAGTAGTAGCAGCAGCAGCACTGGTAGTAGTAGCACTGGTAGTAGTAGTAGTAGTAGCAGCAGCAGCACTGGTAGTAGTAGCACTGGTAGTAGTAGCACTAGTAGTAGCAGCACTAGTAGTAGCAGCACTAGTAGTAGCAGCACTAGTAGTAGCAGCACTAGTAGTAGCAGCACTAGTAGCAGCACTAGTAGCAGCACTAGTAGCAGCACTAGCAGCAGCACTAGTAGCAGTAGTAGCAGCACTAGTAGCAGTAGTAGCAGCACTAGTAGCAGTAGTAGCAGCACTAGTAGCAGTAGCAGTAGTAGTAGCAGCACTAGCAGTAGTAGTAGCAGCACTAGCAGTAGTAGTTGTAGCAGCAGTAGTAGTAGCAGCAGTAGTAGCGGCAGCACTGGCAGCAGTAGCAGCACTGGCAGCACCAGTAGCAGCACTGGCAGCACTAGTAGCGGCAGCACTGGCAGCACTAGTAGCGGCAGCACTGGCAGCACTAGTAGCGGCAGCACTGGCAGCACTAGTAGCGGCAGCACTAGTAGCGGCAGCACTGGTAGCGGCAGCACTGGCAGCACTAGCACTAGCAGCAGTAGTAGTAGCAGCAATAGCAGTAGTAGTAGCACTAGCACTATCAGTAGTAGCAGCAATAGCACTAGTAGTAGCAGTGGCACTAGCAGCAGCAATTTCAGCGATAGGAGGAGTAGTAGCAGCAGCACGAGTAGTAGTAGCAGCAGCACGAGTAGTAGCAGCAGCACGAGTAGTAGCACGAGTAGTAGTAGTAGTAGTAGTAGCACGAGTAGTAGTAGTAGTAGTAGCAGCACGAGTAGTAGTAGTAGTAGCAGCACGAGTAGTAGTAGTAGTAGTAGTAGTAGTAGCAGCACGAGTAGTAGTAGCAGCAGCACGAGTAGTAGTAGCAGTAGCAGCAGCACGAGTAGTAGCAGCAGCACGAGTAGTAGTAGTAGCAGCAGCAGTAGCAGCAGCACTAGTTTACAGCACTAGCGGTAGCAGCAGCAGTAGCAGCAGCAGCAGCACGAGCAGTAGCAGCAGCACTAGTTTTCAGCACTAGTGGTAGTAGCAGCACTAGCAGTAGCAGCAGCGTAGTAGTAGTAGTAGTAGCAGCAGCGTAGTAGTAGTAGTAGTAGTAGCAGCACGAGTAGTAGTAGTAGTAGCAGCACGAGTAGTAGTAGTAGTAGCAGCACGAGTAGTAGTAGTAGTAGCAGCACGAGTAGTAGTAGTAGCAGCAGCACGAGTAGTAGTAGCAGCAGCACGAGTAGTAGCAGCACGAGTAGTAGTAGTAGCAGCAGCAGTAGCAGCAGCACTAGTTTACAGCACTAGCGGTAGCAGCAGCACGAGCAGTAGCAGCAGCACTAGTTTTCAGCACTAGCGGTAGTAGCAGCACTAGCAGTAGCAGCAGCGTAGTAGTAGTAGTAGTAGCAGCAGCAGTAGCAGCAGCACTAGTTTACAGCACTAGCGGTAGCAGCAGCAGTAGCAGCAGCAGCAGCACGAGCAGTAGCAGCAGCACTAGTTTTCAGCACTAGCGGTAGTAGCAGCACTAGCAGCAGTAGCAGCAGCGTAGTAGTAGTAGCAGCACGAGTAGTAGTAGTAGTAGTAGTAGCAGCACGAGTAGTAGTAGTAGTAGTAGCAGCACGAGTAGTAGTAGCAGCAGCACGAGTAGTAGTAGCAGCAGCAGCAGCACGAGTAGTAGCAGCAGCACGAGTAGTAGTAGTAGCAGCAGCAGTAGCAGCAGCACTAGTTTACAGCACTAGCGGTAGTAGCAGCACTAGTAGCAGTAGCAGTAGTAGTAGCAGCACTAGCAGTAGTAGTAGCAGCACTAGCAGTAGTAGTTGTAGCAGCAGTAGTAGTAGCAGCAGTAGTAGCGGCAGCACTGGCAGCAGTAGCAGCACTGGCAGCACCAGTAGCAGCACTGGCAGCACTAGTAGCGGCAGCACTGGCAGCACTAGTAGCGGCAGCACTGGCAGCACTAGTAGCGGCAGCACTGGCAGCACTAGTAGCGGCAGCACTAGTAGCGGCAGCACTGGTAGCGGCAGCACTGGCAGCACTAGCACTAGCAGCAGTAGTAGTAGCAGCAATAGCAGTAGTAGTAGCACTAGCACTATCAGTAGTAGCAGCAATAGCACTAGTAGTAGCAGTGGCACTAGCAGCAGCAATTTCAGCGATAGGAGGAGTAGTAGCAGCAGCACGAGTAGTAGTAGCAGCAGCACGAGTAGTAGCAGCAGCACGAGTAGTAGCACGAGTAGTAGTAGTAGTAGTAGTAGCACGAGTAGTAGTAGTAGTAGTAGTAGCACGAGTAGTAGTAGTAGTAGCAGCACGAGTAGTAGTAGTAGTAGCAGCACGAGTAGTAGTAGTAGTAGTAGTAGTAGTAGTAGCAGCACGAGTAGTAGTAGCAGCAGCACGAGTAGTAGTAGCAGTAGCAGCAGCACGAGTAGTAGCAGCAGCACGAGTAGTAGTAGTAGCAGCAGCAGTAGCAGCAGCACTAGTTTACAGCACTAGCGGTAGCAGCAGCAGTAGCAGCAGCAGCAGCACGAGCAGTAGCAGCAGCACTAGTTTTCAGCACTAGTGGTAGTAGCAGCACTAGCAGTAGCAGCAGCGTAGTAGTAGTAGCAGCACGAGTAGTAGTAGTAGTAGCAGCACGAGTAGTAGTAGTAGTAGCAGCACGAGTAGTAGTAGTAGCAGCAGCACGAGTAGTAGTAGCAGCAGCACGAGTAGTAGTAGCAGCAGCAGCAGCACGAGTAGTAGCAGCAGCACGAGTAGTAGTAGTAGCAGCAGCAGTAGCAGCAGCACTAGTTTACAGCACTAGCGGTAGCAGCAGCACGAGCAGTAGCAGCAGCACTAGTTTTCAGCACTAGCGGTAGTAGCAGCACTAGCAGTAGCAGCAGCGTAGTAGTAGTAGTAGTAGCAGCAGCAGTAGCAGCAGCACTAGTTTACAGCACTAGCGGTAGCAGCAGCAGTAGCAGCAGCAGCAGCACGAGCAGTAGCAGCAGCACTAGTTTTCAGCACTAGCGGTAGTAGCAGCACTAGCAGCAGTAGCAGCAGCGTAGTAGTAGTAGCAGCACGAGTAGTAGTAGTAGTAGTAGTAGTAGCAGCACGAGTAGTAGTAGTAGTAGTAGCAGCACGAGTAGTAGTAGCAGCAGCACGAGTAGTAGTAGCAGCAGCAGCAGCACGAGTAGTAGCAGCAGCACGAGTAGTAGTAGTAGCAGCAGCAGTAGCAGCAGCACTAGTTTACAGCACTAGCGGTAGCAGCAGCACGAGCAGTAGCAGCAGCACTAGTTTTCAGCACTAGCGGTAGTAGCAGCACTAGCAGTAGCAGCAGCGTAGTAGCAGCAGCAGCATAGTAGTAGTAGTAGTAGTAGTAGTAGTAGCAGCATCACTAGCAGCAGTAGTACTAGCAGCATCACTAGCAGTAGTAGTAATAGCACTAGCAGCAGCAGTAGTAGTAGTAGTAGCAGCAGCAGTAGTAGTAGTAGTAGCAGCACGAGTAGTAGTAGTAGTAGTAGTAGCAGCACGAGTAGTAGTAGTAGTAGTAGTAGCAGCACGAGTAGTAGTAGTAGTAGTAGCAGCACGAGTAGTAGTAGTAGTAGTAGCAGCACGAGTAGTAGTAGTAGTAGTAGCAGCACGAGTAGTAGTAGTAGTAGTAGCAGCACGAGTAGTAGTAGTAGTAGTAGCAGCACGAGTAGTAGTAGTAGTAGTAGCAGCACGAGTAGTAGTAGTAGTAGTAGCAGCACGAGTAGTAGTAGTAGTAGTAGCAGCACGAGTAGTAGTAGTAGTAGTAGCAGCACGAGTAGTAGTAGTAGTAGTAGCAGCACGAGTAGTAGTAGTAGTAGTAGTAGCAGCACGAGTAGTAGTAGTAGTAGTAGTAGCAGCACGAGTAGTAGTAGTAGTAGTAGTAGTAGCAGCACGAGTAGTAGTAGTAGTAGCAGCAGCACGAGTAGTAGTAGTAGTAGTAGTAGCAGCACGAGTAGTAGCAGCAGCACGAGTAGTAGCAGCAGCACGAGTAGTAGTAGTAGTAGTAGTAGTAGTAGTAGTAGTAGTAGTAGTAGTAGTAGTAGTAGTAGTAGTAGTAGTAGCCGCACGAGTAGTAGCAGCAGCACTAGTTTTCAGCACTAGCGGCGGCGGCAGCAGTAGCGGGCGGTAGCGGGCAGTAGCGGGCAGCAGCGGGCAGTAGCGGGTAGCGGGCAGTAGCGGGCAGTAGCGGGCAGCAGCGGGCAGCAGCGGGTAGCGGGCAGCAGCGGGCAGTAGCGGGTAGCGGGCAGTAGCGGGTGGCAGCGGCAGTGGCAGCAGCAGCGGCGGCAGCAGTAGTGGCAGCGGCAGCAGTAGTGGCAGCGGCAGCAGTAGTGGCAGTAGTAGTGGCAGCAGTAGCAGTAGTAGTAGTAGTGGTGGTGGTAGTAGTAGTGACAGCAGTACAATTAGTAGTAGTGACGGTAGTAGTGACGGTAGTAGTGACGGTAGTAGTGACGGTAGCATCACTAGTAGTAGCGGTATCAACACTAGCAGTAGTAGCAGCACTGGTAGTAGTGACAGTAGTAGTAGTTCTGACAGTAATTGTAGTAGTATTGACAGTGGTGGTAGTAGTAGTGGCTGGAGTGTCAATAGTAGTGGTGGTGGTAGTGACAACAGTAGTAGTAGTGATGGTAGCAGCACTAGTAGTAGAGGAAGTAGTAGTAGTTTAAAAAAAAAAAAACATGACCTGGTGCACACCTAGAAAAAATTGTTTGTGTGGAGGTGCTGACTAACAGCGAATAAACTATCAGCAATTTAATGGGTATTTACCAACGTTTCGGCATCACCTTGCCTTCCTCAGGGTATTGTCATGAATACTTGAATGTAGACAAACAGTGCAATTAGTGCAACCAATGACAATAGTGAGGGGTGTGTCATAATTATTAACTTATTTAAAATTAATTTGTGAAACTGTAAAAAAAAAATGGTATGGCATATTTAGTATTACGCTATTGTTATCATATAGAAACATAATGGCATATTGTACATCATATTAGCATCAACATACATTATTTCACATAATAATTTCATATTTGTTACATGTAATCTTTTGGTTCAGTGCTAAGGTAATGTATAATGAGCATCATCAAACGGGGAACATATTAGGTGTATGCTAATAAGCTGTAGACTTGTTCATGAAGGAAAAATTTAATTGCTGGGAGTTTATACATGGAGTGTGCGACTTTATTTATTTTGATAGTAGCAGTATTGACAGTGATAGTAGCTGGAGTGACCGTAGTAGTGACTGTAGTAGTCTTAGTAGTAGTGACAGCAACAGTAATAGTGACAGCAGCAGTAGTAGTAGTGACAGCAGCAGTAGTAGTAGTGACAGCAGCAGTAGTAGTGGCAGTAGTAGTAGTGGTAAAGACAGTAGTAGCAGTAGTAGTGACAGTTTGTATGAGGGCAATTTGCATATACTCCAGAATGTTATGAAGAGTGATCAGATGATTTGCAATTAATTGTGAAGTCCCTCTTTGCCATGCAAATGAACTGAATGCCCCAAAAACATTTCCACTGCATTTCAGCCCTGCCACAAAAGGACCAGCTGACATCATGTCAGGGATTCTCTCGTTAACACAGGTGTGAGTGTTGACGAGGACAAGGCTGGAGATCACTCTGTCGTGCTGATTGAGTTCGAATAACAGACTGGAAACTTCAAAAGGAGGGTGGTGCTTGGAATCATTGTTCTTCCTCTGTGTACCATGGTTACCTGCAAGGAAACACGTGCCGTCATCATTACTTTGCACAAAAAGGGCTTCACAGGCAACGATATTGCTGCCAGTAAGATTGCACCTAAATCAACCATTTATCGGATCATCAAGAACTTCAAGGAGAGCGGTTCAATTGTTGTGAAGAAGGCTTCAGGGCGCCCAAGAAATTCCAGCAAGCGCCAGGACCGTCTCCTAAAGTTGATTCAGCTGCGGGATCGGGGCACCACCAGTACAGAGCTTGCTCAGGAATGGCAGCAGGGAAGTGTGAGTGCATCTGCACGCACAGTGAGGTGAAGACTTTTGGAGGATGGCCTGGTGTCAAGAAGGGCAGCAAAGAAGCCACTTCTCTCCAGGAAAAACATCAGGGACAGACTGATATTCTGCAAAAGGTACAGGAATTGGACTGCTGAGGACTGGGGTAAAGTCATTTTCTCTGAATCCCCTTTCCGATTGTTTGGGGCATCCGGAAAAAAGCCTGTCCGGAGAAGACAAGGTGAGCGCTACCATCAGTCCTGTGTCATGCCAACAGTAAAGCATCCTGAGACCATTCATGTGTGGGGTTGCTTCTCAGCCAAGGGAGTTGGCTCACTCACCATTTTGCCTAAGAACACAGTCATGAATAAAGAATGGTACCAACACATCCTCCGAGAGCAACTTCTCCCAACCATCCAGGAACAGTTTGGTGACGAACAATGCCTTTTCCAGCATGATGGAGCACCTTGCCATAAGGCAAAAGTGATAACTAAGTGGCTCGGGGAACAAAACATCGATATTTTGGGTCCATGGCCAGGAAACTCCCCAGACCTTAATCCCATTGAGAACGTGTTGTCAGTCCTCAAGAGGCGGGTGGACAAAAAAAACCCCACAAATGCTGACAAACTCCAAGCATTAATTATGCAAGAATGGGCTGCCATCAGTCAGGATGTGGCCCAGAAGTTAATTGACAGCATGCCAGGATGGATTGCAGAGGTCTTGAAAAAGAAGGGTCAACACTGCAAATATTGACTCTTTGCATCAACTTCATATAATTGTCAATAAAAGCCTTTGACACTTACGAAATGCTTGTAATTATATTTCAGTATTCCATAGTAACATCTGACAAAAATATCTAAAGACACTGAAGCAGCAAATTTTGTGGAAATTAATATTTGTCATTCTCAGCTTTTGGCCACGACTGTAGAATTAGTAGTAGTGACAGTGGTAGCTGTAGTAGTGACCGTAGTAGTGGTGGGAGTGACGATAGTGACAGTAGCTGGAGTGACGATAGTGACAGTAGCTGGAGTGACGATAGTGACAGTAGCTGGAGTAGTAGCTGGAGTGACAGTAGTAGTAGTAGTAGTAGTAGTAGTAGCTGGATTGACTGTAGATGAACTGGCGGTAGTAGTAGGACTAGTAGTAGTGACAGTAGTAGGACTAGTAGTAGTGACAGTAGTAGTAGTAGCTGGAGTGACAGTAGTAGGACTAGTAGTGGTGGTATTGATGGTAGTAGAATTAGTAGTGACAGTGGCTTGAGTGACAGTAGTAGTGACAGTAGTAGGACTAGTAGTAGTGACAGTAGTAGGACTAGTAGTAGTGGTATTGATAGTAGTAGAATTAGTAGTGACAGTGGCTTGAGTGACAGTAGTAGTGACAGTAGATGTAGTGGCAGTAGTAGCTGCAATAGTATTGGTGGTAGTAGTGGCAGTAGTAGTGGTATTGATAGTAGTAGCAGTAGTGACAGTAGTAGTGGCAGTAGTAGTGGTATTGATAGTAGTGACAGTAGTAGAATTAGTAGTAGTGACAGTGGCTGGAGTGACAGTAGTAGTGACAGTAGTAGGACTAGTAGTAGTGACAGTAGTAGGACTAGTAGTAGTGGTATTGATAGTAGTAGAATTAGTAGTGACAGTGGCTTGAGTGACAGTAGTAGTGACAGTAGATGTAGTGGCAGTAGTAGCTGCAATAGTATTGGTGGTAGTAGTGGCAGTAGTAGTGGTATTGATAGTAGTAGCAGTAGTGACAGTAGTAGTGGCAGTAGTAGTGGTATTGATAGTAGTGACAGTAGTAGAATTAGTAGTAGTGACAGTGGCTGGAGTGACAGTAGTTGCAGCAGTGGCTGTAGCATTACTAGCTGCAATAGTATTAGTGATGGTGGCAGTAATAGTAGCTGCAATAGTATTAGTGATGGTGGTGGTAGCAGTAGCAGCAATAGTATTAGTGATGGTGGTAGTAGTGGCAGTAATAGTAGCTGCAATAGTATTAGTGGTGGTGGTAGTAGTAGTAAAGGTGATGGTGGTAGTAGTAGCTGCAATAGTGGTGGTGGTGGTAATAGTAGAGTTGATGGTGGTAGTAGTAGCTGCAATAGTAGTGGTGGTGGTAGAGGTGATGGTAGTAGTAGTGGTAATAGTAGAGGTGATGGTGGTGATGGTGGTAGTAGTAGCTGCAATAGTAGTGGTGGTGGTAATAGTAGAGGTGATGGTGGTAGTAGCAGCTGCAATAGTAGTAGTGGTGGTGGTAATAGTAGGGGTGGTGGTGGTAGTAGTAGTGGTGGTGGTAATAGTAGAGGTGATGGTGGTGGTGGTGGTGGTGGTGGTAGTAGTAGCTGTAGTAGTAGTAGTAGTGGTGGTGGTGGTAATAGTAGAGGTGATGGTAGTGGTAGCTGCAATAGTAGTAGTGGTGGTAGTAGCAGCAATAGTGGTGGTGGTAGTAGTAGAGGTGATGGTAGTGGCAATAGTAGTAGA